>NC_091829.1:18448158-18775658 GCF_038994185.2 Dermacentor albipictus
CGGACGTACTGCACGACTTCTTCACTTCACCCCGTATGGATGGCGGTCTTGATCTCTATACATGGCGGCGGCTCTGTTACCGAGCCCGAGGTTGCAGGTTCGATTGCCGCCGACATACATATGGGTGGCGGGGAGGCCCGCTATACGAAGCCCCAGTTAGCCAAAATGATGCGGCGCGCTTCGCACTAAAGGCGTCCCTTAGAAACCGCCCGTTACCACTAGAACGGCAAGCACCACCAATCCTACATTTTCCGTCGCGAGACATAATGCACCGAACTGCTCCAAGCTCGAACTCCGAGTATACCAAGGCAAATTTGCCACAAATAGAAGAGCCTGCCATTGGCTATGAATGTTCGTTCGTTCTGTTGTTTGTTTGTTCACGACCCTCTCCACCCTTGCTTTGCTTAGGCCACTGAATCACTCTGGTGATTAAAGTTCATTCTCTCACTCTAATTTTGGACACGCTGATCTACGCGCGCGTGCGATAAAAGCCTCGCGAGAGATAATTGCCACGGTAAGCTTCGTGCTACGAAACGCTCGGCGTTTACAACGCGGCGCGCTGTCGAGCAGCGTGTTTGTTTCCCAGGAAGTTCCTCGCTGGTTTTCATCCTTGCTCTTGCTCTGAACACCTCCGAAAAAGGTCGCGGTGTCACTGGATAAACTGTATACACAGCCCGACCCTTCTACAGTTGCAGCTACCGCGAGAGCTCTACAGTAATGGCAAAACAAACAACATAAAGAGGGAGAAGCTACCACGCGAATCTGCAAAAAAATCCCACGATGTGCACGGGCCCGGTAAGCCTTCATCCGATCCACACGTTGTTGCATCGGACACCGGAAGCGTCAGCGAGCGTAACGTCAACGCCACCACGCCGCCCCAACAACAGCAACGCCGAAGCATCAACAGGAACTGCAGCAGATACAGTGGCATCAACTTGCGACGGGATGAAAAGGGGGGCTTCCACGGCACAACGCGCCGAGCGTGAGGAGCGCGTGACGTTTTCGCTAATTGTTAAAGTCATTAGGAACTTCCAGGCGCATCGCAGCCCGTGCACAACGCTCTCCCGCGAACGTTGTCACCACGCCCCGCCAGGGGGCGGTAGCGAGCGGCAACCGCCGCAGCGTCCCCTGGCGGGAGAGGTGTGCTGCTCGCACGGGTTTGCTGGCGTGACGCAGCCTCCCGTCACATCCCGTTTTACGAGTAGGAAAAGTTCGAAGATAGAAAGAATAGAGCAAAAAAAATAAAAACGACACCACCAACAATAAGCGTCAATCGAATGCGGTCCTGACGCCGCTCGTGCTAGCGCGCAGGGAAGCGCGAACTCCAGCGGGCGATGCGGCGAAGCAAGTAAAGCGGGCACATAAAACGCAGGCCGTGCCCAGCTCTCTCATCGTGCAGAACGAACGAGCTCTCGCTTTCGTAAATGACTCGACCGAACTGTAGGCGTGGAAAGCGTGCGCTAACTGCACTTTCCTGCGTGTAGACAATAAGAGGAAGAGCACAGTATATACATTCAGAAGTGCAAAATCCAAAGGCACAAGCACGGCAGCAGCAGCAGCAGCATTACTGAAGCAAAGCTGTATAAAACCTAGGTGTTAGCGCGCGCAGCGGGTTGGGTAAAGGGGAGAGGGGGAGGGGAGGATGGTGACACACAAATGCCCGCCAGGCGCAACGGAAGAAGAAAATGCACAGCTGTTAGTTTGACAGGACGAGAGAAAGGAACAGAAGCGCAAAACAAAGAGGACACAAAAAACTTTGGGGTCTTTACCTCTGCCCAACTGGGGTGGCCTTATTGAATAGTTGGGTAGGGAAACTGAAACAAAC
Organism: Dermacentor albipictus; assembly: GCF_038994185.2. NCBI lineage: Eukaryota > Metazoa > Arthropoda > Arachnida > Ixodida > Ixodidae > Dermacentor > Dermacentor albipictus. The sequence continues at coordinate 18,449,984 of NC_091829.1, forward strand.
CAAACAAAGGAGAACAAATGAATAAATAAACGGGTGGGGAAAAACAGCAATTGGCACAGACACGTGTTCGTGAAAAATTCAACGAAACGCAATACACCCGACACCGCGACGACCGAAATAATCCACACTGGCGGTGGGGCATGCAGTCTTGCTACAACGACGAAACAAGTACACCAACTCTGATCATTAGCGCGCGAACACGTTTCCTATTGTGTGCACAACTTTTGAAAGGGGGGGGGGGGGTTGACTTCAAGGGAAAGGAGATTTAAATGATAATAAATATGCTGCTCCCCCCCTGGGTGCCACGTGTCACTCCTAGTTGTGCCTGCTGCGTGTTCGTTATCAGCGCAGGCTTCAGTTTCGCTAGTTGCTGTAGGTTATATTTCACGTCTGTAGCGAAACTGTGCACTGCGTTTCCTAGTTGCGTGACAAGGTGTCACAAGCTGAAGTTGGTGGCCTACAACTTTGGAGACTGGTCGCCGTTAATTAATGCCCCATTATTTCGAGTTATGGACTAGCTCGCCCGTTGATTTCACTCAAAGTTGAAATAAAGGTAAACGTGCTATCCGGTCTCATTCAAGCTCGTTTTGATTCATTACTGGTGAGCGTTATAATCTACACGGCAAATGCGGACGAAGTCGACAAGGCAGGGAGCTTTATCGTCGTGTCGACTTTAACCAGAGCAGTTTCAGTCTAACTATGTGCTTCTGTGCTTCTAACTATGTGCTTCCGGCAAGCTACAGCACAGCATTCATTAAGTCCCGATCTTGCCTGTTTGTTTTCTTTTTTTGTTGTTCATTCAGAGAACTTTAGCACACGTAACACGATTTTTAGTTTCCTGATAATGGCATTACCATAGCGCGGAAGCACCACAGTTTTTCTCAGTACGATTTTCATGGCAATATAGACACTCTGAAAAGAGCCAAATGTGCTGCGTCGGGACATAGAATGGCTGAAAACACACACAAACACACATAAATGTCATGAAGACAACAAACACAAAGTGCATACGCCGCACAAATAAAGGAAACAAATATCGGCGAAGGCGCCGTCAAAATGGGAAAGCGTATTGAATACGGATTTTTCTCTTCCAGATGTGTCTCGCATTTGCGTTGTCCGTGCAATTGTTACATTTTTATTTCTCCACAAGTATGAGCTTGATGCAATGGCAAAGAGTACTTGGTCAGATGTATAAGGTAAGAAAATGTTCTGCAAGCCTTAATTTAGCCTTTATTTCTACAACCGCAGTTACTGCAGCAGGATTCTAGCACAGGAACAGAACTGCGTAAGGACGCCACACTGCGCCTAACCAATGACCTGAACGCACCCCCAGCCATGAAAAAATGTATACAACAAATTTTACGCAGCACTGTTGGTGTCAAACGTTCTTCAAGACTAATGAATGGCAGACAGACACTGGCACAAGTAAATGCATTCTCTTGCAACAGTTATGCCCGAAGACGCTTCGACCACGTGAACGGTTCACGCCGAGGACATAGGCCTCCTACGCCTAGCAGCAGCAGCTACGTGGCACCTTTTCCTAACGTCACAAGGCGGCATCACAAGGAGCAAATGTAGCACGTACGCGTATAATGGCATGCGCGTCACTCTATTCGTCGTACTACGAAGTAACGAGGCCGAGAATGCAGAGGAAATAAAAGACGATACACATCTAAACCGCTTTTCTTTATCTTCTCTGGCCGTCGATCGCCTATCGGCTCTGCAATCGTCTTTGGGCCCCGCTGACATCTATACCCTAAATGTCGGAACATGCGAGGCAAGGATTGATCCACGCATACATCCGAGTCTCGTCTTTTCGACCCCTCCCGCTGGATTCACAACAGATCCACAACAGGTGCACGTGATTTCACCCATATCGTGACATCAACGTCACGCCTGTTACCGACATCAGACGGCGTCTACATAAACATACAGCGCGGCACACAACGAACGCACCAAGGAACGCCGAAACGGGAACGAGATGGCAACTCCGTCAACGAGCCGCGTAGCTGGAAGAGCGAAAAGTTAAACACAAGGCACGGGTGACAGTTTCAGGTTGCTCTCCGTAGGAGAGATAATTGTACGAGTGCGCGTCCGCGTGGTAATATGCGCGTGGCACGCATTCGGAAAGAAAGAGACACACCTTGAGATGTCTTAACAGCGCGGCGAGAAACGCGAGGCAGTCGCACGTGCAAGAAAGAAAGGCGTGCGCCAAGCCATCGATCAGACGAGAGCGGGCGCTTTTGCTCGGAGCGGCGGCGGCGGAAAGTGGGGCAAAGCAACCGAACCCTCTGGTATCGCATGCACGCATAAGCCGCCGGCCACGTCGACACGTATACCACTCCTCAGAGACAGCAGGGTGCAAGCGTATGTTTTTGTAACGAACAGCGAAGTATGCGAATCGACGCCTGACCGGCGACGAAGGACGTAGCGCACGTAGCACTGAGCTATATGGCGCATGGCTGTATGCGAGTCGTAAAGATTCAACTGTGGGAAAAAAGTTTCGAGGGCGGCACTTTGGCGTACAGGGCGACGCGATGTGGCAACTAACTTTCTGTCGCGTCTTACGGGACCGTAAGACGAACAAATACGATGCGGCGCTGCGCTTTATTTATTTGACACGCCACGCGACACAACGACTGTACGGACTTTATGCAGAGACTAAGAAGGAGCTTTTTTTAAAAAAGTTTTAACTAGCTACCACGGCGCGTTTAGGCGTCAGGTGAGGTCAGTGATCTCAAAACACAGGTGCGCAATTTGTAAGAAGCCGCGCATTTCCCTCCTCGTTAACATAGGGTACATTCGATTCGCCTGCACTTCTTGAACTATAGTGTTCTGAGGACGCTGCACTTAAGACGCCATGGCAACATGGCGTCTTCTGCACGCCGCAATTCGTTTGACCCAGTGCGTTCGGGCTGCGCGCAGAACAGGTTCACGTCATTCTTTAAAGATAGTGGTAGAGCACAGGCTCTCGCACTGTGCCGTAGGTAAATGCCTCTGCAAATGCCAGAACTACATGCAGCGTTTTTGAAATGACTCTCGTTTTCCATTCCCACTCGAACATCGGTTTCATATTTCACGACCTTATTAATACTGCACTGGGCGCGGTCGCCCTGCAACGATGGGCGACCGCAATTGCTACGCCAACTCAGTCACGACCAGAGGGTCCATGCCGACTGACCACAGCAACTGGCGCGTCCGGCGTACAGAAAGCGAAAGCCCGCTTCGCAGACCATCCAACCCAGAAACCATCAAACCGGCATAACCCGGCGAGCATTCCAGTCCCATCCTATTCAGACCGATCGTTTCCTCTCTCTTTTTTTTTTTTTCCCATGGAGGAAAGCCCGGTCCCTATCTGGCTCGCCGGCGCACCATCGCCTCTCGCACGAAGCAACAACTGCACAAAACACGGCTAACGCGTGCCGCTGACCCACACAAGGCGTCGTATAAGCGCGGACAATGCGCGATTGTTGAGACGAAAGAAATAAGAAAAAAAAAAGAGAAAAGAAACCGATCGGAGCGGCCGTTTATCCACTTTGCGTCTCGCCGAGGCAGGCTCTAGCGCCTCCCTCCCTCCCTTCTCCTCTCTCTCTCTCTCTCTACACCGCCTTCAACTCGCTTGCCTCGGCCTTTGAGATCGAAAGCGCAGGCCGAACGGTAAAGCTTTGGCCGACGATGGCTGGCTTTGCTGCGGGGGAGTTGGTGCTCTTGTATAGTGTAACGGCACACAACACCGTCCATCGGGTTGCACGGAGCCGGCGTACAAACGCGGTCACAGCTTTCGCCGATGGAGACGCCGTTTTCGTGGGAGTGGTCGAACCCGGCGACGAGATTTCACTTTGCAGAACGAGGGCAGCCGAGCGTTATACGGCGACGATATAAATCTCTGTCACGTGACTCACGTGCGCTGGCTTATTTTATTCATTTATTTTATAAGCTCTTATTATGTATTCACAAGCGCGCGCCTTCGAGACGGCTGGCTTTTGTGTTTACGCCGCACGATCAAGCGCGGTATCGGATAACGGTATGCGGGGATTTGCACTGGTTGACTTGTTATGGCGTTGGAAGTGCCCGTAACACATTTGTCGATGGCTTCTCTATACGAATGAAAAGATGACGTGTGTTCAAGTGAATACTTAAATAGAAATTCAATTCGGGGGTGAGTTGGGGGGTGTCATACTTAAACTCTTCTTAAGTGGCTCGATACCACGTTGGAGGCAGGCAGACATCTCCGCCCTGAAGTGGCCAGCCACATGGAAGCCGCATTCCGAGCGTAAAAGTATAGCTTGATGCCGTGGCGCGGCCTCAGATAGATCTCCACTGCAGCGTGCGACGCGAGATGTTGGAGGCCAGTGCGCTATGTGACTAGCTCCTCCTCACCTAGCAGCAATTCACCAAGACCCAAAGGTGCGGTTGCGCCTGCGACGAACATCGCCGCTTTTCTCCGCATTCGTTGCCTGTGTGGTCCATCCTGATATCGGGGCAAGAGACCATTCCAGTTTATCAGCAAATGAAGGTCACGCCCTAGGAGAGCGCTACATTCCCCGACCGGCCCACCGTGAGCGTGCCCTATCTTATCCGCAACGGCCGCCCAAAGCGACTGCCACACGAAAAAAAAAAAAGCCCTTACGTAATGACGCTCCAGCGAGTAGCCGGAAACGGAACACCGCGAAAAATGGACACACGCGAGCTAGGAAACGTAACGTCCCGACAGAAAGAAAAACAAACAAAACGCACCGTACACAGACAAGACGCACAGACTCGCCTTGAAGACAAGCAGCGGCCAGTGTAGGAGGTAAGACATAAATCCCCGCGCCAAAAGGGACACGTGGAAAAGCGCAGCCGATAAGGAAATGGGAGGTCGCCGAAGGCGAGCGAAGACGCGCGAAGAAGAAGAAAGAAAAACTAGGAGAAAATGTGGGTGAGGGGGTTGATGGAAGGAGTCGAGGGAAGGAGTAAGGAGAAGTATGCTTTTACAGCCGCGTAGAAGTTACCGGGAATCGAAAGTTGCGAAAAAAGGAGAAAGGATTATTGTTCGCCCGCGCGCTGGGTGGTACGGACGACGGTGTTCGTTCGGCACACTCGGGTTCTCCGGCTGGCTCGCCATTGGCCTCCCCTTACGGTTCATTTCCTGGCGCGCCTTGGGTAAGCCGGAAATTAATGACGGACGAAGGAGGAGAAGGGGGGGGGGGGGGGGAATGCGGACGCAGTTGGCGAGAGACCGCCAGCTACCGCAGTGCGAGAAGAGCGCGATGGGCGCCCGTTAAGTCATTCGCTTTAAGCGGGAAAGCGAGAGAGCCGAGAGAAGGAGGAACCAGGGCGCCAGGGTGTTCTGGGAACGCGATAGATCTGGCTACGTAGCGCAGTGTAAAGGGCCGGAATCGGGTCTCACACCTTCTGCGGAGGCGCGAGGGGGGTGCCGCTGCTATCGCTAGACGAGATCGGTAGCCCACCACCGAAAGTCATCGAAGACGGAGCACCTACCTACATGTTTCTAGAAGATCCCCCCCCCCCCCTTCCTTTCTCCTGGAGGTCGAGGAGTAGCGGCGGTCAAGAGAAAGAAATTAAGGAAGCATGGGAGATGGGCGCGGAGCGATTCATCCGTCGGAAGTCGCGAATTATCGATTCTCCTCTCGGACGACCCGCCCTTCTTTCTTTGCAGGAAGAGTGATGACCCTCTGCCGACCTACCGTACCCTGCCATCAGTGTGTAAATTGTGTCGAGCGCGGTCGACGATTGGGAGCATCCGTGAAATGATAACTCTGTCCTGGAGTTTCGTGGAACGCGAAGTGTGGTATGCGTTATCGCTTCCCGTCCGCAATTGACGCTTGTGCCTTACTCAGCTGCAGATTCTCGTTGCGGTTACTTTTAATTTAGGAGCAGCGTTGATATGCGCACCCTTTTACGCATTCAGCCATAGATGTTCATTAGTTGCACTGTGTGAAAAAGCTATATGCTTAGGAATCCAGTCACCTCAAGTGATCAAAATTAAAACGTCGAGGCTTCACTTTCTTTCACCCCTTTCTTTAACCCTCTCTTAATCCTCTTAAATCCCCGGATACACATCGCTTATCCAAAGACTTCAGAAGCGCTGGAGACGTTCCCGATCGATGATGATTGAGGGCAAAGGCGCCAACGTCTTGTTTTTAGCCTTGGCCAACGGGTCATTATGCGCCTTTGAAGTGGCCCGCCGAACGAAAACACACAAACACACGTCACTTCGACGGCACCGCGACGAGCCAACTGCCCGAAGCGTCCCCTGTGAGAACCGTGTCCTCCACCAGCACAGTCACAGTTTGGGGCTCCATACGGTACCAACAGGAACATGCCTTTCTCAGCGTTTTCCCGCAGCCTGTAGTGTACATACGGGCAGTGCGCGCCATTTCGGTGTGCCTGGGACAAACAAGGCGCGGTGCCGATAGAGATAAGATCAACAAATACCGCCGCGGGGTTTGCGAGGAGGTGGAAGGAGAGAAAGAGAGAGAGAGAGAGCCCGCAGGCGGGTTTCGGTGAGCAACGGGCGCGCACACTGAGAACGACCGCGACTAATTTGGACGATAAACAAAATCGGGCGCCGCGTCTCGTCGGCTTTGCACACGAGGCCCTATCAAAGCCAGGCCAAGCCAAGCCGAGCCTATACAGAGGCGGCGCTCTGCGCAAACACTGCAGGGAGGCACAGCGTGTCATTCCCGTCCCCTTTTGGGTGTCCTGTCGTCAGCAAGGCGTTGTTTTGGCGGAGTTCAAGTTTTCTCTGTCCCTAGCGTTACACATCACGCGACAACGGTGAGGGAACTGTAGCTGCGGTACTTTAATAGCAGCGATGTAACGTAGCCACTGTTGCCACAACGTAGGCTGTTAATTTGTTTATTCTTTAGATAGTAAAGTTGGATGAAACTGCAATCGACGAGAATAGAAATTAAAGATACTAATTTCGCTATCAATTTGCACTGCTATAATCAAACGCGTGAGCCAGACAAGCTTACTTTAAAGTAATATTCGACCACTGAAGCTCATAGTAAAACTACGAAAGCCAGTGCGAGGTAAGGCACGTTGAAGATGGGCAATCGCACGGTTGTAATCTATAGACTAAACCTTGTCTATATATAGTCTACTCTATAGGACAGTCTGTGATGTGAAACAATTGCACTGGAGTGAGATGTAAGCCGCGCTGAAACAGGATGATCCAAGACCTGTCGGCTATGTGTCGGCATTCGTACGGCAAGCCCTCTGGTTCTGCAATGAGTGGAGTGGAGTCTTGCAGAGATGAATTTGCGCGGGCCCTGTTTAACTGCAGTACGGACTTTCACATGCTACCGTCGGCTGTGGTGTAGTTACGAATGAGGCAGTGAACAGGGTTCGTGTATGGCCTTCGGAAATAACCGAAAGCGTTGACTAAGATAACCTGGATGCCAGCTGACGCCTGAAACTTTCAAAACTGGGTGTCAACTGTCGCCTATTCACAATAAGCCTTGCCAAACGTACAACATGCGAGCCCGTGCACGCAATGAGCGCTTCGCGTAAAGCACGTTCTTTGTTGAACGTGAATGCTAGTGCGTACGTCGTTTGCCTTTGGCGTAGTGCTGACTCAGCTACAGGGCGTAGCGTTCACTGTAGACAGCGTTGCCAAAAAACATCTTGCGGGGGTACTTTCAGGCACGCCCGCTCAGCGCACACACACTCAGCAGCAGGAGTGCACGACAAACCGTATACGGGACGAGCGGCCGGGCGTCAAGCGAAAACTCCGTGAAGAGCGTTTGTCGACTCGCTCGAACCGCACTTTTCACTTTCTTTCTTTTTTTGAGGGCATCGCCCAAGTGAATAAGAAAGAAAACACTCAAACCGGCCGGAGGACCAGAACAGAAGAATAACATCCGTCTCTCAGCCTACCGGGCAAATTCTGCGAGAAAAATGGCGCTGCTGCCGTGCATATGCGTTCGCGGACATGCTTACAAAAAAGAAAATGAGAGAGAGATAGAAAAAGAAATAAAATTTTCGGGCGCGGAGGCGAGTTAAGTCTACACGTTTTTACCAAGCCCACAGCAGCGGAGGAGCACAGGGGGCGACGTCTCGCGGAGATTGGCGTGACAGCCGGGGAGGGGGTGCGGTCTTGACGCGCCGGAAAGGACACTAGAAATGTTGAACTTGATCTCGAAGCGTTCGCGAGAATGGCAACACGAGGGAGCAGAGGCCGGTGAGATTCCCTCAGGGGCCGGCGAGGCGAAAAGCAGAGTGCTTCTTTGCACACGCACACACGGGGCTTTTACAGCACGCACACCTCGCGGGCCGTATAGGTTCCGGGCGCACGGTGCGTGGCACTTCTTTTTTGCGCATACTGTCAAACATGGAGAGCGTCAGGAGCGCGGATTTTGACGCGACGCGCAGCTGCCCCTCTTAGTGTAAGGCATAGTGTATACGGCGGACAGGCGAGGGATAGTTGAGTGCGAAACGACGTCTCGCTTTGATCGAATGCAAACGTCCAATGCAGACAGACGACGAAGACGACAGACGCTCGCCAGCGCCACCTTCCGGGACGATTCCGTAATGTATTCAGCGTTACCTATTACTCTTGTTGAACGGTTTCTGTTTGTTTTTCTCGGCTTTGTTACGACGTTCCTAATATGTGTGTATGTTTTTTGTGTCCTTTTTTTTTATTCCATGGTACGCAGAATCTTTGTGGAGAAACGGCCAACGATTTTCGGTAGCGCGACTGACACAAAGATGGCGGAGAGACGAAACGGCAGTATCATAGATATTACTAGTCAGTTTGATCCGACAAGGCTCGCATGTGGTGCTGTGATGGAGTCGGGACATACGTCAGCGAGAATGTTTTCCACTTCGTACGCAGAAAAAAAAAAAAAACAGCCATGAAACACCGCATACTGTGAAGTCACGGCGATATGAATGTCTGGCAAGAAGAAAATAAATAAGATGCAATATAAGGTACAGATTTTCCACCTGAGAGACCAGCTGCAAACTACGAAAAGTTATGTCGGACACATCGGCGCAGGTGTGATCTCTGAAGCTAAAGTTACTGTATATATGATATCTGAGGCGGCATAGAGCCGACATCTGTTTGGGAAGCGAGAAGTGAAACAGACGGCGAGAAATCATTCCAGACGACAGCTTCTTTGTCGTCCGCTTTCGAGATCGGTATTGCGTTCAGAGGACTCGAAAACAGACGCACAGAAAGGTTCGCGATAACCGGCTTTCTCAGCCGTTTCGAAAACGATCACCTTAGGAAGTAAGTGTGTGTGCGGGCACAGAAGGTCGCCGCTCAATTTGCAAAGCAAATCGCGGCAGAGATAAACGTCTAAATCGGCTCCAGAATTCATCGCAGAAGTTGTGGCTTCTACACAGAACAAGGGGATGCGACCCCTCGTCCATCGGTCGCTGTCTAACATTGTACAACTATCGAACAAAGCAAATGGGCGTGACGAAGCATATATATAACTTACCATGGCGCGGGGTCGAACGTGACTTCTGCTTAGTTTCGGGCGCACACTAAAATTACGCCATTGTCTCTGCCGCGTTCTAAAAAGAGTCCAACTGACACGCGCACGCGACGAGTTCAACAGAATAGATTCGAATAGACAAGGGCTCCGAATAGACTAGACGCAAAGTGAATAATAAGCGTATTGTCCAGACGGCGCGTTGCGAAACGCGTGCCGTGTCACCGCCTGCATAGAAACCAACCCCTCAAAGCCACGGCGCATGCGCGACGTGTGTGTCGCGTCGTTTCACCCTTTGTTTCAAAACACAGGATGGCGCCCCGGCTCATCTCCCGCCGTAATCGCGCAGTTAAGTCGGCCGTGCCCTCACAGACATCGGCGCGTCGGCGACGGGGCTAATTGCCTCGCGAGAGGGGGCTTGAAAGATGCGCGGCACGATGAAGCCGGCCGAACGTCTGTGTGTGTACGGCTACGTATGTACACACGACCGCCGGCAGCGGCGGCCCCGGATTGCCTTGAAGCGCCGTGCGTGAATGCATCGCCGAGCTTCTTTCTTCACGAATGGCTAAAGGCTTTCCGGTCGCATTCCCGAACGTGCACGGGCTGGCCCTTCGAATAAGCCCTTGGAAGAAGGGCACGTGAGCGCGCAGAAGTGCAGCAGACGACCTGACGCAAGCTTGCAGACGAGCGCCGTTGCGACGTCTGCAAAGATATGACGACTGCGCGCACGCAGTATAGTGCAGCAGACGATCTTTCGCACGCGTACAGACGAAGAACGCAGCGCCATCTGCAACTACACAACGACCGAGCTCGCGGTACCGCCCGCTGGTCTTCGACGACTCATTTGCATTCATCGGCAGCTTCTCGTTGCCTTTCGAGGCTCGAGGGGTCGCCGCGGTTCAAGAGGTGCGATTAGAAAAATGACGGCGCGGCGTCGCAGGGCGAGGAGGTAGAGGGAAGAGGGGAATATGTATAAGCGACTTGATACGACACTACACGACGCGAGCTTCTTGCCTGCTCTCAACAGGCTTGTTGGTTGTTACGTTGCTCACCGCTAAAGGAAGATCTTCAGTTCGATTTGCGGTTGGCCTTGCCGCCGTCGTCGAATCGATCGCGTCGTGGGGGTCGTGTTCATTCGGGCGAAGCGAATTGGCTGGGGATTTGTACGATCTTTCTCTTTGATATAGTGGGATGCGTATACGACTGGAGGCGAGCGCAGCTGTAGGCAATCCTTCTGCCACGAATGCGAACGGCGTGCCTTCTTTCGCTCAGAGGGACCCACACGGGTGCATTAAAATGATCATCCCCTTCGATAAGGCGCATTGGACAGTGTCCATATCGACAGGGACCCGGACCACCATGATGAAGTTGACTTAGGGCGCATGAAGGCCAACCATTTCGCAGTCAATGCACAAAGATATCTTGAAATCTCCAAGACTAAGGTAGACTTAGTTGACTTTATTATTTTTATCGGGCGCTTGACAGTTACAGAGCAAAAGCGACAAATGAACAAAAGAAGGAACGCGAGTGAGTTCTGCTCACGGTGTCTTCTGACCTCTAAGCAACCGTCTCATTAGCCTCCGTCAGAACGTCGTCTTGACCATGATGATTTGCATGATGATTGCCATGATTGCCATCATGATGATTTGCCATGATGATTGCTATAGTAGACTGTATGCGAGACTCCCTCTTGGAGCTACACCTTGACAGGTCCCAGTCATCCATCACAGAGGACCACACACATCAGGGCGCACGCAGAACATTTCCTTCTTACAAAACGATCTCCATCCGGCCCTTCAGCACCTGTCTCCTTCCCCCCTTTCTTTCCTTCTTGTGAGGCTTCGGTGAAAAATGACAGCGTCCAGAATCAAACGCACAAGTCTGCGACCTGCATTAACAAGTAGACAACGGAAGACAACTGCCTGCCTGTGCGCCGCCCAACACTAACGCAGGGTATAAGCTTACACGGCCGCAGAAAAAAAAAAAAAACCCGGAGGACATCGCGTGCTCGCGTCGAGATTCATGAACACGCCGCAGCGCGCCAGATAGCATCGCCACCACCGACCGACTCGCATGCATAGAATAGCAGCCGCAGTGTCGTACTTCCGAGACGCTGCCCTGCGCGCGACGGACCGTAGCGTCTTTGAGCGCATCTCGGAGAAAAGATGAAACGAACAGACGAAACAAAAATGCGAGCCTTCTTTTCAGTTCAGCCGGCAGTTTGTTACGCATGCCTGCAAGCATTAAGGAAGCGAGGAGAAGGGGCGGGAAGCAAAAAAAAGAAAGAATAAGGATGAAGTAGCACCGCGCCGTCACCGGCGCATGCGCAGTAGCTAACGAGCCAGGGGCTACTAACTTCCGGGTGTATAACCTGGGCGCTGAATATCACTCAGCCTCCCCCACGTGCCCGCAAAAATTTCTTACCCAGCGTATGTATAAATGTGCAAGCCCCGCATATGCATCCGGTACTGCCATTGCAACAAGGGAAACTCGAGCTCTATGCACGAATCCACGGGTATGATTGGCGAGAAAGACGCGACCCTGGGAAGAAAATAAACCGAATACTCGCTGCAAGAAGGTCCTTCGCCTACTCCAGGATGCATGCCGTCCGAGCGTCGTACATTAAAGTGGCACCACAGTACGCGAACACCAATTGAATATGGATTAATTTGTAGGTCCCTTATACCGTGGTGACGGTGGCTACCTTCGATACGTTGCCAACTTTTTCATGCACATATCCGCCCTGTGACCACAAATAGACAGACGTCTGTGCCCTGAAACCCTGTAGCTGCGCTTTCTTTCTTTCTTTTTCAAAATATGTTATCTACATTCTCGCTTGCCCGTATACATATAGTTATTAAACATCAAAAGAAATACGGTTGGTGACGCCACCTTGAAGGAAACAAAATAACAAGAACAATACATATTCAACGCGAGCACCAACTCTTGCATATATAACGCGACATTAGATTTAAAAGGCGCAATTTTTAAAGTGAAAATGCCGTTAGGAGCCAGGAATCCACGTACCGCCCAAGAATTTCAATGCCGACTGAACCGCACACGTCTATAACTACAGCATACATCAGCGCCAGAGTTATTTATCTCTAGCAATACCTGCAGAAAATAGTGTGGGGTGGAATAGACACCGTCTATAACCTGTGCGGCCGCAACACGGGCACGAAAGAAAGCCGTACAGCCATTTCGGTCACCGGCAACCTGATAAGCGACCACTATACCTTACAATCTGGTCCAAAACACGCGACAGGCGTTCTTGACATTCCTTGAAAACCCGCGTCGCCTACAACTAAGGACTTTCTTTTTATCTACCTCCTATATCAATAAAAAAGAGAGGAGGCGATGTCTACATAAACATTAATGGCGATTACTGTCGGAATGGGTGGGACGGCTCGGCGGTGTCGATGACGATGCATGTATTCCTGAAGCTGAGGTGGTGTAAAAACCGCGCAGAGATACAAGCCGCTCGCCTGCATGCGTTGAGTGCGCCAAGGCAGGTACTACGGGCTTATCTGATCTATCGTCCCCTCCGTCATCGGTAGCCGTACGCCGAATACCTTTAGAAAAAAAATAACAATGATAATAAAACAAAAAGGCGTTTAAGGGTGATAGTGGACAACCAACGAGTGGGACGGAGGTGGAGCTTTCCGGCGAGAAAAGGCCTGTAATACCGATCACAGGCGAGCCGAAGAAACCGCAACCTTCTCCTACACTAATCCCGCACCTGCGGCCCTGGTTTTCGGAACACGGTCTATTTCACGAGCGATTAGTCGCAGCTCGTCGCGTATCAAGTCACACAGAAAGAAAGAAAGAAAGAAAGAAAGAAAGAAAGAAAGAAAGAAAGAAAGAAAGAAAGAAAGAAAGAAAGAAAGAAAGAAAGAGCACTCGAGACGCTATGTTGAAATGGGAGGGGCAGGAATCTCGCACTGCGCGCAATCGCTATAGACAAGAGAAGCAGCCTTGGGTTCGGCCGGCGATAGGTTTTGGCGTAGGCCGTCCGAACGAATTTGCCTCCGCTTCATCAGCTTTCCTTTCTAATACGCCGTCGGGGCCACTTGTCGGAGAGGCAGTGCAGGAGTGGCCGCTGTTGCAAGAACTTTCTTTTTTTCTTTTTTAAGGGCGTCCGCTTCGAGTTCCAATCCGCGTTCCTCTGGTCCAAGCTTCGTCTAATCTGTTGCGCGCAAGAAACAAAACCAAAGCCACAGACCGGCTGCGACACGCCATTAACATATCTGTCAATATACGCCAACCGCGGCAGTTGTCACGGAACTCGCGAGATCGCGCGAGAGCGTTTTTTTTTTTCTTTCCCCCGAGGCGCCCATTGCAACGCGCTCGTTACGGGAGGCAAACCTCGCCAAGCGGGAAAAAGGCAGCCGCGAATAGTTTATGGCGTGACGTTGTGTGGGAAACGCCACTGGGCTCGAACAAAGTGACTCTATGCACCGATTGTTACCTGCGACCGGAAACAATGTCCTTGCCTTAAGGTCCTTCGTCGTGTCAGCGTGGCCTTCGTGAGTAATCGAAGCTCGAAGAACGCGATATGCGAATACCTCTTATGCAATCGCGTGTATGAGTTTATACGCAGCTCGAGGCACGCGCCAGACTTCGACCCTGACATAAGCGTGTTGGCTGTAGTGTCGTATACACGAACGACACGGATAACGCCGGAGGGATGTAATTTCCAGGAAACGTAACACGCAATCCGTCTGTACTGGTCATTACGAGGTACAAGGTGGTTGTTCCTCCACTTCCCCCCTAGAGTGAGCAGATTCTTGCAGATTTGCTCGAAAGCTGACAGCACGGTGATGTTTCTGTTGACTCACCTACATCATAGGCGGCCAAAATTGGTTGACTGACTATTCGACAATTTCATTCATGAATGTGTTATACCAGCGACGCTAATTAAAGCAACTCGCTAGAAACATCAATCGAATCGAGTTTATTTAAAGAATGAGATGCTTTCGTGCACCTTCCTTGATATTCGTTGTGAAAAAGCGCCCAAGAAGTTGGCCAAGTCAGGAGTGACTTACGAGACCAAGCGTCGAACAAGGCAGGCCCCAACCTAACGCCACACCTGGACGACTGTGTCATGCGGTAGCATCACTATAGGACCAGTCCACCCAACCGTTTCATTAACCAGCCTCCGTGATCGGCTCGCGTCACAAACCGAAATAGAGCCCTTGCGAGAACCTACACGGGAGGCACTGGTTATGAGGCTGGTTCCACCCACGCCTTTGATTGCGTTGCCTCCGAAATCGACCCACTTTACTTGTCGTGAACATCGACGACCAACGGTGGACGGGCGTCTTGTAAGGGAAAAAAAAAAAACAACGCGTCATATAGGAGACACGCATAACAAGGTAGTGACGATGTCCCTACATACATCGCGGGGTCCTGCTAACGTTGTCCACGTTCCCCCACTGTTTGACCACGCCCGTTCATTTCGACTTTTTCGACGGCTGTCCTGCATGCATTTCATCCGATACTGCTCTCATTGCCACAGGCACTGTTTAAGACAATCAGTCTTTCCCACGTATTTCCCGTCCGAGTGCCCGTGCACCGTTACGAATGGAAGTTCATTTCTCCGCTCACTTAACATAAACACGCAAGGCGCCGTTTGGGTCCACGTTCTCACGCCGTATGCAAGCCATAGCTGCTGCGTGCTCGCGCTTGCAAAAAAATGCCATCGAGCAAGCGACCGACCCCCCTGCGGTGAGTTTGGCCAGGGATTCTAGGACCCTTCCAGTTGACCGGCCGCAACACGCATGCACGCGAGACACCCTCTGGCGCGCGCTTCTGCGCCGAGCTTAATATGCATGCCGACTCCTGTCGCCTCGGTTATTCCCGCGCCGCATCGCCTCGGGGGTTTGCAGGCGCAGTACAGTGGGAGAGGTTAGCGCGCGAGCATTTACAAAACACCGTCCCGCGGCCGCCCTTGTTCTCTCTCTCTTCCCCCCCCTCTCTCTCTCTCTCTGTACCAATCGAGGCGACGTGTATTCGAGTCGTCACGACGCGGAGGAGTCGAGCGCGAAATTGCAGCGGCAGACGCGAGATTGCGGCGCGAACCTGCACGAACCTGGAGACGCCATAGCGCAGGCGCTCCGCTCCGTTCCCTTTTCTTCTTTTTCAGCACCCCCGCTTCCTTTTCCGTACCACCCTACCGTATTCACTCGCGTAGTATCCTGCCCCGAGTAACACGCTACTATTCTTCATAGAACCCGAACTTTTGGGGGAAACAAGAAACGGTTCCGCAAATTACATCAGTGCTTGCGCCCGATGAGAATACACCTAACTTCATCGAGGGTATTTGAATGGCGGTATTTGTGCCGAAAGGCTGCAACGAATACTAAATCTGAAGGATGCCGTGAAGGAGAAGGGATTCGGGTAAAGTCTGCTCGCCCGGAGTGCCCTTTTATGTCCATCTACATTTACAGGTACGGTGTTCAGAATCAATTTCGTCCGCAAGGGAACAGGGTCCGGTTTTCAAAGCGCGACCTCGTACTCAGAAGGCGAAGTATCGTATAACTACTGAGCCACGGCGGGCGGTTGGCAACGAAGCCTATTGAATAGCAGTATCTGTTTCCTAGTGGCAACGTGCTACGTAATAATTGAGGTGTCATCGGGTAATGAACCACTGGGCAATGAACCAAAACAAATAAATAAGGGAGTGCAGGTCTTAAGCGAGTCACTACGGCATGTACTCCTTTCGGGATTCCTCGAGGAAGCTGCAGCCAGACCCGCCATCTAGTTGGTTCCCGTCGGCGTATGCGCGGCCCGGCGTCGTAATATGCGATGCGCCCTCCGCGAGCGAACGCGCGCGCGCGGCATATAAAAGACGCGAGGAGACCGCGTGCTTCGCCTGCTAACACGGAGACCTACTAACTCCTGCGAAGCTCGCAGCGTGCCCGCACGCTGCCAACGCAATGAGAACGCGGCAGGGGCGGAAGGAAGTGCGCGAGCGAGCAAGTGGATGGCACCGGGTTCCCGCTTCTTTATTCTTCCTCCTCCTCCTCCTTTTGCATCCGAGAGCAGGAATAAGATGAGGATGCGGGACCTGCGGCGCGATTGCATGGCTTCTAACTCATGCGCCCGCGCGCGCCGTTTTTGCTTCGAATAGTGAAGCCTCACCGCCTCGCCGGGCTTGGTTAGCTACGTGGCCTCGGCTTATGAAGGTTTCCCTTCATAAGCCACGGCGTAGCAGACGACACACGAAAGAAGCAGACGGACTGCGTCTGGTTCATCCGCACCGCTGAGAAGCTGAGGGAGAAGCAGACGGACGAAGCAGGCGGCTTACGAAAGAAGCCGCCCCAGCTCCGTTCGTTTATTCTCTTGCGCCCTGCTGAGAAAGAGAACGAGACACAAGAAGAAGAATCGGCGCGTGTAGCGTATGTATGTAACACGGTGCGCGTTAACGCAGTCCCATAGCGGCGGGGGAGGTTAATGATAAGCGGTTTCCGTGAGCGCTGCCGGGTCGGTCGGCCCGTACCGGCGGGCCAAGCAAGCCACGCGTGCATCTCGCGAAGGCAAGACGGCGTAATGCGACTCGTTTCTCGGGCCGTGTTTGAGAAAGAAGCTCCGCGCTTCCTTGACACACTTCCACTGCCCCCCCCCCCCCCCCCACTTTGCCTTACCGCTCGCACGCTTCGCCGGCGCTTAGCGTATTGCTAAGGCTTCTTCCGGCGAGTCATACGCTACCCCCGCTGTTGTCCACCTTGTATAACTGTGGGAACGAACCTTCGGCGGGGATGAGTTGCGCGGCTTGCCTGTGGCACACTGAGCTCGCTTGGCTGCCGACGCGCCCGTCGCCGTCTCGAGTTGGAAAACGCCTTCTTTCTTCGTTGGAGTGGCGTTTGACGTCCGAGTCGGGGGGTGTCGTGTGCAAAGACCTTCTATGCCATCGCTGCGCGAGTATGCGCGCCATGCAGGCGTGGTTTACCCTGTTCTTCGCTTTTTCATTTTTGTTTGTGACCTCCACCGCGAAAAGCTCCGGGACAATGGAGATGAGATTTCCTACGTTTGTTTGAGTCGTCTCTTAGGACAAAAGCGGTGGGCGTGCGCGTGCTTGCTACGGACGGCGAGCGTACAGCCGGGGATTGTAGTGCTCGCCCGTTCGGGGTCAAATGGAACGTGACACGCTTTTCTCCGAACGTGTATATGTGCCGCACCGAAAGGCCGCGCCTCTCTCTACGAAGAAGGGCTGAGTCACGGAGGCGAGCGCGTTGGCAACGGTGCATTAGAGAGCAGTACGCATGCCGTCACTTTATTTATATACAGACAATTTCATTCCTGGTTCATGGAAGGCGCCCCAATCTACGCCTTTTATGCGAATGATATCACAATTTTATACGCCCTAACGCGGAGTTTACATGCTACTGATGCACCGAACTCGTCCGGCCAACCACTTTCCTTTACGCGAATCGCACAGCAATCGATTGCAGTAATCATTATGCATTGGCTGTTAGTTCATGAGCACACCAACACTTCCGTAAAATACCAGCCGGGGCCTACACACATGGAAAGCACCTCCGACATATTTCAGGCGCTAGAACGTCCGACGTGAATATGTCGTTCTGTCGAATCTCGCTCCAAAGTGCTCCTCGTTGTTGCTGGCGGAAAGCATGTTATCTCGATGCACGCATTTCGAAGATGACTATAACGGTCTGATTATAATGCGCTGCGCATAGATGCCCAAACATCGAACAACGCAGCGCCGAAAACACGTCTGAAATACGTTCCATAAGGTTTTACCGTTCCGTGCAGATGCGCAGCCTGCGCATGCGTGGATTAGACGGCGCTAACGCTATCACAAACGTTATCGCTGTGGTAAAATGTTTGGTGTCTGTATTTGTACGTGCCGAACTAAACTGCAACTTTGCAATAAGGGGCATATAAGTTTCATTCTATACATACTCCTTACAGCGGGACCTTCCCTGTGTTTTGCCGTATGCTGCGAATCCCTTGACATTAAAGAAAGAAGACGAAGGGGGATAAAAGAAAAACGGCCAAAAGTAAAAACCACTACACCGTGTCGCGCTTTTGGTGCGATGAGGTCATCCTCACTTGACATATCAAGAACGATACCAACAAAAAACAGACTACGTACCAAAAGTTGCGAGGCTAATTTGTGTCGCGGCTCAGAGACCGCACGGCGCCGTACTTACACGTGACCGCTTGCGTGACAGATACCAGAGAAACTGCGTAATGGCGGTGTGCTTTTCTTCTTTCGTTTTTTTTTTCACAGAATAAAGGTTGCGCGGGCGACATCGCCTTTATGTCCCCCTTTATGTGACACTAGAAGCCGAGTCATGCCCAGTGATCGCCGATCGACTCTTATAATTTTTTTTTTCCTTTTTGCTGTCTGTCGAAGCATTTCTAAACGCCCATATTCGTGCCTTGTGCCGCTATCCCCTCTTTGTAACCGTGGCTTCTTGCAGGGCCCTTGTCTGGGCGCGGAGCCGCAAGGTCTTGCCACCGGCGACGAGCGCCTGCGAAATACATGCTCAGCGCACAGGATGTCGAGTGGGGCCTTCCATTCAACGAGGCACGTAGCCGACAGCACCCCCTCTCCCCACCTCCTACGCTACGCCAGCAGCCCGCGCCTCCCGGCGAAGAATAAAAAAGGAACCGATCAAAAGGACACAGCAGAGAGAGGGAAAGGACATGGAGTGAAGAAAACGGCAACTGCATCCCATGTTCGCTTGACAAAACAGCTGTCCGCAGAAAGCAAAACAGAACAAGGGAGGGCCAGAAAGAGAGATCGAGAAAGAAACAACGAATCGAAACAAAGGACTCGCTACAAATCGGTCTATAGCGATGGCTCTCGGCGAGACGCGAATACAAAGAGAAAGGCGCCGCGGAAGCTGAAAATCTTTTCTTTCTCAGCTCATCGGAGAGGACGAGAATAAAACGAATGTGACGGAACCACGGGGTCGGGAAAGCGGGGGAAGGGAGGAGGGGAGGGCGGTTGGTAGGCACTGGAACCGGCGACCTATACCAGGAATAGGCCCGCGGCTTTGCCAGCAGCCGTAGGCGCGCGCCGTGAAAGTACGCACGCAAAAGCGCACCGAGGCGCGCGCGCGTACGTGTCCTGAGAGCTGACATGTACGGTATCTATAAATGCGCCCCTGCCGCGACGAGAGTTTGGAGAGAGCGCGCGGAGCTTGGGCCCCCGGAGCGCTAGCGCACGTTCGTACCTTTCCCGACCTCCCCTCTCCTCTATACGCCCGCCCGAAGCATCGGTCGTACGTGACATTCGGAAGGGAAAGGGCGCGAAGGGAATTAGGGAGAGAGTAAAATTTCGTAGTGGAGAGGGAGGGAAGGGGAAGGCTGCAATTGGGGACAGGTGGTTACATAGGGGGAGGGAGGGAGGGGGGTTAGTGACTTGTGTAGAACGCACCCCTGTCGGCCGAAGCGGCCGCCAAGCCATTGCAGGTGACTCGTCAGGACGAGATGACGCGAAACTTCTCCTAAATGTAGCCGTGCATGGTGACATACAGCCGGTTTCGTACCACGTGTTATCGCTAAATGTCTTCAGCGCGGTCCGGAGCACGTGCACCGTGCGTTCTAGAACTGCAGTTATGACCTCCGTACATTGTTTCGGATAAACAGCGCGTGTATCCGTTACACCACGGGCGACAAAGCAGAGGGCAGCTACAGTGTCCCTCGCGTCCCATAAGTTAGCCCGCAAAAGTACTCCTGCTGCGAAAACTACGACGAAGGTCACGTGTTAGATTTTCCGCCACGAGGGCCACATACGGAAGCCGAGGCCAAGGCAAAGCCGATGAGAAAGCGAACGAGCAAATAAGCGAACAGCAGCGGCAAACCGAAACAAGGGATGAAGGGGCAGGGCTGGGGCAACTATAAAGAAAGATGTCGGGACACCGTCGCATATTAGGGAAGGCAGCAGCGGCAAGGAACTGCGCATTTCGATGCTTTCCCCGTTCGAGAAAAAGAAACGAAAGACCAAACGTGAAAAGGAAGACGTATATAAGGCGCGATGCGCAAGTTTTCGAAGTGATTTGCTGCAAGCAGGCGTTCGCCCCGTATCTTGAGAGGAGACGAGATTGGGGAAAAGAGAAACGGGAAGAGGTCTGAAAATAGGGATGAGAGGGGGAGACGCAAGGGCGCGCGCCAGGGAATTTGCCAAGCCACGGGTCCCGAACGGCGACGTGCCCAGACTGCATGCCGGTGCGCGCGTGCGATCACCTTCGATGCTCGTTGGCCTTTTGAGAAATTCGAAGGAGCCGGGGTCGAGCGGAGGACTCATCCTTGGGGATGAGGGAAGGCGTACTTTACAAATGCGCGCGTTGACATTTAGGAGAGGCATGCAACGAGGGTTTGTGAGCAGTACGTGCAAACTGGCTATCTTCGATATAGAGACTAAAAGACAATACACACGTCAGGTGGTCCCGCAGTGATTTGAGTGATTGTTTCGCCACGACGGATGGGCAAATTTGCTTGCACCGCCTTATTTGCAAGGTCGCAGTTGAATTTTTCGAAAATTGCGATAATGAAACTGTCGAAGCGCGTAGGACTCGAATAATCAAGACTTTCCGTTTTGTATTCATTATTTAGAACATTTGCGCACCTAGGTTATAATCGATCACAATTGTGTCACTGACAGCTGACATGCCACATAACACGCAACGTCCCGCGCTAGCACTTTAGAGGCTAAAGGACGGCGAAATCGACAGGTGTCTACAAAGTCAAGAGTTTCACTGCTTGGTATTCACAATTCTACCGGAAGCAATTAAAACTTCGAGCTAAAGCTTGATGTGAGAGTTTTGATAGTTACAACGCGTCTAGCTGAGGTCCTCCTATACATCTGTCTATACTACTCCAAACGGAAACCGTTTAAAATTTCACCTATAGATACGGAACCGAGAAATGATAATTAAACCACCTCTGCGTCAGTGAGTTTCCTTACGTCTACTACTCCTCTCTGCCAGTCTACTCCTCTCTGCCAGTCGGGGTTTAAGATTCACATTCATGCTGCGTTGTCGAGAGCACAAATGTATCGCCGCCCGAAGAAGCTCTTGCGGCGACGGAGAATCGAAGGCAGCCAGGGTAATAAATTCTGGAAATAGAGGCATTAATTGGTAGCGCCTAAGCGCGACGGAATGGGAACTTACACCGGCCTCTTAGTCACTCGAAGCCAGTTTAATTAAACCGGCTTCTCTTCCACTGGCGTCCGCTTTTCCTTTTTTCTGCATAGCAGCGATCGCACGTCTCAGGCGCACTATCGCATTCATCTGAGCGATCCGTTGGAACGCAGAGTCAATTCAAGTGCTACATATACTTGCGCAAATGCAGATAGGGCAGATGAAGTTAATGAAGCTAAGGCAGAGACGATCATGCATTTTCGGAGTTGTGACACAGCAACCGAAACGACTTTCTCGCTTGGTTCTCTTTTCTTCTCGAACGAATTAGAAGTTAAAACACGCGCTTCCTTCTTAAAGGTCAATTGCATCGCATCCTCATGAAGTTGCGGCTTGTGTTTCATACCTGTAGGTCAGCCGCAGCTCCATGAAAAGGATAAACATTATGCAGTTTTACAGAGCAAAGACGATAGGAAATCGGGTTGGGGTCGTCGCCTTAGTGCTTCGTCAACAGCGCTTAGTTAATGGCACTTAGTTAAGTGCTGGCTAACAGGTTACGACATAGAAAAAAAAAAGGACACAGAATGAATCGCCATTTTCCGCTTTACTTGAGCTAATTCGATGAATGCTATGGATTCCACTAAATCGAGAGTTTTCTCTCGAACCTTGCAATCAATTCGATTCATGGCTATGAGGTTTTAGTATACGCTCGACCTCTCACCATCTCAATACGCGGGACTATGGCGAACTGTCCACGATGAAATGCAAGGCTCAAAACGTATATCACCGAGCTGTACGCGCGCACATGTAGTGTAACCTGGGCGCAGCACGTGAGAAAATCGCGCTTAGCTCAGGAGTTTCGCACCTCAAATACGTTTCACATGGGTCGTGTTTTTAGCATACGCTTCGATATATAGATTAAAGGGAGGTGGAGAGGGAGGGAGGGAGGGGGGGCGATAGCACGCCAGGGCGGCGTCCCGAATCACACGTGTACGATGTTGTTTCCGTGCCTCTGCCTAATTATACCGATCGGGTGCGCCGGGAAGAACAACTGACCTTCCATTCGCTTCCGCCTGTCGCCCCTGCGACGATGCAAGGCTTCGCCTACTAAAAGGGCGCCACTAACAAATGCAAGCAAACACGCGCACTTATACAGAGACGCACCAGAGACGTGCGGCGTCGGACTGCAAGTGGCAGCCAGCGGGCGGCACTCCTTATCGCCGGTCGACGAGCAAGCCATGGAGACGATGCCGCCGCGTGATCTGCATTCGTCGCGCCGAGATCGACTCGACATGGCCTGGTACAAGGCGGTGCGCAGTCGAGCGTCTCCCTACCGCGCACACCGTAACCCGTCTGCTCCACGACACGCCCAAGCATGGCGGCACGAACGCGGCTTGTGTGGGCTCGCATGTCCGCGTCTGTTCGTCTGCATGTGCGTTCGTCTGTGCGTCTGCTGTGCGTTCGTCTGTTCGTCTGCTGTGCGTTCGTCTGTTCGCGTGAGGGTATACTCGTCTGTTTGCGCGCATTCGCTCGGACTTCTGTTCGTCTGTGTACGCGTACGTTTACATGCGTGCGTTCGTGCGTTTCCGCTTGGGATATTCGTCTGCATGCGTGCGCGTGCGTTGTAAGCTTGTTTGGGTGTGGATTCATTTTCTTTTTCTTGCGCGTGCGTGCGCATGCGTGCGACGAGATGCGCGCCGCTCCCCTTTCTTTCCGGACTTCCGGCGCGATGTGGGAGCGAGCGTGCGAAAACCCGTGTCGCGCCTAATAGGAGTATCCGCCGTGTTAATTCGAGCATGACGAGAGTCGGCGGCCGCTTTTTCTCAACGTTTTGACAGAACACGTGATACTGTATATAAGAGAAGCACGCGCGTATTGCATGACGGGACGAGAGGGCCAGTTTCACGCAATACTAACCGCATATAAACTGCCAGCTCGGAGCGGGCTTTGATGTGTCACGCTGGTTTTGCTTGCTCACTACTGCTTCTTCCTTTAGCGCTGATAGGCACTCATCATTCGCCTGTCACCGT
Organism: Dermacentor albipictus; assembly: GCF_038994185.2. Classification (NCBI taxonomy): domain Eukaryota; kingdom Metazoa; phylum Arthropoda; class Arachnida; order Ixodida; family Ixodidae; genus Dermacentor; species Dermacentor albipictus. The sequence continues at coordinate 18,473,576 of NC_091829.1, forward strand.
TAATCAGGTTCGACTATCACCGACAGCTTACTCGGCTCTCGCACCGACGAAGCAGTGGCGCACGAACGGTAGAGAACTATAGCACGTGCGATGAGCTAGCGTACCAGAACCTTGCCTCTGCGCATGCGCACTGTCACTGAAGCTGTCCTTTGGATACGGTAAACGGTATGCGCATCCGTAGTAACTATCTCTCTCCAATGTCCAGCGTGCCATCAGACGTTCAACACCGACCTCTAATGAACACACATCGCATACAGAGTCAGTCAGTGAATCTTCAGTGAAATTCACCTTCAGTGAATCTTCCCGGACTGTGCACCGCGAGTGGAGTCACCCTCCGGACCAACACAGCGCCAGCGCCTCCTATTAGCCGAGCGCCGTGCTAACGAGGTTCCATGGCGCGCGCGTACGAGCTCCTCCGTCGAGACGACACGGGTCTCTTCAAAACGAAAACCGGGACGACACGCGACTAACACGAGCCGGACCCTATTTGCTCGAACAACGCGGCGCGGCGCTTCGATTCGACGTCCGTCCGCGCTACGAAAACACCCGAGACGACGACTGCGCGACCAGCAAGCAACGCGTGCATGTTCTCGCTCCCGTGTCTTGTCTGTAATGCACACGAATTCGTGAGCAACTCTCCAAGATTGGGTTCAACACGCTGACCCGCGAAGCGGGATAGTGCAGAGAGGAGCGTGTTTTTCGCAAACAGGCTGCGCGCGAACTACACCGCCGACCTGTACACGCGTGCGTGCGTGTCTGTGACCCGGAAGGAAGCAAGCAAGGAGGCAATCAAGACACGACGGCAGGAAGGAACCGAGTCGTCCCTGTCCTCTCCGCCCCCGGAGACTGCGTGATGACCGCCGCTCATGGCGCGAAATCAGGACACGACGAAGGCGAGAGAAAGGAGGGTGTAGGGGGAGAGAGAGAGAGACGAGGGAAGTCTGGCCATCAGGCTCATCGGCTTGCCTTGCACTCGCCTCTGATGAGGAGGCAAGGCGCCTCGATCCTGTTCGATTGTCGAACCACGCAGCCGAGACAGGCGCGAGGGGGGCTTCGCCGCGGGGCTGATTGTATAAGCGCGCGCAAGGTATACCGTAGTAAACACACACACACGGCAGTCGGGAGGAGATGCGCCAACCTTAATTAGGGTCCCCTCTCAGAGCCGGCCAGCCCGCCCGCCCGCCTTGGCCCCTTGCGCGCGAGATCTCTCGACTCGAACGGTAGTATGCAGTATCCTGCCGTCGTCTGCTGCCCGGTCGGGACCTTGTTCTTCGGGGAGCACGGGAACACGCGCGCACGAATCAGGCAACCGGCGCGCGCTTTGCATGCTCCCGCAGGCCCGAAGGCTCGGAACGACCGAGCAAGCACGCGTCCGCGTTTCTGACGACGTTCCGAGTGAAGGGGTACAACTTGGGGAGTTTCGAAGGATCGTGTGTGACCGGTATACGGACGGTAATTGCCGTCGTCTGCAGCGGCCGAAGCTTCTTGCTGGTACGACTGCACTATCCGACGTCTGCATGCCTCCCCGTACACCTACCCTCGCCGCGTCCACACACAGACGTAACGCAAAATGCAAGTTATTATAAGTCCACTTGTTTGCATCATTTAAGGTCTGGCGAGAGTTCACTTAGTCACGCGGCGCACTGAACACGGCGTTCCGGCGACTTAACGATAATTAACTGCTTAACATCGATTCCTTCGCAAATCTTGAATCTTCAGCTCTGGGTGCATTTTTCCTCCCGCCTATCACTTAATGCTTCCACGAACGTAGTTTGAACTTCCGGACCTCCTTTATTAACGTTCGCTTACGCGTTTCTCCGCACAACACGAAATAATGGCAAGAAAAGAGAATGAAAAAAAAAAAAACGTTTTACTCGAGACAGGCGAACACTGAGCGAGCGAGTGGCACGTGAACTGCATGTCGGGAGCAAATCGGAAGTCCGCCGAAACGTGTCTATATGAGCGCGGCAGCGTCTGTACCGAATACGCGAGTCGTAAATGGAACGGTCCTTCCTTCCGTGCTGCTTCGTTTTGATGTCGACGAGAGAGTCGCGTACGTACACAGACGTGCTCGCGGTGCGTAATGGAGTGCCGCGCTGATTGACATGACGACGCGAAGGAGGAGGCGGGAGAAGAGCTTCAAGGAAAGGAAAGAAAAAATGAAAGAGCGGCTGGCGCATCTAAGGGCAATCGGAACGCTGACGAAAGGCTCTCTCTCCGGACTGAACGAATAACGGCGCGAGACGCAGACGACAGCGACGGGTACAGTCGTGAGTGCTTCGCTGACGACTGCGATTGGGTAATGAGGTCCGTCCAGTATGTGTAGTGCGAACAGATTTTGAGGGAGGGTCATTTCTCGCTCCGTGCGGGTGACTCGTTGCGAGACTAGTTTGAAGTAGTGACGGCACGTCTTTAAGAGACCGGATGCGTGGGGCCTGCGTCTGTTCGTCTGCTTGTTACTTGTCCGTTCGCGACAGGCTGGACAACGACGTGCGAAGACTAAGTGTCTGCAGGCTAGGTGGTAGATCACATCTACTTAAGCAGTGGCAGTTGAGAGTGCATTGCTACTAAAAGTATTAGTTATGTCAGCAGAGGTTGTTGTCGTAGCAGAAGACGTCAGCAGACTTGCAGAGTACGTACTTTCAGCCTACGTCTGCAGACGACTCCGTGAAGACGATGCAATCGCTGAAAATGACATCGAAGTACGAAGAGCTGCAATGAAGGGAGTGATGTCGAAGACCAAAGTCCCGCTACGATTGTCGCTAACACGCCCTGCTGTACCTCCTACGTTCAGCCATATACGCGTTCAATGCGTATATATAACAGCCAACTTGCGTGTTGGAACGAATGTGCGCGCAGAGCAGACGACATTGCAAGAACGGTGGAGCGGTACGTCGCCTTCTGCAATTTATACCCCTCCCCCCCCCTCCCCCCCCCTTTTGGACTTCCAACGCTATGGATCACTGCGAGCAGCCGACGCCAACTAAAGAACGACTAGACGTTTCTCGTATATATGGCAACGTGCTATCATCACGGCGAGATATATATATTGCATATATAAATCGGAGTCAGCAAATGGTTGTCGTTAAAAAGTCATCTTCTCGGAGCCTTTTCCCCGCAAAATATGGAGCGTGAGAAAGAAGGCTTGAATAAGAAAAACGCAATACCCCAGTGACTTCTTTAGAATGGTAATACTGCCCTAAGAAGCAAAACATATTCGCGAGAAAGGATGCGAAATTTTCTGAGAAAACGTATTTGCTATAGTTAGAGCTTTCTCCGTTAGGTTTCTCTATCTCATTTTTTTTTTTCTCCTCAAATAAGGCAACGGTGGTTTCCCTTCTCCCTCGAGGTAGCACCATCGAAGAAGCGGCGCGCAGACATAAACACTGCGTCGATAAAACTGTGCAATGCTGTGAACAGTACGCCTCAAGTCTTGTGTAGTCAAAGGCAACACTCAAAAAGCTGGCGGGCGGGTCGTCCGTGCCGATACGTTATGGAAAAGTAATATCGACAGGTAGGCATAGTTGTCTGCAGTCTGCTATAATATAGACTATATCGTTTTGCTCTTTGTATACAGTATAATGTATGCTGTGCTACAGTATCCAGACTACTACTAATGTATAATGTCAATGGGACTATATAAATACATCAATTCATTTCGCCACAAAGAACATCCAGAGGTATTTATAAATAAATTTGATAGTGTACCTGTACGATTTCTGTAATTAGCCGTACGATGCCTACGGATTACGGATGGGGAAAAAAACAAATAGGACTTTTGCAGGCATGAAAAGTGTAATAGTTGCGAAGCTAGCTTCCAGAATACTGCACACTTCTAAAGGGACAGAGATGCAGATGGGCGTCCGTATACATAGTCGCGCATTCAGCGTCGTTCCAAACTTGTTTATTATTATCATTATTATTTCTTCCCTCCAAACTTTCCTCCGCGAATACCCATTGCTCGACCATCATTTCCAACAAGTAGTTACTGCGGGCGAAGACGGAAACAAAAAAGAAAGGAAAAAAAAAGAGTTCCGTAATAGGTCCGCGGAAAGGGAACAAAATATGACGAAATGAGTCCATATATACAACACTAGCGCAGTCTTAGGTATCGCAAGTTCTAACGCTCGCCCGCCTCAGTGTATACAGACAAGAGTTATGACGTGTTACCCGCTCCTTGCATAATCTAGCAGAGAGAGCCAGACAGCGGAGGGGCGCGCGAAGCTCAAAAGTCTTTTTCTGGGCAAATTGGCAATGAATTCGGAATGAGGATTGCTCCTCCGCGCGACGACGTGAAGACAACGAGGACGACAACGTTTCACGCCATTCTCAGACGACGCTGTCCTCGCGGACGTTTATTATCATTTCGCTCTTTTTTTTTTTTCCTTTTGCTCTGGTCTTCGCTTCGGGAAATGAGAACGGAGTGAACGGCTCGCTGTGTGTAGGAGGCACACCGATGTTGAAAAAAAAAACGAAAAAAAAAGCAATCGTGATAGCAGGAAACTCGGGCAGTTCTGGAAAAACGCTTATTTCCGTGGGACGGCCGGTTGGGAAGAAGCGCGCTGTCGCCAAGGGGCATTTCGTTCGGCCCGCTAACTGGCGTCACGTCGTGTCTTAAGCTATAATATATAGAGCGCTTGTTTTGTCCTTTCTGTCTACGCGTTAAAACCTTCCCGCTGGAGAGAAGAAAAAGAAATGCATCCATATTTTGGCACTACAGGAGCACTTGATACCAATCTTGACGCTGGAATGAGGAGGGATCCGAAACTCGGTCATTCCTCAGCCGATGAAATATTTAAAGGCCACCGCGAACTGGTCACAGAGTATTCCGCGATGCAATATCGATGAGCCGCAAGTTGGATCGTATATATCGTACATATATAGGGGGGATAAGGGTACCGAGATGTCTGATCTAAATGCAAAGGGTTCTTTTTTCTCTTGACGCAAAAGTGGTCTCCATCGACACCTTGGGTATAAGACGAAAATCGCATGGGCGATATGGCGCTGCTACAACGCTGCGTCGCTATCACTGTAAGCGCCTCCTCAGCTCTTAACTTTCTCAACGACGCTGGCTTATATATATTTTTCATGATACGTCGCACTGAACCGACCATCAAAGGTCGGTTATCACCATTTCCTCGCCACGCTGTACAAAAACCGGTTCGATGCCGACAACATTCCAGCTTTCTCCGAAGACGAAGGAAACGACCTCAAAAACTGGCGTTTTATATGGCACTTCACTGCGACGTAGCAGATAAGTGCGAAGTTGCCCAAAGCGCGCCGTTGTACACACGACTGCGACGAGCCGTTTATGCAGCTTAATCATACATTTGCTTTTCTTTTTTCAGTCTTTCGTTGTTGTTGTTTTTCTTATTCTCGCGTCGTGCGCTATATAAGGCGACCTTGCGAGAGGCCACGGAACAAACATGTTCATGAATTTTCTTTTTTGTTTCCCTTCTTGTCGGGAACGGTGCTTTTTTACGCCCACGCGACGCGAAGGCGAGAAGTGAGCCACGAAGTGTCGTTTTGAAACGATCTTTGCGCCACATGCGCATCTTTCTTGTTTTGTTTGTAGTTAAGTGTATGCTTTTTTATTTATTTATTTTTTCACTTAGAACCGTCGGATGTCCATATTGCTATGGTGTCCCGGAAGAGGAAGGAATATAGCCCGCTTGTCGCAAGAGCGGAGACAGAGTCGGCCTCTTTCGCGGTTGGCGACATCCGAGGAGACCCGGAGAGACATTTTCGCACCGCTGCTCACTCATTTCTTTCTTCCTTCCTTTCTTTCTTTTGCTCGTATTTATCTAGTGCTTTTGGCCATCTTGTATTACTCGAGAGCCCAGGGTCTCAGGCTAAAGAATTAAAACAAAAAAATCGCAATACAGGGGAAGTGCTGACGGAGGTGGAACAATAAGGAAGTCGGGAATGCGGCGCGGCGTCGGCAAGAAAGGCGTAAATTTTGTTGCTCCCTTATCGTCCTCGCGTCCTTAAAAACGAAAGGCCACCTGATATATTTATTCCATTCTTCAACTTTGTTTCCTCCATTTTTCGCTTGCTTCAAAGCACTGAATATTCCTAACTGTATATATATATTTTGTTGTCACCTTCATTTGTTATAGTTCGTAAAGCACAGCTCCGCATCAAGGGAGCACCTTCACTGGTTCGGTGTTGATATACAGACTTGTGATCACGTGTGTAGGCCTCGAGAGGAGACTGGCAAAGGCGTGCGATAGAACAAGATTGCCGCTATCCAATTCACACGGGGTGGCGTTGAATTTCCCAATAGAGAGAGGGAAAATGGTAAGTGAAAGACAAGGAGGTTAACCAGGACTGAGCCCGGTTGGCTACCCTACAGTGGGGGAGGTGAAAGGGGAGGGAAAGGTTGAGAAAACGTTCACTGTGGATAAAGCCGAAGTGGTAACAGTTTTCTGCTCGATATCACTGACGATCCTTCAGTCATCTGGATCATAGACGGTCGCTTTCAAAAATTACAGCAATTTTGTGGCCTTTCGCAGGTGCGATATGCGAGGCCATGGTCCCAACATCTTGTCATCCCAATTGCCAACTTAAATACATATTCACCTTTTTAGACAGGTGCAAGGTAGGTACTGCCGGTTTCGCGCTAACACTATGCTGAATGAAATTGAGAAATTTAACACGACTAGATCAGCTGGATGCCTGTTGTCATTTTTGAAAAACATTCGCTAAACGTCTAATGTTATTTTTTTTAAGTTATACGGAGTTACAACTATACCTTCAGATCATTTCTAGCTAGAAAGGCTTGGAGACACCTTGGCAGACTTGTAAGGAAAACGTCCGTATTACAGTCATTAAAAAAAATATATTAACAAGACCGGCATGCTTAACATTCCCTACGCGCAGTTACTTTTGCAACTCTCTTCAGCTGATTCTGTATTAGATTAGCAGGCTCGACACCGTCAAGATTCGGCAGCCCGCGTTTTTTTAATGCCAACGTTACACACGTCGCACGAATTAAGAGCACTTTCTTCCGGCGACGGTTCGAAATTTCGGAAGCCGATGTTTTCTCTACTGCCAACGTCCCAAGCTTCAGAAAAAAAGTAAAGGAAGAGCTACTTCTGTTCTTTCGCAAAGCGTAGCGTATACTGCCTGCCACCTTTACGTCTTGAAACAGCCGAGTTGTTCCCATGTATTTCTTTCTCGGCTCGCTTATAATCTACTCTACATACCGGCTGTCCGGCGAGGCCTCGAAATTCGGCAGCAGCTGAGAATAAACGACAGAGGGGGCACGGTTTACGAGAACCGGAATTGCAAATCTCGGTTCTTTAACATTCGGTGTCTTCGTGTATATATGGCTTTCCTTTCTTCCTCTCTCGTGCTCTTACACTCTCCTATTTCTCACCGGTAACAGCGCTCGCCCCGAAAACTCGTCGTCGCATAACTAAGCCTTTACAAGGGAAGGCTGCGTGCGACGACAGCGCCACCACAAGGCGGGTGTGCGGTATCTACCGTTTTATTTCGCCACGCTCGCGAAATGAGAAAGCGCTGGCCGCGCCTAGAGAAAGAACGCCGGGGGAAAAAAAATTAGGTCATTACTCTAACGAGCTCACGGTCGAAACAAAAAAGGTCATTTTCTCTTCTAATCTTTCTTTCTTTTGTTGTCATTCTCGCATTCCTTTATGCGAGCGGGGCGATATAAATGGTGCGTAAAGGGCTCTAGTTTATCTGGTCGACGGGAGCGTCTGGCTTATTGTCCCGTTTTCTTATAATAGCGACTCGTTTGCGGCAGGCACACATTGTGCGAGCGTGATGACGAAGGGACGGGAGTGTGTGGTATACGCACTGCCCGCTCTAGTATATATGTGCATACGTTATTCCTGGACACTAAAGAAAACAGGAACCGCCAAGGCCGAGATAGTAGAAGGTTTACTTCGTTTAACGTGCTTTGAAACAAGCTTCGGAGAACCACACAGCGGTGAGATAGGTTTCTGGATAGTTATGCGTAACAGATTATAAGTCAAGGATGGTTCGACGATTCTATTTCAGTTGTTTTCTGACACGGTTCTATTTGGCCGTCGCTGTTAGTCAAGTTCATTTCGTACGCCGCATGGATCGGCAAAATCGGTGAGCTGATACGAACATTCAAGGACGAAAGTGGAATTGTACAGAAGGCTATCGCCAAAAGCGTAATCGTTAATATATTATGTAATCGTTAATATATTACCGTTGATACAGGAAAACCGGATGCAAGGGAAGCGTTGGTCGCCACAACTTCGTAACACTGCGTGTGTTCAACCTCCGCGCGATGGATTCTGACTGAAAACAGGTGACCTTTGTTAGCCTACATGCCCGACACAAAGGTACCGGTAAAAATGCAATCTGCAGGAACAAATTTCCGACATCTCTCTTTCTCGTTTGATCCCAGTGGAGGGCCGTGCAATTAGAGGGCGTTGCTGTGAAGCATGCTAGTCTAGGTAATACAGCCGGAAGATGTCGCGACAAGCGCTGCTATTCTGCTCGCGGCGCCATACACTACCTGCTCGCAGTAGCCGCACGAAGCCAAGTACTAGAACCGCTGCATCTTGCAAGGCAAGTAGGCAAGTAACCGTACGGCCAGATGCTCTTCCGTGCAGTGATGTGCAAGGAAGAACCTCTTCGAAGCCGTGCCGATTACCGTCCCTTCCGTGTGCCGTACCAAGCAAGCGGCGGGCCGCCGCTTTTGACCTTGGAGCTTCGACCGGACCGCGAACAAAGCGGAACGCACGTGTGCATTGGCGATGGGCAAAGTGTGTGTGTGTGTGTGTATGGGGGGTGCGGGTGCGCCCACCCATCCATCTTTCGGCCATGCCATGGCGCAATGCTCCTGGACGCCGGTGGCGAAGAAGGCGCACAGAGATGATGGCGGGAGGCATTTGCGAAGTTGCACGGACCCGCATTGCTTGCCTGAAGAAGGGAAAAGAATGTACCCCCCCCCCCCCGTCCCCCTGAAAGGGGGCGAAAGCGCGAAGGGGTTTTCGCCCTGATCGCCGGAAGAGTTGCAGAACGCCGCACGCTTTAACGCAATGATTACGGCGTCTGCGTTTCGGCTGCCCCGCCAGTTCTGCGGGCATCAAAGGCTCTCGCATTTGTTGAATAGCGACGAAGCGCGCGGTGCTCTTCTCCACTGTGTAGTGGCGCCGCGGTGCTTCTCTTTTCGTGAAAGGAAGGCGTTCGCGTACGCATCGCCGGTGGTCGACGTTAAGAACCAAACGCGAAGGCGGCCGGCCCTCCGTTCCGCGACTGTGACGGTCAGCGCACAGCAGACGACGGCCGCAGCCGTCGTCTGCTTTGCATTGTTGCGCGTTGACAGGCATGTACGTAGTTCGAAGGCGCCGACGGCTGGCCGCCGTCTGCTTTTTTAAATTCTGCCTACGTGTGGGTTCCGCGAGAAGAAAGCAGGCGCTCGACTTTGATGCTCCGCGGCACCTGTGGCGAACGACTAGCGAGGCTGTGCACGACGGCTTGAAAACAATCGACGTCGATGTAACTGGAAATGTACGTCTTGTTTAACTCCTCAACAAAATAGAGCGAACTTTCACATAGGCGACAAGCTGTCCATGGACCAAAGGTTATCTATCGATGCTTTGCACCCTTGATAGTAATACTTTTTTTTTGTTCAGTGTTACGCAATCGCTGCAATCCATTATTCCTTTCGGGCATCGCGGTGCAGTGTGTTATACACATCCCGGCGAGGGAACAGAAATCAAGACAATAAAAAGTAAGGAAGAGGCAGAAGACGAAAGCGCCCACGGGTTTCACACGGCTGGAGCACGCTACGCAGCAGCGAAGAGGACCGCGCAGAGATGCGCCGACGCCGGGAGACCTTCACGCGCATACAGCGGGCGAACCACACGACAGCTGGCGGCCCAGCGTTGAAACGACTCCGATGCTTACACGGCGGCGTACGAGTTCGCCACACGGCCTTGGCGCCTTGGGGCGGCACTCTTCCAGGTCCGTACGGCACGTTGGGGAGGCATACGATCCCGACAGCGTGAAGTTCGTCGACCGCCCGCCAGGCTTGTGGAGCTGGCGACGCCCGAGTTCGCGATTATCGGATTATCCTCGACTTTCACGCTTCTCCGGGGGGCGGACGCGGCGGGATAAGCAGTTGCCCGCGCTGCAGTTGACAGGCGTGCCGCAAAAGTGCGGCTTAACGCCCATATAGCCTCGCCTCGTAACACACGTTCGCCGAACACTCTCTCTCTCTCTCTCGGCGAAGACGAAGCACGCAGGATGCAATCACGTATACTGCAGCACGCGGTCGTGCGTGGAACGTTGCGTCACGTGGAACTCTGTCGTAAGGGGCAGCTGCTCTCTCGCCAACGGGTCACGCCGGTTGACGGGAGCGTTGGGAAGAGCGACGAAGGGGGCCCGGCCCGGATGTGCGCGCACGGCCAGATTTCGACGCATTTTGTCGTTTATGCAGTGAACTCTCTCTCTCTCTCTCGTTATAGCGAAAATCGCTTTATTAGGGAGGAGTTGCCGGCCCACGCCCGCTATACGTGGCCCTCCCGCTAAGCTACCACGTCGACGGCCTATGTTACGAGAGGGAACGTGATTACATCACACTAAAGCCGATGTATAAGTTTAATACAGTCACATCACATGAGCCATTAGTCCACTGAGTACTCATCATCACTGCCTTGGCACTCTTTGGGCACACTTGGCCCTTGCGCCATTAAGCACTACATATCATCATGTTTAATAGGGACCATTTTAAGTTAATTCACTTCCGTTGCCTCGTCATAGACTTGACACCCTGACGATATAGAATGCCTATCTACTGCTAAATACGAAAGCCATTCAATGTATGTTTTCTTGGTCAACTGTAGCCCACAGAGTCCCGAACGTGTTGCTCACAGAGAGCGGCGACCAAAAAAAAAAAAAAAGAAAGAAACGAAGAAGAAGAAGAAAAAGAAGAAGAAGCGTAAGGCGGCACGTAAGCAAGCCATCTAGTACAGACATCCTGTAGACTTCCTATAGTTAAACCTCTATAGTCTTTCTGTCGACTACTAGCTCATTTCGTTTTTTCAGGCTCGCGCTACGAGTGCGGACGTTGTAGAATCTGCAATGCTACGGCACGAAATGACAATAAGAGACTAAGCGAAAGAGAGAGAGAGAGATCCCCTCTACAACACAGGACAGCCTCTAGCTACGCGAAGACGCTTTTCTGTAGTTTTGTTATACGTTCGTCGAGCGAGACCCGTGAAGTGTGCGAGCGTTTCCGATAGGCGGCACGTGTTGCGGTGGCAGTGATACACGTATAATTTCAGAGGACTTCCTGCTGCTCGTCGACTGCTTTGCCAGCCTGTCGCGCTTTTTTTTTTTTTTAATACGGCGCACACCGTGGAGTGCACGCAACAACGCCGCCGTGGGTGTCACGGTCCAGCTGCACGCGTTGTGGAATCGTACTGTCAGGCGTGCATGGAAATGCGGGACGCCGTTCTGACTGCTTCTCGCTTTCCGAGTCGTCGCACTCTTGCCGAGCGGCCGCTTTCACGGGTGCAATACAACCAGGCCGTAGCTGGCCTAGCGTGCGGTCTCGCCCATGCAACGAAGTTCAAGGTTGACAGAAAAAGGAAGGTTAAAAAGCTTATTCTCGCAGGCGTGCCCCACCGGTCGCGTCAAGCAGACCTGTAGAAGTGCCGGTATTCAGATGGATCTCGTACAAAAACAGAAAAAATCGAGAAGCCATGCAAAATTAACAGACAGTTACCAATGAAATTGTCTATCCATCGAATGCGTGGGACAACAGCAATTGACTTATGTATGTACATGGAGTGTACACACTCCATGTGTACACTCCGTACACATACACTCCATACACATACACTCCATGAGTACACATGGAGTTTATGTACACTTATAGTGCATGGAGTGTCTATACACAGCAAATGGAACCTATGAACTTGCCCTCTAATGCAGTATTCAAAGTATAAGTCAGTCCAATATATAAGGAAATACTTTTATTCGCTTATAATATGCCTAAACCTATAGGAAACCATCAGCAAACGAAAGCCTTCTGTAAGATATCCGAAGAAGTGCATAGATCGTCTAAGCACTATTGCACAGGGCACTCGGATAGTTCCCGCCTCTACGTGGTGAAATAACGCGCAATAACTCGCTTTTACCAAGACGACGAAAGAAGGTGCCCGCTGAAGAGCCACATCGTGTAAAGAAAAGAAGAAAAAAAACGCGCATATGCAAATTGCCAATTCAGTACAGCCTCGCGGTAACGAAGAGCGGCAGCAGACCTCCGCGAGTGGCAAGCAGTACAGGGGTCACGTGTGCCTCCTTCCCAGGACAGGAAGGACACCGCCGAGGCTCCAGCTACGTGCCGATGCACGGGCGTGACGAATCGAAGCCGCAGCTGCAGCCGGCAAAAAAAGAAAAAAGTGACGGCGGCGACGGTCAAGAAGGGAGCAACGGCAGCAGCAACGTCAGCGGATCGATAGCGCACAGCCGTCGAGCCTCGAAAAAAAAAAAAAGGGGGGGGGGGCACCTCAAAATCGAAACCTGTCACATTCCAATTCGGCGGAGGCCTATCTCGGCTCCCGCAGCAGCGCCAGGAGCCAGCTCGCCGGCAAGGAGTCGGGCGTCCACAAATAACCTTCTTTTGCCGCTTCTTCTCACTCGCTCGTTCGCCGTGACAGTTGAGGAAGTGAAACGGGGCTCTACGAGCTAGCTAGCTAGCTATAGGTTGCCCTTTGTCCCGCGGCCGGAATTTTTGTTTGATCCTCTTCGCCGGCTTGCTCTTCTCCTATGGCCTCGAACGGTGAAGAGAATGCGCACTCCTCTCTCTCTCTCAATGGATATATATATATATATATATATATATATATATATATATATATATATATATATATATATATATATATGTGTGTGTGTGTGTTAAAGTGGGAAACACTTCAGCGCAGCAAAGTCGTCTATAAGATGTCTCAAGATACACAAAACATAGATGTGTGTGTATCGCGCAGGTTATAAGCCTACACGCATAAATATCCTCCCGCTGCGACCCACGCACTATCCCATTCCCTCCAATCCCACATTATAGGCTACAACAGCACGACAGAGGAGACGACGACGATATCGCGCGTCGGAGGACGCTCTCGAAGAAAGAGCGCGGCGCGTCCTCGGGAGGGAGACTGCGGTCGACCGCCCCCCCCCTCCCCCCGCCAACGCGTACAAGGCAGTCCCTGGGAAGAAAGAAACGGGCCCCGGAGGTCTATCGAAAACGATAACGAAGCTCGAAAGAAAGAATGAAAAGAATTTAGGCTGGCGCGACATGCAGAGCGGTTGGCTGCGCTGCTGTCCCGAGATCGTCGTCTTTCTCTCGTCTTATGGGAGGATGGGGAAATGGCAACGCGTGATGGCAACCGCCGCGGCGATCACTTGTGGGTTCAACGCTGCTAGTTCGTGTGTATACACGGTTATCTTCGCTATTGGGCTGGAACGTCTCTTACTGGTGGCCGTCTATCTATTTATGGGGTTAAATAAAGGTATCCTGTTATACGAGGTGAAGACTCTTCGCGTAGTCTTTAGGCTTATCTCTGCTTCTTAAGCTTAAGTGTACCTAACTTTCTCCTTATAAAAAGACACTATTCAGGAGAACCTTTGCGTTAACCTTGGCGTTAAGAAGTTGACGAAGGAGACTCGGAAACAGCGGCTCTGTACATCTGCAATAGGACGGGGTTTATGTGAGTTATGATAATCAGCACGCTAAGTCGCGGCCATTGTTTTAAGCCTCATTTGATGCCTTTCTTTGATATGACGATATGACAGGCCAGGAGCACTTAAGCGCGCGCCTGGTGATCGGTAATGGCGGCCGTACCCTGTCGTGCGACGGGAGGACGAACGCCGCATTTACTGCGGCGAGCAACACGCTAGCGTTGTTGGCCAACTATCACTGGCACGAAGGCTGCTATCGCGCTGCGATGAGCGCCAGTATGACGTGGGAAGCAACAGACGCTACGCGGTGGACGACAGTGGGACCGAGCGGATATTTTGCTGGCGCCGACTGTATAACCGCGGACACCAACGGCGGCAATGGGATTCACACCACACTTTAGTACGAACGAGCATGTAGGTGGTACCAGCGGGTCTACCACGCAGAGACGCCGAAGAGGATACAGCAGAGTGTGCAGGGGCTGTATGCGGCCTACCAATGAGAAAAAGAAAACAAAACCGAACAAACAACGTACTAGACAGGAAAGGTAGCCGCCTACCATGACGAGAAAAAGAAAACAACTAAAAAAAGGTTCCAGACCAAAGGCTGGAATGCACGCAGTTTATGAGCAGAATATGGGAACGAAGAGAAGCTCAGAGAGAGAGAGGGGAAGCAGTAGAGAAGGGAGAGGCAGAAACAAGATGCATCGCCAGAGTGCGCTGGCGTCGTCCGCGGGAGAACCATATAGCTCTCTCTGAAGAGACCAACCAGTCTCTGGCCGGTGTGCCGTGTTGGGCCCAGCGGCGATCTGTAATGCAAAAAGGTTCCTTCGCCCCCAGCCTCCTACCTCCTACCTTTTTCTGCTAGGAACCACAGGAAGTATTACAGTGGACGCGCTGGCCGGCGTCTCTTCGAGAAGGAAAAGCGCCTTTCCCCTCACTCTCTCTCAAGCCATCGGCAAAGCCTCGCGCGGGCTCTTTCTCTCCCCTCCTTTCCGAATGCCTCCCGGGGAGAGGTTAGACGCATGCACTCCGCGGGGCGCCACCTGTGGCGGTGCCATTATGCCCCATTTCGAAGCTCAAGTAGGGACAAGAGAGGGCGCTGCTGCTGCTTCTGCGAGGCCGGCTGAGCGTTAGCCGTCTTTCTTCTTACCGGTGGGCAGCGCTTGTTTCTGCTGGCAAGAACGTAACGTGCGTGAGGACCTAGGGGCGCCTACGTCCTCACGTTTGCACGCACGCACGTACGTAGTACATGCCGGCGGATGAGGCCCTTTTCGAGTACGTGCGAGTCAGCCGGTTGCCTTCCTTGCAGCTCCTGGGAGCGAGCGAGCGTTGAAATGAGAGGACCGCGAACGCGTTCATCAGTGTACGTCTTCGGGGAGACGGGCCGGACATACATCGCCGCCTTGGCTCTCGTGTCCCGCTTTTGTTTGTTTGTTTCCTTGCGCGGCGTTTCTCGCCGGTGTAGTTGCTGCACTGCTGGTGCGCGCGCAGTGGTGGCGGAACTTGCGTGATCGGGGATATGGCGTCTTAGCGCTGCGAGAGACCGCGGCGGTGGAAAGTGGCAAGGCGGCCAAGGAAAAGAAGACTTGCGATAAATGGCCTCGGTCTTTCCTCTCTCCTGCTTTTCTTTTTTCCTAGCTTCTTTTCTTTCTTTCTGGGTGTTCTTGGTCAGACTTCTGTGTTGTTCGCACGCGAACATTTTCTCTCCGGCGCAGAGGCCAAAGTTACACCGTGCGGCCAACCATAAACGGCAGTCCCGGGAGAGGAGACAGTAATTCCTGGTTCGTGCTCCTCTTGGCGAGCATTTCGGGGAAATCGTTTGCCCCGGCATCAATCCACAAATCTTCGAGCCTTGTGCAAGGGTCGATAGTCGGGTGGTCGAGAGAACGATTATTTTCTATTAAGTTCTTCCTCCCGCTGCTCCAGAGCTTCCCAATCAAGGGAAGAAACACTTGCGCAGGGCTGTACGGTAAATTGTTAAACGGAACACCTTAGTATATCCGGTCTGATTACGAGTAAGTTTTTATGTCAATGCATCGGTAATATCCTTCTTTTTTTTTGCCACTATGTGTCTACAAGCTTACAAGATGAAGCACGTTTTCTGATGAAATTGTTTATTCGTTCAATTTAAATTGCTCTGAATAGAAATTGGGTGTTCTCTTTATAGTGCACAGTACTATACACTGCCGAAGCAAGAATGCATCATGTCATCAATTTGTCCATTGGAAGCAAGTGAGTTGCATATACTGGTCGGTCGACATAAAACCTATCAGAAATGGCTTAAAGAGCTAGGCTTCTACTACTAAGATGTTTATCTGACGATTATAAGCCGCCTAGAAACGCCATATTAGAATTATAAGCTTGTATTCCTTATTTACTACTATCAGTAGACTTTCTACAGGCAATCCCTTTCGGTGCGTTCAGGATAGGAGCTGGTCATTATAAACTGTAGGTTGTCTATGAGAACGGGCCTATGGAAAAGAAAAAAAGAAAGCTGTCTGCGAGACGTCTATAAATCGTTTATACACTGTCCAGCGGAGGATTTAGGGTAACGAAGCTTCAGCAAGCTACACGGCGAGCGGTATACGCAGTCAGCAGGCAGGACCGCACGATGCAACTCCCATATCGGACCCGAAAGCCTAATGCGGATCACCGTCGATTTCGCGCGAGTAATCCACAGCCAAGTTGTGCGCAAAAGCCTTTCTTCCATCGCAAACGAGTTTCGACGCTCCGCGTTGTCTGCCGCGCGATAACACCCCGAAGCTGACGGGAGGGAAAGAGGAGATAGGGGGTGGGGAGGGGTGCAACAGCCTCCGACTTGTCTAGACGGTGCGCTTGGTCGTCGAGTTGACGAGGGAAGCGGGTCGGCTTTGTTCACCTCAGCCTCCGCGCACTCGGTTAAGCATGCGCCTTTCGCTGTGTCCTGTGCGTATGTGTGAGATCGCTCAGGGATGTCATTAAGACGGGGCACGCCACCGAAGCGCCCCCCCCCCCCCCCCTCCTTCCTACTCCTCTCTCTCTCTCTCTCTCCGATCGCCTAAACGGAGTGCTCTACCGGCTCGACGTGCACTGCTGGCTCCTCCGGCGATTAATTAAAGGAGCGTTGCACCGCTAATTAGGCCTGCTGTTTGGGCGTCGTCGAACTCTCCCCGCCCACTCGACTGAGGGAGGCCGTCCGCGTAGGCGCGCGCGCGGACCCTCGCCGTAGGTTTGAAAAATGCGCCCCCCTAAAACAGCGGGGACGAAACAAAGCCCCGGGCTTAATGTGCCGGGTCCCGGCGACGACGATCAAGGGCTCGTGTTAGTGTCAGCCGCGCGTCGACCTACACGGTGTCGTTCCTCTCTCTCTCTTCCTCCTCTGCTCTCGCAGGGCAGGTTGTTGCTGCGCGGAGAACATCGGCGAGCGTTTTCCGTCTTGGTTTTATCGACTCCCTTCGTATTTCTTTGCGTGCTTTGTTCCGTCAAGTGCTTCCAAATTTGCGTGGACGTCGCCCTCGTCAACAGTTTGACTGCAGAGGAGCCGGCGCGACGCGTCAAAGGCTTGCAGGAGGAGAATCGAACGATGTGTGTTGCTCTTGACGCCCAACTGAATGGCACAACTTCGAACGCTATTATAGTCCGCGTATGGACGCGTTAGCCTCCGCCGGTATTTATTACACCCGGCAGAACGGTGACCGATATCAGCATCATTATTCCAGAAAACATCGCCGACATTTTTTTTCTATTTTTCCCTAAGTCGAGACTTCTCCATGCCACAAACCCCATGTTTTTGGCTGCATGTGTGCGTTTTGTAACGATCTTGTATACAGGAGCATTTCCGTCGTCATGAATCCATGCTATGGGGCCAGGCGAGAAATCTTTTGAGAGAGGCTACGCGCCTGCATTTGCAGCGTGTCTAAAAGACAACCAAAAAGCGTCGGTGGGTAACTGTCCTCGCAGGCAGTTCTTAACAAGAACACGTCACAATCAAAACGAGCCGCGCAAGTCCAAGATTGAAAAACGCGGGTCTATTTAACGTCGCAACACCCGTTCCACAGTGCCGTCGCCAGCTATCGGTCCGATCCCATCGAAAGAAGCGTCGAATGTTCAAAGCGGCAGCGTCCATAGAAGAAGCTTCGAAACTCCCACTCGCCCAGGTTCAAACGCCTTTCACCCAAGCACAAAAATCAAGAGAGAGAGAGAGAGAGAGATTTGAAAACAAACCAACCAAGGCAACTACAAGAAAAAGCCAGAAGAAACTTAAGGAAGTCAGACACGTACGCACACGGGCTACACACTCTGCATACCCACCCTTGCCGCCGGCGCCGTCCTCAACCGGAGTTGAAAGTCGTCGAGCGGCCTCGGGGCTCACTCCCCCCTCTCCCCCCCCCCTACTTTTGTCGACCGCCATCGCCTTGTATTCGGAGTTAGCGAGGCATGGCGTTCAAATTGCGCCCGCGGAAGAAATAGGCTCGGTCATCCGTGCTCAAACGCCTCTCCGGGGCAGATAGTGTTCTCTCTGCACGGGCTACGCCCGAGGCTGGCTGGCTTCTTTGCCTTGTGCCTTTAGCTGTCGAAGTGAACCACGTGCCCACCCAGCTTCATCTTCTCGGACTTGCTCATTTTGGTCCTTTATTTATTTAGCTTTTTCTTAGCTGAGTAATTTCCTGCGAGCCGGGAGCACCCGAGGATGTGTGTGTGAAGTCGTGCTTTCCAGCTTTGGCCATTTTTCTTTCGCGCTCGCCGGCGCGAGCGTATTTTTAGCGTCGTTTCAACACGTTCCTTTGTTCCCTGCCTAACGTTCGCTATGATTCCTTTATTCCTTTTTTTCTTCTCCT
Organism: Dermacentor albipictus; assembly: GCF_038994185.2. Taxonomy (NCBI): domain Eukaryota; kingdom Metazoa; phylum Arthropoda; class Arachnida; order Ixodida; family Ixodidae; genus Dermacentor; species Dermacentor albipictus. Next base: position 18,492,079 of record NC_091829.1, read on the forward strand.
TCTTCTTTGGTGCCTCTAAGTGAATGTCCCGTTTCATTTTATTTTGTAAGTTCGAGGTACGTTGTTCGTTTCTTGTCCCCCCGCCCCATACTCGCGTTTCTTTGAAAAAAAAAAAGAAAAACGCGTAGAAGACACGAGTGCTGTTTCCACCCGCATAGTTGCCCGAAATACCAGCGGTATATGCGTACTCGATGGCTTACAATGGCAAAGCCAGCGAGCTACTCCCCCGACGCAAGCAAGCTCAAACATCTATGCAACTGTCATGTTTCTTGCAACCCGTCGCGGTGGCTTAGCGGCTGCGGTGTTGCGATGCTATAAGCGCGAGGTCGCAGGATCAAATCCCGCGGCCGCGGTGACCGCATTTCGATGGAGGCAAGATGCAAGAACTCCCTTGTCCCGCGCATTGGGGGCACGGTAAAGGTACCTTGGTGGTCAAAATCAAGCCGGAGTCTCTCGCATCCCCCTCCACCACAGCGTGCCTCATTATCAAATCGCGGTTTTAGCACGTACGTAACACCCCTGAATTCATTCATGTTTCCTGCAAGCGAACACTACAGCTAGTTCACCGAAGGAACTTTTATTTCCAGAACTCGACACGCCGTAGTATTCGATTACGAACATCTATTGCAGTATAGCGTCATCGGAACAGGAACGCAGGCCAACGAAATATGTCAGAAGAGCATTAAGCAAAAATTTAACATCTATTGCTGACTGCAAGTACTATGACTCATAGCCTGTTCATAGTCACAAGAGGGCGGTTCCCACTAGGGACGATACGTTATCAAAGACGAAATCCTTTCTTTATGTTCTCTCCACCCCCCCTCATCTTTTTCGCCGGTCCCACGGTATTACATGTTTTGTGGTCGGGGCTATACGTTCGTTGCTGTTGTTGTTGCCGTTATTTCTAATCTTCCCCGCGAACACGCCTTGTCGTTAAATCAAACACCGCCAGACGTCGCCGCCAGCGCTATTCTGGCATTACGGAAAGGGTACTTCGAGAACGGCCGGGCGATAAAGCTCGCTAATAATCCCGGATTACGCCATCGCAGCAAAAGCTCCGAGCGGAAGTGGAACGCCCTTTGCCGATTGCGGCGTTGCGCCCCCTCGAGAGGACGAAACCCCGTTCGACTGGAAAACCTGATGGCTGTTCCCTGCGTTTTCTACCGCTAGCCGCCGCCGGCGCCCAGATCGTTAGCGTCGTCTCTGTGGTGTTTCGCTGGCCGGTGTACGGGGGAGGCTTTTACTGGCCGGATGATTGGAGCGCCACCTTGGGGAATCCATTAGTTGCGCCGAGAAGGAGATGGGAGACCGCGGCTGTGATCCCCAAGATTTCGGAGCCTATGGAAACCGTCACAGGCTTCTGCAATGTGCGCCGTTTACGCATTCATATAGAGCGCTCCGAAACACACGTTGCTAATTCCCCTGGTGGTTGTCGCCGTAGATTGCTTGGTAATTTACAGGCACTGCCACGTCTCCATCTGCTACGCGTGCGCGTGCTAACCGTTGTCCCAGCGGACTGGCAAGTGAGAATGAAACTGAGAAGACGTGCAAAAGATAAAAGAAAAGAAAAACTAAGAAAGAACTATCTGCGGTCGACAGACTGGAGCGGCCGCCGCACTGTAGCTGTGTATTTAGACAGGGTTCTAGAAGATGTGTCTAGATGTGTGTGTATGAATGTGTCTGAAGATGTGTGTGTGTGTGTGTGTGTGTGTGTGTGTTTATTTGTGGCGTAGATACTCTGTAAATAAACCGTTTTGAACGAACACACCAGAGGAAATGGTCTTGTCGACAAGTATTATGTGTATCTAATCTGAATATTTCGGATACGTAAAGGTAGACTGTTGAAAGATTACATACATATCAACAGTATAAAAGCTGTTTAGTACAACACTTGTGAGGACTGTGCCAAGCCATTTTACATATTACCTAGGAATTTTTTTTTTTCCTAAGAGACTTACAGAATGCCTATGTATACTGCCTCCGGACGCATAGATAAGGGCTAGCTGTCTACGAACAACTTTCAAGTCTGCGGACCACAACAAGACCAGATGTAGCCGACCTTTTTTTGTCGACTGCTTTCGTGCGTAAGTACTGAATATGCATTTCTGAAACGCGAAACCACAAGCTTACGGGCGGCCAAAGCCGACTACACACAACACGTCCTTAACAGTCTACACCGTCCATCGGGTGCATACACAGCGGTCCATCGCGCCGGTGGTCGGTGTCGTCGTCGCCGGCTTTGTAATTTGCAAGCGGTGGCACGCCTCCAATTGCTACCTTTGCGCGTGTTCGGCGTCATTTGCGTATTACTGCGCACAAAAAACAAGAGCCTAGGAGGACGGCGAGGACGCAATAAAGGGAAAGTATATATAGAGCTAACCTATCCGCGGGTAATAGTTTGGCGACCGCTGCGCGCGTTGTGGTAAGTGTCCACTGTGTATACGTATATTAGACGAACTATAGCCGTCTACGCGTCCCCAGTCTAGCCGTGGCTCCTCCCATCCACGACGCGAGCTGTTATTAATCCGTTCGGCTAAACTGCGCGGCTTGGGCGGAGCCTTGCGCATGCGCGAGACGACGCGGACCGAGTGTCTCTTCCGCAATCGTGCTTCGAGTAATGATACACTGTCGTTCGCATAACCGCGCAAACGCAGTTATCCTATACGGTGGTTAGCGAAGACCGGACAAAAAGAAGAAAGGGGGTCAGTGCAGGGCGCAGCGTGGATGCACGGTGCGCCGTCAGCGGCTCTCGTCACACGAAAGCACAGGTCGTGAACGCTTCGCAAAAAAACTACGTTTTAACGTCCTGTAAATAATCTACGCGGGCGTTCTGACGTTCTTGCACAGCGTGCACAGAATGTCGTCGACAACCCGAAGACTTATGCTCACTTCGTACACTCTTGTCGAATAACGTTCGTGGGTCTGGTGAAAGAGCTCCTTCGAAAGCCTATGCAGCCTCGTAATAGATCAAAGGAAGCTGACTCGTTGATCACTCTTGTCTGCAACTAGTACATGCACATTTTTTGAACTAGAAAAGGAAATTATACACGAAGGTTACGAGAAGATCGTGGACTATCTATAGAACGTTTAAATTTCTGTAATGGCTTGACCCTCTGTACTGTGTCGTTCCATGCTATCTTCCCAGTTACTACTTTTCAATTCTCCGTTCCTATGTACAATAACTTCAATTAAATGTAGAAACTTCACGATTTCATTATCATGTTACAGAATAAGTATTCGTTATTGTGATTGCAAAACAGGTCAATGGAGTTTCTATATGTTTCTTTCTACAAATCCCATTTAATAACGAGCGCTAAAGAAGGCGTTTTGACGCGTTTGCAGAGATTACCTTCGAGCCTGTGAACTTTTTTTTCCCGCACAAAGCGACGCTGCTGCTCATAAGGGGGTAGCAAAACGACATAATCGAGATTCGGGTTATCCTACATATTTCTGACGGGAGAATATCACGACGTTTTGGTGATAGCTATACGTTTTCCGATGGCGTATTTTTTCGTTATTTCTAACCATAATATGCTTACCGGGTGATGTACCGGCCACCACCGGCACAATGACTGAAAACGCCTCCTCGTTTTTCGCTCGAATCTCTCTCAGAGCTCGGAGAAAATGCGGCCCACGGAGCTTCGACGGAGCGTCTATGCTCTTCTAAGCCGGGTCGGAAATTGACATTCAAATGGGCTCGCGCTGCCCCAGCTGCATAGTTGTACACGCGCGCCGCGCGAGAAACGCGTTTGCATCAAAATAGAAGGACAGCGACGCCATCTTGTTAGGCACACAGACGCACGTCCTCGAGCCAGCCAGCCAGCCAATCGGGCATGCGCTGACTCAAATTTTGGCCGTATAGGTGGAATCGCTGAGCAGCCAGCTCCAACCTCGCGACGCGCGCCACTTTTCGACAGGCAGATATCCGCACTTGACAGCGATTTCGGCAATTCCTCTCGCATACACGAACCAAAGAAAGAAAGAAAGAAAGAAAGAAAGAAAGAAAGAAAGAAAGAAAGAAAGAAAGAAAGAAAGAAAGAAGGAAAGAAAGAAGGAAGGAAAGCGAAAGCCAGGACTTAGCGAAAGTATCGAGGTCACGGAGTCGAGCGAACAGTCTGGGTATTCCGAACGACGGGGACAGATAGGAGGAAGAGGCAATGCGCACACAACAGGGACAGCTTAGCGTCATGGATCTGAAATTCCGGGCGTGGCCCCTCCCCACCGACGAGGGTTCGCGAGACACCTTCGAGTGTTGCACGAACTCTCTCTCTGTCTGAATCTGTAGTAGTATTCGAGACGTCGGGCGCCCATCGTTTTACCCTGTGCGGGTTTTGCGATGCGCGTGTGCCGTATTCCCTCGAATGTAACCCGAACCGTCGCATTGGTTCAGTGTTGATGAGCTGCCGATGACCTCGAGCTCCGCGGATTCGTCTACCGATTGCGGCAGTCCAGTCTCGATACAGGCTCACTGCAGATACAAGACGAACAAGAACTCCCCGTACACTTCGATTTTTGAGCACGTTAAAGAACGCCAGATAGTCCGAATCATTAAACAACAGTGTACTGTTGGCCTAACAAGTCAGACGCTGCTTGGGAAGATACAGGTCCCCAGTTATTACCAATAACGTAGGTCGAAGTTGATTTAGCGAACACTGTGCGAAAGCTAGAGAAGCCACTTAGAACAGTGACCAAAGTGAGCCACTTAATATAGGAATCGACGAACCGGTACACCTGGTACTGGTTGTTATTTAAGTCGAACGGGCTTTAGACGACCCATTCCGACACAACTGTGCCGCTGTGCCGCCCCCCAAGCTTCTGAATTTACCTCACAGCTTTTGTCAAATACACGATCGCGGTCGCCCGTCCCGTACGAGGGTTGCTAAGGCGTATGTTTACGAGAACGACCCAAGCTTCACTCAATTGTCAGTAACCTTCTCGGAAGATTTTGCATGCGCGCTATTAAGGATAAGCGTCTGCCTATACGTTTGAATGTTCCTCTTCTTCTTCTTTCTTTTTTTTTTCAATATTCTCGCGCGATATTGAACTCGGACAAATAGATCGACATTCGAAATCGACAATCGAGATCGAAATCGAGACCGAAATCGACATTCGCAGCCGAGTTATATCCGAATAAATACGGAATATACGCGTAGAGTGCGCGAGTGTGAGGTGCATAATACTACATGCCACACTTTTCACGCTCGTCGCGGCCGTCAGATTACCACGGAGCAAAGCGGGTCGCTCTCGCCTCCGTGAGACCTAAAGCCGCGAACACGTCATTCAAAAAAATGTGCACGCGTATACGCCGATCGGGAGACATGTATGCCACTTGTGTCGTCCGCGAGACTCCCAGGAAAACCGGGTCATCCCCCACAGACGTACTTTATACACTGTGTGGCTCGTCTGTCTGCCGTGGTTGTTTACTTGCTCTTGAGAGTCTGCGCTTTGTGAAGACTGCGTGTCTGCGGAATTATTCCGAGGGCTTGAGGGGATGGGGGGAGTGGTTTACCATGCGCCTTTCATAACGTTTTTTCACTTGGAAGGGAGCCGTCAAGTTTGTTGTCACGGAGGAATACGAAACACGTTACTTCAATTAAGTCACACTGAAAGAGAACGCCGAAGCCGTGTTCCTATTTGACTGACTAATGGGGTTATGCGTCCCTTACGCGAAGCGAAGATTACAAGAGGAACCACGGTCCCTGCATTAATTTTGACCACCTGAAGTTATTGATTGATTGATTGGGGTGAGTGAGTGAGCGATTGATTGACTGATTGACTGATTGATTGATTGAGTGAGTGAGTGAGTGAGTGAGTGAGTGAGTGAGTGAGTGAGTGAGTGAGTGAGTGAGTGAGTGAGTGAGTGAGTGAGTGAGTGAGTGAGTGAGTGAGTGAGTGAGTGAGTGAGTGAGTGAGTGAGTGAGTGAGTGAGTGAGTGAGTGAGTGGGACTGTTTGCAACAAGTGCAGCATGTCAGCGGCTTCTCCACAACGTTAAACTTGCTGTGCGAACGAAAGGATGATGATAGGTGAAATTAATCGTTTCACCTGTTTAGCAGTGCACTGCCATACGTGGGGCAGTTACCTGTAATTAACCATAAGCTGATGTATGCGTGACTGATTGGTGGCTCGACAGGGTGATCGATTGACTCAAGTAAACGAGGGTATCTGCATTATGTTCGCAATAGGAGTACGGGCACGTGTTGGCAGCATTCGAACAAGCGACTTCGTGCTCAGCGGCCGAAGCAGCGTAGCGACTGAGTATACTGGCCGATATATCTTCTGTCTCGTGACTATTTTTCGTTGTCTGCTTTTATCTGACATTTTATCCGGACCATCGTATGCGCGGCGCTTGCCTACAGGCTGAGCCGTTACGTGCGATCTTAGAAAACGCGCTTAGGAGTCAGCGCACGAAACTATAACGTCACGTAACTAATTTCTTTGCACTGGTACAGTGGAGCTTCTCAGTGACTAACACTGCAAGGAGGTCAAGCCCAACTTCAAGGCGCCGCGCCGCCCTCCCGGCTCGAGTCCTTCGGAATATCCATTAGGGCAACGAGACCGGACACACATCTACATACTCGCACGTACAAGTACGTTCTCGAAAAGAACGCGAACACGGCGGAGCCGTCCCTATCTGCGGTCTCCTTTCTTCTTTTTTTTCGTGCCTGAGAAATTAAGACAACGCACACGTATACGTGGAACGCATAGGCACGCGCAGCTAAGCTCTGGCAAAACAACGCGTGCGAGCAAGAATCTGGCGCGGGTTCATTTGCATAACGACGAGGTCTGGATCGTTACCGCAGCTACGCGTGCATCATGTCGACGGCGACGACCAAGTCGAACGGCGGAACGACGGCAAAGCGCGTTACCCGCGCGCCTCTCCAAACCACACGCAGCGTGCAGTGCGCGAGCAAGAGGCAAAATAACCCTCGCACGCACTCGTATAGAACGCAAATGCACAGACGACAGGCACTCACTGCGTCCTGTATAACTTAGCCGGCACGCTCCAGTGCGAATCTAGGCCGCGCTAATCCATGCATGCGTGCTGCGCGCGCGCCATCCCACCACGGGCGTTGTCCACAAGTGCGGGTCGCTCGGTCGGCCGGCCGGTCGGTCCGACAGTTCTTTTGTTTTCGGCAATACCTCAGCCGGGCGGCCCGTTCGCTTCCATTTCCTTTCGTAATGGATCTCCCCTCTTCCCTTTCCAGGCAAACGGTATAACGCGCGCCTCCCGCGTTCCCACGAAAACTCGTTGGGCAGAGTGCATCGCAAGCCGCGACGCCGCCGCTCTCTCGTCGCGAGAGACGATCTATAGCTTCGCGCAGCGGTGTCCTACATACACGCGCACCGACTCACACGCGATCCGTTGCAGACGACAGCAACAGCTACGTCTGGAACGGACGATGGGTCCCGATCGACACGCTGCTGCCGAGCGCGACGTTGGCGACGTCACGAAGTTGCGTCACGAAGCTGCGGCGGCGCTGCCGTCGCAAACTCTATCAACAAACTCTATCATCGCGAAAACGCTCGATAAGCAAGCGTGACGAGTGTTGCGAAGTTCTGCTGAAGTTCATTTGTAAAGGGTGTTTGTCTAAGCGGCGAACAGCGCAGAAGTGTCATCATAATCGTCCGCTTTATTTGCCTGTACTACACGTCTGTTTCTTTACAAACGTGTTGCTTGTTTGCAGACGATTTTGGATTAGGCTCACGGGCGCCGCCATCGGTCTGTTACGCGAACAAATGATCGAAGTTGGGCGCCGAGACGTCCATTTGATGAAGTCGCGAAACAGCGAGCGCATCTGCACAACCGTTTTCGTGCACGTGCAATAGACCGCGTACAACCGTGAGTCGGTTATTGAAGTTTAATTTACAGAAGCGAATGAGGTGCCGCCATATTTACGCTGTTATTGGTGCTGACGTTTTCTAACAAAGCAATTGATGGTATTGCAGCTGATTCCTATGCATGAAAACAGACGTATAGGCGCGGCGTTTCCCGACAACGTCGTTTTGACGTCGCAGGCGCGCGAGAATCGACAAAAAAATTGTTCGCGTATAACAGCCCCAAGATGGCGGCGCCCACGCGGTTCATCGTCTGCTCGGGCCGGCCCAGCAGAAGACGTCGACCGGCGCCGGGACGACCGAAATTACAGCCGCTCGCTCGAGTATTTCCTGCGAGCGCGCGCGTCCGCTGCCTTAATTTCTCACGGGCTACTTCTGCTTACATACCTGCTTTGCTTGCTCGCTCGGCCGGCTAGCCGGCGAGGGCGGAGAGAAAGAAATAGAGAGAGAGAGAGAAATACGGGGGGCGTCAGGAGGCACGCGGGGATGACTAATTGAGGCCCCAGATAGGCCGTGGCGTGCGCTCGACGGGAACCGTAAATAGAAATCGGGCGTTGGGGGTTAGGAAACCTCTCGGCCAACTCCCCCCCCCCCCCCCCTTCCTTCCATTCCTGCTAACCTGTCCTCCTCCCTCGTATCCTGCCCCGAACTCATCCTTGCCGGCTGGGCTTCGTGATATTACTTACACAGTCCTTCCGTGATGTGTGTGAGTAAGAAGCCGACCTCGAACGGCGATGCGTGGTCAGGAGAACCGAGTGCTAGTTAAATTTAAGAAAAAAAAACTTAAAAAAAAAGAGCCTAGCAACGCCGCGGGCGTGTTCTGACTACTACTGACTACGCATGCAACAGGTCTAAACATGATGCGGCATTTGGAAGCAGTTGCTAATCTGCGATCTATACTTACTCGCGATGTGAGAGGAAGCGATAACGTGAGGAGTTCCTAAAAGGATGGGAGAGGCGGGGAGTGGCCAATTTTCGGGGAGATAAGGCGTGAGCGAGGTGAGATGTGAAGAGACCGGGCGCCTGCATGCATGCAGCGCGTGAGTACGTGTGGGGGGCTATTTCAATGTGCGCTCGGGCAAGACGATCGCCCTCAACTAGAAGCTGAGGGTCCACCGGCTAATGTCTTAATCCGCTGCGCAAATCGACGGGCTGCTGCTTTTATTTTCCTTCCATATGTTTTTATTTTAAAGCACTGATGATCAACGTCTTGTACTTGCTGTGACGATCCTTGCCGTCACTAACCTAACGCAGTAATTACGGCGTACTCGGAAACGTTATACGAAATTCCACACAATCATTTCTAACTTATTAGATGCTTTAGTTGTCTTATCGCCGTAGACTATGAAGGAAGAGCAATAACCTCCGTTCCGCAGTTGAGCGTACATACTGAAGCGGAAATACGGATAACACAAACGGAGCAGCGAAAAGACATTAAGCGTTCGCGAAACGAAAAGATGTCGAATTTACAATAAACATCGCGGATAACCAAACCCTGTCATCGGTAAGACAAAAATCGACGTTCAATTGACTCATTCCGCGAAAAATCGATAGCTGGTTCGTAGTTATAGCGTAGAACAACGCTGAACTTTTTATTGATTGACCTAACTTGAACTGACTGCTCTATCGAGTAGTTGCTCTTTTTTTCTTTTTCTTTCACTAGTACGCTGGCTGGCTCATCACTCAAATGAACCCAATACTTGGATTTAATGTCACGCACCAAGGCAAGCAGGGCTACAGAAAAACAATTTCACACATACACACACATAAGAACAAAGACAATGAAGCAGCCGTGAGATTATTTGAGTTACACAAGATACTCGCCTTTCTCTGCACCTGATTGAGTGGCAATAAACACTACCTACGCACAAAACAATTTGAGGGAATGACTTTTAATTAAAGCATACGCCTTTTTGCGCTGAAAGAGTACCAAGACGTTCAAATTTAGACAGTAAACGTCGCTATATAAGCGGGCTCTCCAGTCGACAAGCACAAAGCACGCGCGATAAATCAGTCGCTCGCTGTTCAAATATTTTCCTTTCGCATACTCTCCTCCTAATTCTCTCTCTCTCCCTGACGCCATATATAGTGCGCCGTTCGCAGCTCCTTAAAAGAGGAAAAGAATCCTTCGTCAAACAACCGCTCGCATTTTCGCCTAATACTTTCTCCAACGCCTTTATTCTAAACCAGTGGCCCAGAAACACACGAGGGAAAAAAAAGTGCAGAAACGACTAAACAGAGCTCGGGCCCAGACGTCTTTCACGCTAGGGTAAATGAAGGAAGGAAGGGAGGACGAAACAATGATGAAAGCGCGCCGAATTTTCGTTGTTTATCTTTTCTTCTCTCGAATAAATTTGGCGCCGCTATACGCCGGAGTTTATTCACCGTGCTCGCATAATGGTATTACAGTTTCCGCCAGTGTGTGTGTGTGTGTGTGTGTGTGTGTGTGTGTCCGTCCATGTGTCGTAGAGAAAGCCTGCGCTGTTGTTTTCAGCACCCTGTACGCATTTTTTTTTTTCCGGGGTTCCACCGGTAGCGCAGTCTTTTCGGCGCAGCTGCACCGCTTAATCAAACGATTGACTCGCGTACTGTGCTTCTCCGTGACCACTTCCCGCGGTGCGACGCGAGGAGCGGCACGCATAACTTTCCCTTTCGGCTCTGCTCATTTACTTCAAAGATAAAATGTCGCGTGTGTTTCCTCTGCCTCGTCGGAGCACCATAAGCTCCTTGCGAGGACAGTAAAATATGTCATCTTTTAGACGATGGACGAAACATCACCCAAAGCACCAGGTTAGACCGGTCGTCTGCTGCATCGAACGGTTTTGATATTCGAAGCACCTATGTGTGTGTGTGTGTGTGTGTGTGTGTGTGAGAGAGAGAGAGAGAGAGAGAGTGTTGTTTTATGTAATACCGCAGCCACGATTTATAGATTTCTTTTTTTTTTCTTTCTTGGTTGTGCTTTCGCGTATGGGCCTGCTAACTCCACATGTCGCCTAAATATACGGCGTTCTTTGCGGCCAGAACGAATCCCGACAGCCTTTGCTCTCTGATTGCAACGCGCTGATGACGCAGTCTCGCGCTCATTAGCGCGTTGCACTGGTAGGCGATTCGAGAGGTGGTGGTTGTTGTTGTTGTTGCTTATTTCCATGTCTCCCGGATGCAGCGCAAGCCACGCTCTTCCACGAATGGCGCGTCGCACCCTTAATTGCATTACCATTCCTGCGCCGAGTGGTTAGAACGTGTAATGCATGCCGCGTTTCGTGTTCGGAACGCGCTAGTGAGGCTCTCTCTCTCTCTCTCTCTCTCTCCAAAAGTCTCCACCGACGGCCAATAAATCATGTAACGTAAATCTCATTCCGAGGTAGCGGAAACTCAGCAGAGGCCAACTGGTATGGAGATAAACCTCTTACGCAAGAAGAAAAAAAAACAAAAAAAGGCAGCGAGATTATATGCACGATTACGGGGAAAACGCGCACGCATTTCGCTGAAGCTCTTCGCTCAACCAGATATTCGAGTTCGGTTAACGAAGGCTGCGTCGACGGGAGAATTATAAGAAACTCAAACGATAAACCCGTTAAAATGGAGATAAAACGTTTCCGCAAGAGAAGCAGAGCGATTACACACGGCGATTAAGGAAACTGCGCAGACATATCGCCGCAGTTTATCGCTCGACCAGATATCGGCGTTCGATAAACAACTGAATGATGCGCAAGTCAAAAGAAACCAAACAGAAAAAAAAGAAAAAAAAAACTGTTTGCATACGAACGTACCGCAGCACAAACCGTACGATTACGTTAGCAAAATTGCCCCGCTATTTTAGTGCAGCTTCGGCTCATTAATTGACAGGTGGACTGAATAGCTTTTCCAATACAAATGAAAGCTCAGTGAGATACTGACGTTATACGAATGATCACTATAAAAGTTACGCAACTCAATATAAGCTGCTTAACATACGACCGTCGTGCAATTCCGATAGTTTCGGAAATCGCACAGTCCTTTAGCTGCAGTTTAAAGCCCGCCGAAGTTAGACGCCGGTCGTAACGCGGTAAGACACTTGCATTTCAATTTGTCATCCGCGCCATTGAGGCTGTCATGTGATACTTAAATCCACGTAAATCACCGCGACGTCACAGACATTCCGTTCATCGCATACCTAGGAGACGTACCGGCGCATTTAAGATGTAAGATTGGGCCTGATGAGCTATTTGATATGAAAGATAAAGGGGCCCATAAACCGGAACGAAACGAAAAAGAAAAAAAGAAAGAAGAGGCACAGAAGTTGGCGAATTTCCAACGATTCCGGTGTTCGCGTGAGCGACAGCTATAAAAACGCGACGCTCCCCGCAGATAGTCATGGAAAAGACGAGGAGAGGGAGGTAGGGGGGGGGGGGGGGAGAGGCTAGACCGTGACTTTGACCGTCAAGGTCGCGAGACCTTGGGCCGCTCAACCATATAAGCAAGACGTTTGCTGGGAGGACGCGACTTGACCGAGAACTGCAGAAAACGGTGCAAGGGGGGAATGTCTCCACATTGTTTTTTTGTTTCGTTTTTAAATCGCAGTGCGGTCGACCTCTCGCATATATACGTTGGCGTGAGGAACTCGTATCTCACGAGAAAAATCTTCGGTGCAGAGCCAGGAATTCTCGGCACGATAGTTTATGCCGGGAAACAAAAAAAAAAGGAGCTAGAAAAACAAAAGGAGAAAAGGTGTGCTCCGCAATTTGTAGCAATTATGCGGAGGCCGTGAGAAAAACAGTGCGCAGGTCTCTCTCTCTCTCTCCCCCCCCTCTCTCTCTCCTCCTCGTGCGAGCAAAGCCGCGAGGCGTGCCAGTGTACGCACTGCTTCCACGTGTCGGGCAGAAAATAAATGGCAGCTCGGAACGGATGCGAGCATTATGCAAATTTGTGTCGCGTGTGGGGGCACGCGAAACCCTTTCTCTTCATTTTCCTTTTTTTTTTCTTCTTTTTTAATGTTTCTGTCCTTCGAAAGAACCATGTTGTTTACGTGCCACGCGCTTACAGAGCGCGAACTCGCTACAACCCCGGATACACTTAGAACAGAGCGAATTTCACGCGCGACGGAGTTCTATGGGAATAGCTATAAAGGCTGATTAGCGAGACCGCCTCAGCCTCTGCGCAGAACGCAAGGCAGGGCAACGAATTCGTTCTCGTGTTTGGATTGTTCGTTCGCTGTTCGACGACGAGCCGAAGTCCTTCAAGAGAACTTCCAAAGATATCTTGTTGAGAGAATGCAATCAGGCCGCCGATATGTTTTAAAGAGTCAATACAAATACAACAGGAACTCAAATTAATTTCTAACGCGCGAGGAGACTTCAGGGAGCGATGCTGATTGGGCCACACGCACTCTTTTTTTTTCGTTTTCTTTTTTAAACTATGTACCAACATTCTTTATTTTATTAGGAGAGAATCAGTGGAAACTGGCTATCGGAGAGCTTGTGTTGGAACAGGGGAGAACTGCCACGAAGTCAAACGCGTATAGTGTGAATAATATTCGACATCCCGCTTCCCTCTTTCTGTTCACCTTTCCCTTCGCAGAGTGTAGGGTAGCAAACGTGACGCTAGTCTGGTTGACCTCCGTGCCTTTCCCCTCTCTCTCTCTCTCTCTCTCTCTCTCTCTCTCTCTCTCTCTCTCACGACGTATCAGCGCGATCTCAGCTTCCGGCAGTGTATCCGCCGCAACGACACGACTTGGAAGTCGATGAAGTTGGCCGGAAAGCTCGCACTGAAAGCTCAGCTAACGACAGCTGAACCTGGTTTAATGTCCCGCTACACATGCAGCCCGCAGCCATAATATACGATCACGTGCCCGGCTAATCGTACACTATACCCAGCCTTAATAAACGGAGTAGGCCGCATCTAGAGCTCCATGTAACTCGGTCGCGACGCGGCGTTTTCGTTGGCCATGCCTTCCCAAAGTTACACGGCGGCACGGACACGACGATCATTGCTCGAGAGATCGCTCTTCGGACGGCGGGGCTGAGCCCCCGCTGGCACGGTCACATCGCGTCTACGTCATCCAAAAAAAAAAGAGATGGCCGCGGGCAACCTGTAGTTAAGGTGCACCCGCCCGCCTGCCCTGCGCTCCCACAGCGCGAACTACACGCAACACGACGTACAACAACAACAACAACAACTCGACGCCGTCGTCCTCGACCGACGCAGGGACGCCCACATGATGACCACGCAATGGGGTTCGCCTCTGCGCGTCGGGCGGCGTCGTGAGCGACCCATCCTCGCAACTGGAAACAGAGAGAAACAAGACGTGGCGGCGGCTCCAGCGTTGCAGGGCTGGCGTTTGTACTTCGCGTAGCTATACGTGCACGCGTCCCATCGCAGGCACGCGCGTATATATGACGACAAGTCGTCAGCGCGCGAGGCGGCGTCGGCGTCTATGGGAAGGGCGTGGACGCGCCGAAGCAGCGGCGCAGCTTGCAGTCAAAAGTCTCGGCGGCGTCGGCCCGGTCGCGCCGGAGAAATCTTTTATACTCCACCCCACCCCTCCTCCAAGCCGGGGTCGAGAGATGCGCCTGCTCGTCTTAATGGGGACACGAACCTGTCTGGTTTCTTTTTGGGCGCATACATAAAACATCGCACGTGTGCGCCTCAGACCGCATGCATGCTCGGCGAGCGACGGTGAGTTAGCTGGGCGCGTGGTGGAACCGACAGGAACAGCGCGAACTTACAAGAGGTTGCGGTGGTGGGCGTCGGCGATGCTTGCGGGATTTCAAAGCCTCCAGGCGGCCCACTGTACGGCGGAGAAGCGCGCTATGATGTTTTCTTCTTGAGAGAGAGAGAAAGAGAGTACCGTGCACCAGGATAGAAGCTGTTGAGCCTGCTGGCATCGCGGGCTGTCGTGGAACCGAATTCACGCAGCTTGTTCGAAAGTTCAGGAATAAATTCGTTGTAGGACACCATAAAATCGCGTATGCCGGTCGTATCGAAGCACGACGGACGTCTATCTGCAAGCTCCCACAGGCACCCATAGACAGTTTCCTGAAAGTGAAAGTTGCCATCGACCCGGTCGTAGACTACATTGATTATACTGCGAGGTAATGTTCATAGTGACTGTCTATATGCGGGTGCTTTATCAACTGTAAGACGCTATAACGCTATAAAACTGTTTTGCTGCATGTATAGAACTCATATACGAGTTCTGTAGAATATCAAAAGGAAGGACTAGGAGCCGGATGAAATAACTGTATTGAAAATTAAGAAAACAAAAGAAAGAAAAATTTGAAATGAAATGTCGCCTGACAACATACACTCTGCCCATCATTCCATACGACCATGAACGGACAGTTTGTCTACTAGCCTGTACATCATCAGCTAGCGTGGTTCTATTAAAGAAAATTCGTACGGACGGAATGGACGACTATAAGAACTCCATGTGCGGTCAATACAGGCCATCCAAATTAACTTACGTAACGCCAGATCACGCTGACGAATAACGACGGCCACGACGCGACCTCGGGCCATAGCCGCGTCAGCCCCAGTTTATAGCAACCGCTCTCGAGAACTAAGTTTCGGCCGTCGGGACGACTGAATTAAGAGCTCGGACGTCGCCCCGGACCTCGCGCAGCACTGCACGCTTCTAGTGGGCGTAGCACGGCACGGGGAAGGAACACAGACGCGCACATCACATCCAACCCGCCCCGCGACGGCCGTAAGAAAAGGCGTCGTCCACGCGTCCACCACGCGCACAGCGCGCGTGTAGAGTCGCCCCGACGCCCATAGCTGACGTCGCGGCGCCACGTTCGCGATCCGGTGCCAGCGGTGAGACAGCCGGTGTGCGTGCGTACGCACGTACGTACTTACGAACGTAGGTACGCACGCACGCACAAACGTACGTAAGAGAACTGTGCGTGCTCAGAGGAGCCGCGGCATTAAAGCGTCATTAAGGTTGGGTGCGTGCGCTTTGTAAAAGGCCCCGCCGAGATAGCATCGAGGCAGCCCGTTGCGAAGGCAAGGGAGGGGGGGGGGGAGGAAGACGGAGACCGGTCTGGCTTGAGAGGGTGGCCCTCGAAGACGACGTCCCGGCCGGCGACGTGGGATGGAGGCCCTCCTCGAACGAACGCGGAGGCGATGCGGAGAGCGCGCGTCTCTTCCCTTTGTGGCTGACGTTGTTGTTGTTGGTGTTTGAGAGGGCGGGAGGGATGACGCTGTGGTGGCAGAGAGCTGCGGCTGCATCGCGACGTGCCCCCGTGGTATACACGTCTTCGCGGGCCTGATGGAAGCGCGTGCGTGCCACAACACGCAGGCCTGCTTGAGTTGGGAGAAGGAGACAGACGTGTGTGCCTTATAGCGAATAAATAAAGACGACATCACTGAACGTCGCCGTAAGAAACGTTACGGTGAGCTGGGCGAGCGTGAAAACTGTGGCGGCGCTTCGGCCAATCTCTAGGGCAGGCGCTTTTCGAACGGTTGAACAGAAACCAGGGAATCTTAATTCATCAGCGCACTATGCACCGATTAGCCCAGAAACAAGTGATCTTATGCTAATAATAATAATAATAATAATATATGGGGTTTTACGTGCCAAAACCACTTTCTGATTATGAGGCACGCCGTAGTGGAGGACTCCGGAAATTTTGACCACCTGGGGTTCTTTAACGTGCACCTAAATCTAAGCACACGGGTGTTTTCGCATTTCGGCCCCATCGAAATGCGGCCGCCGTGGCCGGGATTCGATCCCGCGACCTCGTGCTCAGCAGCCTAACACCATAGCCACTGAGCAACCACGGCGGGTGATCTTATGCTATCACGGAAACAACTTATACTGGGTAGATTGGAGGTTGAAAAACGACACTTTTATAGAACCGGAAAGCCTCTTTCGTAGCTGTGAGATCCAGAAAGACCAGAAAGAGATCCAGAGATCCAGATGCATACACATGTTCCCAACAGATCACCCATAACTTGCAAACGTCGAGGCCATTTGGCAGAGTGGGGAGACTCCACACAGAAAGCGAGAATTGGAATGACGTGTCAAGTTACAAAACAAGAGAACCAAGAGCCACGGCACGCAAACGTCCTGCGTCGTGAGTGAGGTGCTCAGATTTGTTGCGGGGCAGCCGCTCCAACATAGAAGAGACGGAAACCGGCGGTGCCCGCCTCCTTTATCTCAACTCAACTCAACTGGGCCGCGCGCAGGAAATCACTGAGCACGGACCGACCGGCTTCCGCACAGAGCGGGGTGAACCCCTCCACACGCTCCGCAGCGGTCAGAGGCCACGAGCTGGGGGCAATCAACGCTCATCCTGCTCCCACCTTACGAGCCCGCCGGCATTCAGAGCGCCCCCCTTCGTACCCTTGCGCCGCCGTCCCCCTCCTCCTCCCAAACCCCTGTGGCGCGCATGCCAGCAATGCTTTCTATACAGCGTACCAAGCACCAACCACTCGGCTCCTGTCCAGGGGACATGCGCAGCGCCGAATTCTCCTTTGTGTATCTACGCCTTTTCGACCGCACAACGTTGTCTACAGCTGCGTTGGGTCAGCGCTATCTCTCCGCAGGGTCCGTTCCTGCT
The DNA here is from genome assembly GCF_038994185.2 of Dermacentor albipictus. Lineage (NCBI taxonomy): Eukaryota > Metazoa > Arthropoda > Arachnida > Ixodida > Ixodidae > Dermacentor > Dermacentor albipictus. The sequence goes on from NC_091829.1 coordinate 18,509,458, forward strand.
CACAGCCCACGGCAGAGACCCAGGTGATCTCTGTTCGGTGCGGACGGCGGTGCCGATGTTTGCCCGGTTGCCCCGCGGGCACAGGAGGGGGTCCGCGCTCCTCTACCCTCATTCAACCGAGCCGTACATCAATCCGGCTAGACACACACACACACACACACACATCACACACACAGCTTGCCTGCTCCGCTTTGCACCGCAGGTGATCCCGTGTTTGACCACGGGATTCTATGCGATTCGGTCCGAACGCACCCCACACGTGCGAGGCGGTGGACGAGGGGGTGAAGCAAACCCCGGCCCGTACTGAACACGAGCTCTCGCACACCGGTATGTGTAGTAGTGGCGGGGCCAGCGACGAGATAAGGCCACAATGGAGGGCTAATTTTCACGCGACGCCTGCACGCGTGTAGTGCAGGCGAGACGAAAGGACAGGTGCTCGCCCGGTTCGCCCGCTCGACCGGGCCTGTTTGTCCAACGTCCGACGCGATCGTGCGATAGGCGCCGAAAGGAGCTCGTTATGGCTAGCGTAAGTTGGCGATGAATCGCAGCGAAGGTTTGACAGCGCGAAATCACGTGGGAAAGGTACACGCGGCTGTGTGTGCGTGTGTGTGTGTGTGTGTCGCGTTTCTTGACGAACTTGTTCCTTGTGTATTTTACCGCAGTGTTGCAGACTTTCGCCGCGAAGTAGAGGAGGTGGCTGGAATGCACTGGCCCGTCGAACGTTCCGCGCCGCGAGTTATCGGACAACGCATCGGTTCAACCCTTTTAGCGCGAAGTCGTCAAACACATTACCGATAAGCATCATCGTGCACACGGTGACGGGGCCGGTGGTAGGGACGAATATGGAGAGTGCAGGTGTCACTAAGCGTATACGAGGAGCCCCAATGTACAGGTGCCGAGGATGAACGGGTATGACGGCAATGGTGTATACGGCCGCGTCGTTGAGAAGATAAAAAAAAAGGAAAGGAAGACGGGCTGGCTATTCCTCTGACGCAAGAGCGTTGGCGTACATCGACACCTGCTCAGAGCGCCCACAATTGCAGGCGACCCATACCAACAGAGAACAAACAACTGTAGCAACTAAAATCATTATTACAGTGAAGTCTCACTATAACGAAACGGTATATAACGAAATAATGGATATAACGACGTATGTGAAATTGCCCTTGAAATTCCCGCAAACTTTCACATTGCAGAGCACGTAATATAGGATATAACGAAGTAATCCCGGATCCTCCTTCGACTTCGTTATAACGAGGTTTTGCTCTATTCTTATCATTAAAGAATTCAAACGGGCGGCATGCCCTCTTCGCTTCCGGTAGGGTCGCGCGGACAAGAACGGCGTGCCGGCCAAGCATCGCGCGCACGTCCGATGTGTTCCTCGCGTGCTTTACACGGAGAGAGGACTTCCGAGGCCGCGCCCGTCGCTGCTACACGATGTAATTTTCGTCCATTGCTCGCGCGGCTCCGCGCACGGGGCGGAGTGCCCTGCTCCTGCCCCTTGCCCCTGGCGTGGCGGTTGCCGCAGCGCGCGCCTAAAAGCAAAAGAAAAAAGAAAAGAAGAAGGAGAAGCCGCCCAAAGGACCGCTCGACTCCCGTGCGGCGGGATGGAAGACGACGGCGCGGCGGGAGACGAGATAATCGAAAAACGGGCGCCGCACAGGCCAACGCGTTTTGCGGCGGCCGCGGAGCCGCCCTCGGCTGGCCGTGCGCGATTCGAAAGGGGCAAGAGCTTTTGTACGGGGATGTCCACTGCCGCATCGGCGCCCCTATAAGGCACGGGATCGAGCCAGGAGAAGTGGCGAGTAGCTTAATTTTGCCGGTCGTCGTTTCACTGGAATTTGAAAAGTCTTCGACGAAGAAGCGAGCTCGAGCGACGGTGGTTTCAAATCGAAGGTTAGCGGACAAAGTTGCGAAGCACCTTTGCGGGGGCGCGAACGAAATTGTACTTGTAATGAACCGTCCGACTGGACAGTAGAACCAAAGGAACCGGTGATTAATTGGTTAGCTTGTCGCACCCCTATTAAAGGAGCAGGTATTTTACGTGAAACCCGCCGTGGTTGCTCAGTGGCTATGGTGTTGGGCTGCTGAGCACGAGGTCGCGGGATCGAATCCCGGCCACGGCGGCCGCATTTCGATGGGGGCGAAATGCGAAAACACCCGTGTGCTTAGATTTAGGTGCACGTTAAAGAACCCCAGGTGGTCAAAATTTCCGGAGTCCTCCACTACGGCGTGCCTCATAATCAGAAAGTGGTTTTGGCACGTAAAACCCCAAATATTATTATTATTATTATTTTACGTGAAAGACCGTAACACTTCATAACATGGTGTCACAATGCTCTTATGCGGTTACGTGGGGACATGGAATATAGACGCAATCGGACGTTTGTTGTTCTTTTTTTCCTTTCTAGTTACGACGATGTCGAACGGCTTTTCAGTGTAACAGTTCTGAGATAAATTGGCCAACCTACTCAAGCTACGAGCGTGCCTCATTAAAGCGTTTTCCAAGCGGATGCTCAAGCTGAAGCAAAACCACTTACGGGTAAGTTGAACTCGGCAACAAGAGGTTGTTAGGAGAAGCAGACACTGGTCTTGTAGTAAACTCTGCGCGGTGCGACTGGCCATTCCTCTTGCAGCGCCAGGCAACGAAGAGCACGCAGCATATGTTATTGCGCGCACATCATGCCCTCACGGACGCAATATTGCAACAGAAAGGGGGGGGGGGGGGGGGGAGTTGTTGGCCTCGCCAGCACGCAACTTCGCGACTAGCCGACCTCTGAGCGTCGCGAGGTATACCATTATTCTTTTTTTTTTTCGCTGCCCTACGCCCTTCCGTCGGTGCGTAAACACGTGTCACGAACAACAATGGCTGACCCCGGGCGCGCACGCGCGTCCCAGTAATTACCAGCGACGGCTGTCGATTCAAAAGGAAGCCCCTCAATCAGGCAGCGCCACTTCGTGCCTGCCTGGTCGCTCGTTCGCTGCCCAAAGAGGTTTCGCGGGGCTAAAAGCCCCGTCACGTGACGCGTGCTGTATGGCTTTGTTCAGACGTCACGGGGGCTGTTGTTGCTGCGCTTTCTGCGCATGCGTGCATACGGCGTCTGTAGCCCGACGGTAGCTGCGCTCTCTCCAAGGCTTGCGGTCAGTGACTTCCTGGAGGAGTAAGTTCCTGGAGCGCGACAGACTTGCGCATTTCGTCGCGATGACTTAAAGGTTCTTCTAATGAATTCGATGCGAGCGCGTCGAGTCAAAAGTCGGGTTGAACCGGACACCACCCACCAACGTTGGGACTGTAACGCACAATGAAGTCCAGGCTGCCAAAACAGTCAGTTCATTGTTTTGCTTTTCTTTTGTCGCGGAACATACGTTTGAATGCGTAAGGCCTGTACATGCGTATAATATCGCGCTAACTTTCTTTAATTCAGTTGAACTGTCATTAACACACCTCACTTGCGAATATGCCCCCCACCCATCTCCCCCGAGATCACTTCTTTATCGTTTGTTCGCTCTGTGAAGGGCCCTACCTGATGATTCAACATATATCGTGAAACTGCTAGTTCGTCCGTCCGTCCTCCCCTACACGCGCTCCCAACTTTCTTCATCTCACTGCGATTTGCGTTGTAATAGGCACGTTTCGAACGTACCCAGCCAGCAAACGTGAACTCAATACCAGGGCTCACTTGCCGTCGAAACGTGTGATTTGCGCGCGCTGAACATCTATAACGACGACGCCACCACCCCCTTCTTGTACACCGACGCTATACAGTTCTGCGCCGCATACCCCTCGGAGGCAGCACAGCGGCCCCACGCTAAAAACAAGCCCTCGTCTCCGAGCTGCAAGCTAAATGCGCCCTCCTAATAGACGAATATGACTTCCAACTGCTCCCGAAACTGCCCACTTTTTTTTCCCGGGAACAGACGCGAAATCACAAGGTCGACTCGATGAAGGGTCGAAGCCCAAACTTCCTTTCTTTGTTCTTGTTTCGTCTGCTCGTTTTCTGGTTTGTTTCGTCTGTTTGGTGTCTCGTTTTCCTTGCCCCTCTCTCACTCTTTTTTTCGTCTGCTTGTATTTGCGGTTTTCTTTTTCGTCTGCTTCGTTTTCTCCCCAATAGCCAAAATCATTCTGCGTGAGCCCCGTTACGTATATAGGCGGCGCCATATATCTCCTCGGCGCCATTTTCTGGAGCGGTAGTAACGTCTTCCCGGAGCACTTTTCGGAGCCACTCTGAGTGCCCTGGCGAAGCAAATTGCAGCGAACAAGAGCGGGAGCATCAGGTGAGGTCTACGATATACGGGGCCACGGTAATTTTCGGAGTGCACGCAAACTCGTCAGCTCACGGAAGCAATGAGGGACCCCCCCCCTCGCCCACCCTCTCCTTTCCGTACAAGTAGTGGAGCATGGCATCCAAGGATGCTGCTTTCCTTTCATTTTTTTTTCTTTTTTCGGTACTGAAGACGAAGCCGAAGCCTAGCTACGACTATTTACCAAGTAACAACCCTGCGCGCCGGTTAGCGCACTTGTGGTGAAGTAAGGAGGGTCGTCCGCGCGGCCGTCTTGAACCCTCGTGTCGTGCTTACAGGCTCGCTCGAGTAAACGGCAATTCTGTGCAGTGCAGTTGCACAGTTCAGAGACTTTACGCAACGTAGGCGACGTCAACGTCCGAACTTTCTCATTCTCTTAACCCCTTCCCCATTTCAGGGCAGGCAACCAAGCTCATTCTTGGCTAACCTATCTGCTTTTCATTTATCATTTTCTTTCTTTCTATCTATCTATCTATCTATCTATCTATCTATCTATCTATCTATCTATCTATCTATCTATCTATCTATCTGTGCAATATGGGGAAGAATGCGATCTGAACAAACACCTCTCTGGCAGATTAGAATTTAAAAAAAAAAACGCCATGATTCGCTGTGCGTTTCGGGCCGAGTACTTCGCGGCAGAATGGACGTACATAATGTTTTCGCATTTCTTGCAGCGACTCCTTCAGACCGTAATACCTTAGACAATAAGGGACTACTTGTCGTAGCTGAGGCACTGCCTGAGGAACTCCGAACGATTTACTGCTTTTGGTGTTGCAAAGCAGTAAGGAGGGAGGGGGGGAGGGGCCAAGAGACAAGCCATAGTTATTGTCTGTGGTCTTTCTTGATAATATATCGGCCTAAGCCACACTATCGCTGCTTAAACATGAACGATACATACGAACTCGTTCAAATTTACGCTCCGCTAAGCCTCCTTTCACTCAGCATTAACGTAAATCAAAACCATTAATATCAGTTCTGCGCCTCCAATGCCACCGTGCTTATCCTACCCTGCGTCCTCGACAATACTGCACACAACTAGAGATACTATGTCGATACAAACTTTCTCTAACCGGACGTGCCTTTATATACTGCCAAGAGCGAGGAGCGTGCGCATGGGAAGGCGTGGACGCGACGCAAGCCTCGGTGAGGACCCAGACAAAAGACCAAAACCACCGATGCGAAAGAAAGAAAGAAAGAAAGAAAGAAAGAAAGAAAGAAAAAGAAAGAAAGAAAGAAGAAAAGAAACGAAGGAAGGAAGAAAGGAAATGAATAAATAAGGAGAAGAAGGACGGCAAAATGCGGGCGCCTTGGTTGCCCGCTGGCTCCGCTATCGTTTCGACGGCGCGCGTTCGACGGTGCCAAATCGTCTTCGCGCCAGAAAGATAAAAGAAAGAAGGCAGGTAAAGGAACGAAACGAAAAGGGGAAACCGATAAAAAAAAAAAAGGAGTGAGAGCAACCACGCCACCGCGATGCAGGATTCTACCTCGATCGGCGGCGTGCTAGATGGCGTGGCGACCTTTGCAGCTGTCAGGGAAACGTGCCCGCACGGTCGCGCGCGCCGATGTTCCTTGTGTTCATTTCTTTTTTTTTTTTCAACCTCCTTTCCTCTTTCGTACACGCTGCGCGCGCGTACATCGCCGCTTATATATATAACTGCGGCCGTCGCCGCCGAAAAGTGCTTTCGGCACGATTCTGCGGGCGGATTTCTGGCACCTTCCCTTTCGGCTCCGCTCTTTCCTTTCCTCGGTGCTTCGATTCCTGTTCTTCGTCCCTTTCTTTCACTTTCTCGCTCGCTAAGGTGTGCGGGCGAAAAGGCGCTGTTCTAGACTCCGCGCGCCCGCAAATCAAACGCCCCGAGAGTAGGAGTGAAAAGGTGAAGCGGAACTTGAAGCGTGCTGGTGCCCCGGACGGATGGGAAGAAACGCCGTTGTTCCGATCCCCGCCCGCAGCATTCCTTCTTCTCTTAACTTCCGATAGCGCTCGGAGATTGAGCAACGCGATGGCAGGGCTGAGACTGCCTTCTTCTCTTGCGCAATGACGCTCGTCGACGCCGTCTTTTGTCCGGGGTCTCGACCTTTTTGAGGTCTCGCAACCTCGGGGTTGTTCGGGAACGGTCTGTGGGGTGGTCGGTTCGGCGGTAATCGGCAGCGGGTAAAGAGGTTCATTCACGCTAAAAAAAAGCAGTGAAAACGTAAATGTACACTGAATTCGTAGACTAAATACATGGCTTGTAAATTTAGCTTTCATTTTATTACGAAAGGAGAGCTTTAAAAGAACACCTCACCGGCACAAAGCGATTTCTTGTTGGTCCTTAGCGCACCTCTTTTAGGAGTGGTCACCGAAAACAACCATACTTTTCGTCGTCGTTGTCGTCCTATATTTACAAGCGACAACCGCGCTCAATGACGTCAACCATCAATACCCGCAATGTGTGCCCCCGTAAGTCACACACGGGGCCCGCCTAATTCGTTATGGGCCTGTTTACGCTCGAGCCTCCCATCGCCGCAAGCCGCACCGCACGCGTGCGGTCGCGCGAAATATTGCACATATCGAACGCTTGTGCATAAATTTCCGTTTAGACTGTGTGTAAACCGCACACATTGTAAACAGAAATTTGTGCAGAAGCGTTCGACATGTGCAATTTTGCGCACGACCGCACGCGTGCGGTACACGGCTTGCGGCGATGGGAGGCTCGAGCGTAAATAGGGCCCTATAACTCCGACCTGACACAGTTCACTCAGTTGCGGCTCGCACCCCATGAATGGCGGAAGCACGCGCCTCTTTGCATATTTGCTTATCTACTGTAGAGAATAGAACAATGTGGGAGTTGCTATGACGTAGGCGTGGCGTGGTAAACGGAACAATGGCAAAAAAAAAAGCAACGGTAACGATGGTAAAAAGAGGGAGGCAGGAGGGGGGGGGCGGGATTGTATGGGATGAGACGGCTGGCCTCCTTTCACGAAGATCTCGACATGGGATCCATTAAAGGACATCTCACGCGCTAGAGGAAGGTGAGGGGGAGGACCTATTTTTCAACGCAAGAGAGATCGCGCGAAGCTCGGCCCTCAGATTCCTCGAAGAGCTCCGTTGTGAAGCGCTAAGCGACGGCCGTTCAGCGTCGCACGACTTAAAGAAGAGCGCAAATAAAAAAGTGAAAGAAATAAAACAGAAAAAAGTAAAAAGAAAGAAGGGCAATCCCTCTTTCAAAGCAACCAAAAATTTGAAGAAGCAGAAAGCGCCAGGGAGCGCGGACAAACGCGCAACTTCTTTTGCATGAACACTCAGCCCGAAGCGAAGCAGCAGCCTACAGGGGCCGGCCTAAACGATGGTACTAACGCCAAAGATGGGGATGAGTAGAGGGGGAGGGGGGGTTAGGTAACGCGTCTCGAGGCTGCCCACCATAGTCCCGTCCTCGCCTTCACCTTTCCCTTTGCCCCGCTTGGAAGAGGACAGCGCTGATGGATCGCTTCCCATTGGACGCGTGACTCCCAGATTTGCGGTCGCCCCCCTTCTCTCTCGCTCGCCTCTCCTCCGCCCCTCACTTGTGCTCGTGGCCGGCGAGGAAGTCGGGCTGGCGCCCGCGCTATAGCCATCGAAATGCGCGGCGCCGTGAAAGCCACAAATTGGCGTCGGAGGCCAATCAAGCTGCGCGAGCACGGGCACATTTAGGCGGCCGGAGAGAGGTACACTCCTCTCAGTACAGTCCGACGCCGTTACAACGAACGCTCTTCGCTACGAGATGACCGGTGCAACGAAAGGGACTATACATGGTGTGGCCAGCTTCCTATTTTTTTTTAAATTTTGCACATGTATTTGCGAGCGCCGCTACAGCTAATAATCTTTCTGTCTGTTCAACGAAAGAACCTACTACGTGTCCCTGCAGGTGACAGTTTTATTCTTTTAGAACGAAGTAACGACAAGGTGAGGCCAGAAACTTGGCCACTGTTGTAACTCTGCGTTCTAAGCCAGTGACCCTGCGGACACTGACGAACACTCGGCCGCACACACTCTAGTGATGGCGATTCGAGAGACGTTACCAGACTTCGATTCTCCTCTGCTTAGCACGGTAACTTGGGCGTGTTTGTAATTCCGCACGGATGCTACGTATCGCAAAAAAAAAAAGAAACGTATTATACGGAAGGACGCGAGGGAAGGCAAGAAGCGTTGTGCGTTTAAGTGCTCGTCCCTTCTTTACTTTATACCTCGTGGCTTCGTTCCTTTCTTTAAATTCGTTTTGATTTTCGTTTTTACGCTTTCTAGCAACCATGCACTTCATTCAGCTGTTTCTTGCTTCACTGCCGGGACTTCAAGCTGAGCACGCTGCAAGCACATGCGAGCGCACGCGGCAGCCACCCTCCTAGATCGTTCAGCTACGCCCCACGTCGCTGCACCGAATTAGCGATGCAGAGTGCAGAGAAACACGCAGCAAGCGACAGCGCACGTATCCCCCCTCCTCCCCCACCGCGCTTCTCTGCCACCGAAACAGCGGCGCCACTGCGAGGCAGCACGTTCCGGCCAGGAGGACACCACCGGCCCGCGATGCTCGCGTAGCCTTTGGAATGTGCTATGGGCTCCGAGAAGAAGCAGAGAGGGAGAGAGAGTTTACCCTAATGACAGCGGCGTGGGATAGATCACCGAGCCGCATCTACACGTAAGCCTGCTGCTCCTTCAAGCGACCCCCTTGCAGTGCATTTATCTTTCCTTTTCTGGCCTAAGCCGCGCGGTATACGCGCGTTATTGGACGGGCGCCTCCCATACTGTTTGCGAGACCGTGCGGCCGCCGGACGTCCTCTCCACTAGTGGCCTGCCTCGACAGGGTTTAGGTGGAGGCGAGGGTGGGCGCGGGTGGGTTAGGCGGATTGAAAGCGGTCCTCCTCCTCCTCGTCCCTGCGGTCCCGTAGAGGAGAGATCCTCGGGGGTGATCACGTTGGAAAATCGAGCGTTTCGGGGCCGGACGCGTTACTCGAGATGAACGAGCGCTCGGCAAAGACAAACTTCAGGCTGGTTAAGTGACGTGATTGCGAAGATTGAGCTAATTAATTGACGAGGTATTTGACGTCCCGAAGCGACTCGCGGGTTATCAGAGACATCGCAGTGGGGTGCGCAGCGATCGGATTAGTTTCGACCACCTGGGGATTTCTTTGATGTGCACCGTAAGGCACGGTGCACGAGTGTTTCTTTTTAGCACCAGTCGTGGTTCCGCACCGGTCGTGCTTCGGAATCGAGCCCACGACCTCGTCGTACTCGACAACAGAGCGCCCTTGTCACTAGCTTAGTAAAGACTGCGGTGAGGACTCGGACTGTGCAGGAGGACTTATTTCGTATCTTATAGCCAATACGCTGAGGCTTTGCGCAGGTGCGTCCGATTGTTATTTACTGAACGGCGGTGTACACTTGACGGCCTAAACGACACTTTCTCTTGTACATGTTCAATATTCGTCATTACGATCGTCTCGTCTTAGTCATCACTTGTGTTTAAGTCCTTTCTTGTAACTTGTCTCCCATCGACGCTTGACAGCAGACCATAACCTGACGAGTGACACCGACATGTCGATTCTTGCGAGAACTAAAAAAAAAGCAAGAAAAAAAAAACCACCCTGTCATTCTCTCTGAACCACGCTATGAGTATTAATGTCACGCAACTTTTGTCCTCGAGAGCCAGCTGCTGCCCCCTGAACCCCCTGAAGTGGTGCTCCCTATGTCAAATAATGTGACAATCAGGCACGTCTGTCAATTCGGAGCACTGCATCTCTTACATAACTGTGCCTTCGCCTCTTTAACTTGTTACCTTCTTTGTCCTTTTTCTTACTGCACTCGGAAGCCGTGCAATCTTTCATAATCACAGCAATCCAATTCTGCAGTACTTATTGAGTTTCTGTACACTGTAGGTTGACTTACAAAGCATTTTCTTTCCTTCAAAAAATACTGAAAACTACAGCATGTGAAGGTAGAATCACCGCCTACTTCCATGTCCCTTTGTAACTTAAGAAAAGTACGGCAGATCCAGTGAGAATCACGAAGTCGAGGTAGAAGACTCGAGACATGTAAGACTCACCGGCTCCGTCGTCTTTTCATTGCAACACCCATCCCCCCCCACATACACACACACGCGGGGAAGCTCAAACCAAAATATATAAAAAAGAAAGATTCAAGAGAGGACCACGCAACTGTCGGCAAGTCGAAACTAGCGTTTGATATGGCCCGCGTTCTTTCTTCTCCTCTGTTCGGCCTCATCTTCCCGAGGATTGTTCAAGAAATCTCGGCCGAAAGACGGACGGACCGCACCGTACGTACAGCGGATGAGATTACCTCCGCTCAGAGAAAAAAGACCCGAGCCGGGCCCTCACTAGTGCCTCTCTGAGGAAGAAAAGAGATTCGGATTTCTTGGCTCCCTCGGCACCGGCTTTGAGACCGCAGCACGAAAAGTACCGCAGGCGGAGATCGAGGGTGGGGGTGGGTGGGGGAGGATTGGAGAAGAAACGGCACTCTCGGGCCAATCACACGGTACCTCGGAGTGAACAACGGACGGAGTCAGTGAAGTGGACCATGTTTCAATGCGAAGATGTAAAAAAAGAGAACGGCCAAGAGAAGGCAGCGCTAAAGAAAGCGTGTCGCAAAGGGCAGTAAGGTCTCGACCGCACGGACAAGGTGGGGGCACCAAAGACTGTCGACAACGCAAAAAGAAGCACCGCCCCGCAACCTGAGCTGGGAACGGAGGGAGGGGGGGGGGTGAGGGGGGAGGTCGGCCAGCCGGCGGCGCGTTGTTATACAGCGAGCCGAGCGACAAAACCCCGGAGTCACGACGTTCGCAACCAAAGCCTTCGCTGCTTGAAGAAACCTTGCGAGGTTGAAGAAAAGAGGCTAGCGCTGAAGTCCGAGCTCTCGTGTGTGTGTTTTCTTTTTTGTTCTTTGCTCGTATCTCGAGACGGCCCCGCAGGCTCCGTTCCGAGGCCCGCCAGGGTGAAGTCGTTCTGTATTCGTAGAGAATGTCGCAGAACTGGCGGCACGGTCGCCAGTTCGAAGTCTGAAAACAGCCTCTGTATCTCGAAAACACCGCGTAGCGTGTCTCTTGTCTCATTCTCGCGGCGCCGGAGCGATCGAACGATATCCGAAGATGGGATGCAGAGAAAATGGGAAGGGAAGTGATGCCCGAAGCTTCGGCTTTATTATGTTCTTTAAAAAAAGAAAAAAAAAGAACGTTTCACTCGATTCTACAGAACAACCCGCGGCGCATCGTCAGCTGTTGACCGGCGAGTCCCTCTAGTGGAGGTAGATAACTGAGAACTTCGCGCCACTGGCGGTGATGCCCCAGGCCGCGGACGCTCGAGCAGGGTACATTGTACATTGCAGTCGGAACCTGTGCCTCCGTAGCATTCTGCAAACTTCGAAAGAACACCGCGAAGTCTCTCGTTCTTTCTCTCTGGCTAAATACGAATGAGGTCGGTGCACTGTGTGCGAAAGCTACGGACTGGGAAAAACAGCAGGTCTGGGAGGGGGGGGGGGGGGCGCATTGGGTTCTTTAAGACAAGCGCCGTGGGCGCGCGCGGGTGGGGGTGGGGGGGGGGATGTTGGAGGCAGACAGAAAGGGAACAAGAGAAGCCCCCGAGGAAGAAGAAGTCTCAAACGGCGGAGTCGGGACGGACGGACGACCCTGCCTCGTCTTGGCTTGGCTGCCGGTCGTCGTCGCCGCGAAGCACAATACCTGAATAATTCAGCGTGTCTAAAGCCCAAAACGTGCCCCGAATCCCTTCCACGGACGGACGGTCGGTCGGACGGTCTGCGATGTGTTTTGGTGCGTCTTTATCGTTTTCTTCCTTTCTTTGTTTGTTGGCATGTGTGCATCTCGAGCTCCGAGTTGCTGCTGCGTGCCTCTTCTTCATGTCGGCATCGTGCCCTTGCCTCCTTCTTCTCGAGGGCCCTGGCGCCTACTGAACATGCCAACCCACTTCGTGTTTCGCTCAACGCCTAACCCCTCCCCCACCTCCATGCCTCCCTCACTCAACCCCTCCCACTAGACCTCTCGCCACCTCGCAAACCCCAAAGCTTCTGCGGGAGCTCGGGGCAAGCCGGTTCCGCCCGACGAAAAAAAAAAAAGATGGCGGACGGAACTCCCGGCGGAGAATGCCCCCCGGGGCCCCCTATTTCTTTTTCCCTCGGCGTTTATCGTTTGGAAAGTTTATGTATTTTGCCTTCCCTTGGACATGGCCACAATTTGTTCCTTTCTTTGCTTTTTTCGGGGAGTCCCGCGCGCATGCGGGCCAATTTGCTGCTGACCGTTGCCTGGCTGCACACGCTGAACACGCGCATTTTCTTCGGGAAACGTTTCAAAAACGACAAACCTCCGTTACTTCTTTTACTTTCCATCGCGGAGATGTACGTATATTTTTACGCCTAGTACGGTTGCCCGCCTGGCTTGTTCTGCTGCGCGTAAGACGCGAACAAGAACTGCGTGCATAATGCTTCCCGTTTGTTCTTGCGGATTGCTTTACCAGCATTTTTTTTCTCTCTCTTTCTCTTATTATTTATCTCGCTCTGTCACTACCACCACTTTGTTGACTTTGGCTTCGACGAGGTTTTTAGGGAACTCGGTCCCGGCGAGAGTTTTCGAGCTTTTTCGACTTCGCTGTGCGTCCTACTTGGCTACACAGTCGCGCCTGCGCCGCCGCGTTTTCTTGATTCGCCTCGCTTCACGTCGCAGCGCTTTTCGATTTGTTCGACGACGCGCCACGGGCGACGTCGGAAGTTCGCGAACTGCCTGCCTGTTTCCGGAGGTTCGTTTCGCTTCCCTTTATCGTTTTTTTTTGCCCGTCGTTTCTTTCTCTCAGTTTCGGCGAGCAAATAAATATCCCGACTCGAGGAATCGCATATACTCCCACCACGTGCCGCGCTGGAATCGCGGAGGAACGGTTTCCCCCGCCGAGAGGAGCTCACGAGTCAAACAACCGCCAGAGGGCACCGCGTTGCGAGTAATTTCATTAAAACCATACTCCTTATATATGTATATAGCGAGGACTTAGAAAGGGATAGAGGGAGGCAGGGGATGGGGGGAGGGGGGTAAGACGGATACGCGAGTTCGTAAAAGGGAGTAAGCGACGAAGAAACGAAGATTCCCGGTTCGGGAGAGCGGTGACTCAAACGGAAGTAAGGGAGAGGGGATTGCGTGAAGGGGAGGCTCCTCCGGGACAAATCGCATCGAGTCCCGAGATTTTTTGGAGAAAGTAAGATCGGTAAAATAAGGGGAGAAGTGGGGAAAACGCGATTTTCCACGGCTGGGCGAATGAGGCAAAGTGAGAGTGGTACACGGCCGACAAAGAAGCGAGCAGCGGCGCTCCATTAGCATGAGCTGCCGCTTAGCGTTTGTTCGTGCGCAAGTTCGTAAGTTCGTGCGTAAGTGTCACTGTGTACAGTCTACAGCGAAGAGGCGTTCGCTTGCGCACACAAGCACGCACGCACTCGCACATACAGCGCGCTCGCGTAAGTGCGCGCGCGATCTAGAGCTATAGAAACGCTTCCGGATCCCGAGTCGTCATCGGAAGAGCGAGAGTCCCAGAGGCGCCGGCAAACAGAGGAACCGGTGAAATAAAATCATAAAACGTCCCGATGATTCAGTGTGAGCTGGGATGTATGTAGCAGAATCGGGGAAGGCTGGCAGTGCAGTTTGCTCGCAGGACGAAAGCGAAGGGCGGTGGCGGCAACCGTCGGAAAGCACGCTTGACTATGCGCCTTTGAAGACGCCGCCGCGAGGCGGGCGAACCGGGCACGGACGTCGAAGTTCGGAGGGGGGGGGGATGTAGAGGGGAAGAGCTGAGAGGATGTAGAGGGGGAGAGGGAGAAGACGCACACATTACTCGGTTGCGGCGAGCGCTTGGGCGGTTGCCGAGAGTTTGAAGCCATGGGAAATACTCCATACGTAGCAGTTCGTTCGGTCAGAAGGGACGCTTTCATGGGCGCGCTCATCGCAGGGAAACTCGCGTTCTTCTTGTTTTATTTCTTTCCTCTTCTTCTTTCACAGCGAACTTCAATGCGCACTACCTGCTGATGAAAGAAGAGATAGCCATATATATCGGCGCCTGCTGGCGTTATTCCGTCAACATTAGGAGAACATAAACAAAATGTGCGTGCATCTTGATCTGGAGTCTACTATGTAGCGCATGTTCCATATGCGTATACTTATAACAACGCGCGCGGAGACGTGGGGCAAGAGACTACATTAATCATATCTTCAGACCTCTTACCTCCGCATCATTGCGAATCCAGAATACAGAAGCTCCTATAAAGCGGGAATAGCGTCGGAGGAGCGCTAACATGACTTTTCCCGACTTGAGTCACGTGTCACGACGTCGCGATAGCCCGGATGACGCAAGGTCCAGCCTTTCTCGAGACCAATTTTCAGCAACAAATCAAAACACCTGCCAATAGTTGCCAACCTTCCCGCTCGAATGTCTTCGCGAGAGGGAATAGCGTGATAGTAAGATGTGTTAGTAGATGGTAGTGATAAAGCATAATAATATGGTAATAATAGTGTGCTACTAATATGGGAGTAATATGCGTCAGCCTGACGAAGCCGAACGGTGGGGGTCAAACGCGGAGAAAGGAACGAATCGCTAACCGGTTGCAAAGCCGCTCCAGACCTCAAAACTTCTCCCCCATCCAATGTGCCAACGTTTCAGACGGCCGACAAACAACAAAGAGGCGCTTACACGCAAGAACTATATATATATATATATATATATATATATATATATATATATATATATATATATATATATATATATATATATACAGGCCACAGAGCTCCTATTCACCTGGTGCCCTCCGACACCTCGTGCCGATAGCCAAGCCGGAATCCGTAATTACGAGGTTGCATGCTACAGCTGAGAAGTGAGCGAGAGACAGCCTTTCGCAACCGACTTAGAAGGAGGCGAGGGAAGGATGGAAGGACCCCGACAGGACAGCGCGCTCACGCGAGGGCGAAATTGAAATCTCGCGAGACGGGACCACCGCCGAGAGAGGAGAAGCGTCCCGGATGGGAGCGCGGGTTGCGTGTTTAGAAGGCACGCACGTCGAAAAGGTGACGTGCGCAGAGAATTTGCAGCGTGACGTCAGGAGAGCGGCGGCGCTGCCGTCGCTTCCAGTGTAAGAGAGAGAGAGAGATAAAAGGAAGGCAGGGATGTTAACCAGTCAAGAGTGCGGTTGGCTACCCTTTGCTGGGGGAAGGGAATAGAGAGAAGGAAGAGAGAGAGAGAGATGGGGGTATACGTACACGAACATCCAGTGCAAGAAGGAGAAGAAAGCTCTACTGCCACGAATATACTCGCACGGTAGGACTGATAGATGCGTGACCAAGTTTGGGGGGGGGGGGGGGGGTGTATCTGGCACAGATTGCGGTGAGAGCACGACGCTTACGATTGGGCGGCTGAGTGCGTAAGGTCGGTGAAACTTTTGACATCGAGGCCAGTGTTCGCGCAGTTGAGACTTTTTTGGAATATCATATTCCGTAAACTTGCGTGGTCGACTAGCGTGCACAACTTGTCTAGATTACGGTATGCGCCTGTTCTCGGTTCTTCGCACGCTTGCCTCGGGCTGCGCATGCGTTGTTCATGCAAGCGCGCGAGCAAAGAGCATAATGTAGCGCGCTCTTACGAGAAACGTTCGTTAAAGGATATGGGTTCGACAAGGAAAGCTTAGCCCAGAGCTTGAGGTACGACGCGTTATTCCCAATATTATAAGAAATATCGGAACGAGAGTTGTTGACTTGACCAACAACGTCGGAAGCTATCTTTCAGGGTTTCGAGACGGGTGTTGTTGGCCTCGCGGTGAACGACAGAATTATATTGGAGGGCACAGGACAATACGACGGTGTACACTGCACGTGTGGTTGGGGGTGCGGCAGCCAGGGGTTGGAATTCAGTGGTAGCGCACGACTTTCGTAAAGTTCACATGACTTTCGCAGGTGGTCACTTCGCGAGTGCGAGTTCTTCCGAACCTTTGCGCCACCTCACCGTTAAATGGCTTCGTCTTTTGCTGTGAAACTGCCACCGCTTTTTACACAACTGCGGGACCAGCTTCAAATGAAGCCTGTTGTCGAATCCCCGCCCTGAGAACGTAAACACACACACACACACACACACACACACACACACACACACACACACACACACACACACACACACACACACACACACACACACACACACACACACACACACACACACACACACCACACACACACCTAGGACAGACAACGATGCGAGAAGACACACTGCTTCGCCTATTGATAGCCGGCGTCAAAAATGTTTACAAACCACGAAGTCTGAGGAACAGTTGAATATTCAGCTGTCTGGGCACGTGCAGTCTGCTAAATTGTTCGGATTTACGACCTGTATACTATAACACGAGCTAACGACGCAGTGTTGTACTAGTTTATTCGCTACGGTTACAAAATGTCCGTGAAGGCAACGTCACTTCAGGAATCGTGGTCCGTGATCTATTGATGCCAACTGTACACCAAGACGCCGCGTGAATTTTCGAAGAAGCCGTCGGAGATTCTCTCTCCGCACCCTCGACTCTCGAAAACTTTTCTCGAGTTCGCGAAGCAGCACGGCATGCGCCCACGCGCTATATTACAATCGATTTTCAATCAACGTATTGGGCGTGTCTCGCCGGCATTATAAGAGAGGGCGAAAAAAGGAGGAGGGGGAGGGAGTGTTTTGTGAAGGGCGGGGGTATCTATTGGGTCGCGCAAAACTTTCAATTTTCCTCTTTGCCCTCAGCACAGGAAACCCTTCTCCCCACGTTGTCGTGATTCTGGTTCCTGACGTGTTCTTCATCTTGCCTCTCCCTTGCCTGCGACCTCCACGTCGCTACTGTGCTTATTAATTTCACCCGAGTCGTTCGCCTTCGAAGCCAGTTCCAATTTTTTTTAATCTCTTTTCTTTTCCTTTGCATCTCTCCTTTGTTTATGCTAGCAAATTGGTCCGTCGAAGAAGCCCAGAGAAGCCGGCCTCGAAGAAATGATTGCAGAGCTTCGTTGCTATAATCCTTTGGCTACGTGATTGACGGGCTATTAGAAGTATAAAAATGATGTTCGACTGACGTCTCACGGACCCTGCGGAGTCATTTCCCCGCGCCTGATAGCATGCTAGTTTACCAGAGGTCTCACGAAAGACCTGTACTTTCTCCGTAGCGGTTGTCTAGCGATCGATGCTTTCGAAATTTCGAGAGAAACGATCCATGTCACGCAGTACTAACGAAAGTATTGGTACGCAAGCACCGAACCGAGGTTAAAGGGAACGAGCAACGAGATACGGGAAATGATAGACGAAAAGTTAAGAAATTAGCGACTGCATGTTGTATGAATTGAAGATGGATCAAATGAGACTAGACAGTACTCGAAATGAGATTAGCAGGAAGAAATTGAGTTGATCAAGCCTCGTGATTAATGTAACAGATAACGGGTGGTGTGATAGGGTAACAGTACGGCCTGCCGAGGGAAGACAAACGTAGTCGATGACGGCAGATGGTGTGATTACAAAATATGCAGGCACTGCTTTGGTTGACGCAAGACAAGAGATAATTCGATATCGCTGGGAGAGGTCGAAGACCTGCGATGGACTTCAAATGGACCCATGATAACGACGATGACTGCAGCATGCCCGCAGGGAAGGAATTAGATCAAGTCCGATTACGAGGTGAAATATCTGAGCAAATGATCTTTCGACGCACTTCTATAATTGCGTCGATGTTTCGCAAACAAAGCCAGCAGGCAATTTGCCTTCAGGAACTTGGAACACTAACCAGACACGTTAACAGAGCAGCCGAATTACGCAACTCATACTTCCCCCCAAATTCCACCCACCAAAAAAGAGGAAAAGAAATAAAAACAAAGAAAGCAAGTTCGAAAAAAAAAGGGAAAGGTTCTCGTCGGTCTGTGGGTTATTTGAACAAATGACGCTGATAAAAATAACAACCGCGGATAAACCTTCAGCAAGGCATCTCATTTGGGCCTAACTGGAAGCCATCGCGCCAATAATGTCTCATAAGCGACGCGCAATTAGTTCCTTATTACGTAAGTCAAGCGATCCCGTGAACGTGCGGCATATATCGCGCTATATACGCGCCGCGAGGCGAGCGGACAAACAAACAAACAAACAAATGAAACAAAACAAACAAATGTCGATCATTGCGTGGCGTGCGCCGTCGGTAATTGGGTACACATCGCCCCGGCAGTCATATCGTTAACATTGCGAGCACGCCACGCTGCGAGCGCGCCGGCCTCTACAACACATCACGCACCTAATTCAATTGCGCACTTCGAAGCTCGTGAGGGACTCCAGCGCTTACAGTAGCGCCGGGAACAAAAGAACAGAACGACGCAAAAACAGAAGCGCAGAGAAGGAGGAACGGCCCGTTTCCCCCCGAACTCGAAAAACAATAAGCCTAACACAGACCGGCACCGTCGTCAGGCCCCGGCTTCTGGCTTTTCCGCGGGTGTCGGGAAGCTGTACACAGCTTTGCACCGTTCCTGTCCGCACCCCTGTTCAAAGCGAGGGATCAGCGGCGAACCCTAAGCGTTCGGCGGAGCGCGCCGGTACGGAGGCGGACGGGCACAGCCTAAATAAGTAAATAGAACCACGGGATAGAGACAGGAGAGACTTCGTTAAAGCGCAATTAAAAGTAATACGCGCTGAACAGCCACGCGGCGGTTTTTTTTGCTATTCACTACGCACGGGAGCCGGCAACCGATGCGCCGCAAATTAAAGTTGCACGAAACGTAAATTAGACGGGCGATGGGTGTGCGCGGGCTCGGCTGTGCAGGGAAGGAGGCGAGAATGAGAGGGTGGGGGCGGCAGGGGGGGGGGGGGGGTGGAGGCAAGCATGGCGTCGTGCCTTGCATTCTACGATCGCAGCAGCGATTTCTTGGGCGCCTCGCGAGCCAAGCCACCTGGGAAGCCGGTGGCTTCTCTTATCGGCTGCTCCCGCGGTATAGTTGTTTGTGGTCGAGTTTGAGAGCGCGGAGCTCTCGCCCTCCACCGCTTCGTCCTGCTTTAATTTTCTTTTTTTTTCTTTTTTTAAGACGCGTGCTTTCCTGCTTTGCTTGCGGAGGCGATGGTGCATTGTCCGCGGTCGTGAGAATGCTTAAGAGGATCGAGGGTAATGAATCCACGAGTTCACGTTTTCATCGTGCTGCAAGTGTTCGCCATTACGCATTCTACGCGTTATCGTATCGCTTGCGTTGCTTTGTTGCCGCGTCCTTTGCGTTGCAAGTTTACGCTGTAAACACTGAATGTGCAGCGATTTCCGTGCACGTGCTTACTCTATGCGTGATTATGAGCTATAGCTTTACTTCTGCCCCCTCAACACGGTATGTGCTGCGTTCCGAGTTTTCTGTCTCTCGCTGCGTTATATTGCGCAACTCTTTTCTTTTTCTCCTCACACTATTTGTTTCGCGTTTTGCTGCCGCTTAGACCTCATTCTGAGCGCTCATAAAAGGACGTTATTTGCCTTCTCTTGCCTTTAATCTTGACTACAGGAATGGGAATGGGTGGGTGTATGTTTGTGGAAGGGCGGCGGGGCTGAAGGGGTGAAAAGCGAATTCGGCTGCTTCCGCGAATTAGCAAAGTTCGGGAACTTGTCCAGACAAAGAACAGATGCACGAAATCCGGCGCTTTATGGCCGCGCGCTCCTGGTTTCCGTCCACCACCGGCGCCCCAGGGGAGACAACAAACAAATGACTGGCGCAGCGGTGAGCAAGAAAACGGTTCGCCAAAATATACCACGCGAAATTTTTCAGTATACAACGATAAAGAGGGTGTCTGCAACCCTTTACCTGGCATAAGGCCCATCTACGATATGCTCTGCAGGCCTGTAGCTTTGCTCCACAAAACTCAGCACTACACGGCAGTGGGTTTCTCGAGTCCCGCTTAGCCGTCGCTGGGAGGCAGACGCACCACTTATACAGACACGAGAATCTAAGCATAGATACACTCTGTTAAGTGCAGTAACAACGCGCATTTCGGGCATAACGATACGAGCCGTATATCTCTGTGACCACAGCCGTGAAGCTAACTCATTTGCTTAAAAGCCACGCCGGTGCTGCAAAACTCAAGCCAACTGTGCAAAGCACTAGGTCATCGTCTGTTTCACGAGATGTCGTCTGTTCACTGTGTTCCAAGCTAAAGCACGCACGTCTGTTTGTGGTGTTCAAAACTAGGGCACGTTCGTCTGTTTACACCGTTCAAAACAAGAGCACGGAGAGACAGAGAGAGATGGGGGGGGGGGGGGGGGGATACGCTGTCCTAACAACTTCCGAGACTGCTGGGGCGGCGAGGGGACGAAGCAACGTGCACCGCAGCAATCACGGAGTCCTCACATCTCGCGTTCTTAATTTTCACGCGGTAACTCAACTCCCCACGCCCTTGCACACCGGCGGAGGGGCTCTTTTACTGAGCAGAAGGCACGTGCCACGGTCGTAACATCGTTGACCCGGTGCTAAAAGTACCTGACGGGGCTCAGAGGGACCGAAAACCGTGCTGCAGGAGACAGACGGGGAGAGCGGGGGGTAGGTTGAGGTTAGGCTTAGCTAGCAGGCTGCCAGACGGCGATCGTGCCGAAAGCACGCATTCTGCGGAAAAAGGACGGGAAAGCGGAACAGAGAATACAGCTGGCGCGCGCGCGCGAGAGAGAGAGACGGCTATATAGCAGCAGGGTCGCACACGAAGGCGCGATATTAATGAACGACGTGGTGCAGTTTCAATTAGGGCGAGCGGCGCTTGAAATCACGTACGGCGCTCTAGCGCGCCACCGTTACACACACCATCCGTTTGTAGCGCAGATCCCGAACCTAGCTTTTTTTTTTTTTTTTTTGCCGGTGTTTCAGGGAATGGCGGCGGTGGAAGTAGTGCACATCCGTGCCTGCCGGGATCGACACGCCTACTTCACGTGACCTAGCGCCATTTATGCGCCGAAAGAGACGAGACAAAAGTTGAAGAAAGCAAAAAGAAACGGTGCAATGGAAGCGAACAGGACGCTCGCGGGCACGATCCCGAAATCCTACAGCGCTCGCGAGAACCAGACGGCGCTGTAGTGCCTGGTCCCTAGAGGGCTACACATCACCGTTTGCTTCCGCGAAAAGAAATAATCCTGTGCGCGCTCGCGACGAACAGGCTTGCGTCTCGCGTTGAATCACGTCCACTTCGACCAAACTCGCCAGAAGATGTTTGCGTTTGGTAGCTAAGTATAGTTGCGGTCAAGTTCACCAGAGTGAACCTTGTGATGAGTGACAGGTGATTGCCTTATCAGCAGCGATAACCACCCTGGTTATACATGTTTTACGTTCAGATGAGCTGCGTGTTTTTGCTTCGATATGGTTGCAACTGTGAGACACGAAAGTACGGGGCGTGCGTGTTTAAAATTGGAGAGTCACTGCAGGTATACTAGGTTTCAGATATGCGTATTATTGAGAAAACTCTACACAACAGTGTGCGCGCTTAACAACTCTAACGTAATATAGGCGTCCATATTAATCCAGAGTAGGAAAAGTTACACACAAGTTAACACGGCGGCGTAACCTGCCCACTCCCACAAAACAAATGAAACAAAAAATGATGAAAAGAGGAACCGAAGATCAAAGGAATCCCAAGCTCAACATCCGAAAGTTCGGAAAGAATGGACAGGTGCAGTTGATTAAAACGAGGGTTCCTTCGAACGGAAAGAAATACCCGCCAGCCTTCAAATCTGCTGAGTACGCAGCGCACAGCCTTCTGGCTTCGGCTACCTCTCTTCATTCTTCGGGTCAGTTCAAATGTGTTTTTGCCAGAGGGTGCCGGTGCGGAAGAACAAACTTATTGGCGAGGAGGTAAGGCTTCGCAATTTCCTGTCGGGCGGCCGATAGGACGCGCCTTATCGTCGAATTCCTTATTGGAAACGAAACGATGATTTCCCCGGAACTTTCGGGTCACACACACACACACGAAACAAACAAAAGTATCAGGATCAAAGGGTGGAAAAGGAGGTTGCGCGTTTACCTGAAACCTTGGTGAGATGAAAGTGGGCAACTTTGAAACAAAGACACCGACGACAGCGGCTTCCGACTGCGCTTACTAAAGAGAACACAGTTCCTCTTTCGGCGACCTGGAAACTGAAGTTAAGAGAGAAACAAAATGAAACTAGAGGTGTAGCAAAGCGCCAGCGCTAGTGTATATAAAGGCAAGCAAAACGCCTCTTACACTACTAACCCACCGCCCCGCACACACCTCCTTGCCATCAAGCCCTGGCACCTCCCGCTGCTAGCAGAGCTATCCAGACTGTGCGTAGGTGTGTGTATCAGAAAGCACAACGGACTCGAAAGCCGGAATCAAATTCGTCAGGATCGGAGATGAAGTTGCTTTCCAGCGATCCGCGTGCGCCTCGGCAGAAGAGGCGCTGAAAATAAGAACAGCGTACGCAGCATCCATTGCCTCTGATGCGATCCTCCAAACAGTGGCGATCCGTAGAACAACAACAAAAGAGAAAGAGAGAAAAAATAAAGGTGGCACACATCTTCCGAGCGAAACTGGAAAGAGACAAAGGCAAACGGCAACAACAGCGGATCCTAGAAAACGAACTGTTAGGTGCAGCGAGCGAGCAAACACGAAGAGAATGCGAACGAGAGATACGAAATAAACGAGAGGCCGGATGGGGTTAGGGGATCCGGTCTCGAAAGAATGCGATACCGGAAGCGGAAAAGCCGAAAAGAAAGTATAGTAAAACTGAAAATTCTCAAAAAGGAATGACGGCCATGTTATACGGGAGACGAGGAGTCGATGAACAGAGCAATGTAAAGGCGGAGACGGGCCAACAGCGTTAGAAGAACTGTGCGAAGTTAAAATGAAAACTAAGGGAGCAACAAAATGGGGGAGGGAGGCGCTCGGTTTTTCAAGCGCGAGGCGCTAAGACGTGGGCACACAGCAAAACGAACGAACGGCGAGCGCACATTCTGAAGGATCCCGCCGGATATAGTGGCGGGGCAAACGTGGGAAACGGTGGAGACAAAGACGCTCGTAAAACGGGACGACGCGTCGCGGGAACAACACAAAATGAAACGGATCTTTCAAGAAGCGACGGAAAAGGAGAGGGGAGCGAGAAATAAGAGCAACGGGTTTCAGGAAGTAAGACGCGCTGCAGAGGATCGGCGGGCTCTCTCTTCTCCTTCTATTTTCTCATAGATGGATCTATTTAAGAAAGCAAACTGCATTAAGTCCGGCGCAAGGAAACCAAACGACGTTCACCAAGCTCACTGAGAACGGAAGGCGCTAGTGTGTGCCCGAGAGATACAGAGGCCCCCAGCTTAGAGAACGCTGTGAAACGTCTGGAAGACCCGTCGGCTCGGAGAGCAGGCTCTCTGCAGTCTACACAGCGCAACGAAGCGCGTCTCAATAAAACCGTGCAGCCAGCCAGTTAGCGCAACGCTTCGTGAAACTTCAAAGACGTGCAAATGCGGCGAAGCGGAAGCGGAAGCAAACAGAGCGGCGTTTCTTGCCAATGAAGCATGCGCAAGGTTTCTGGCAAACCTACGCACTTTGTTCACAGAGCAACATGACGCTGGAATGGAACGTTGGCGTCGTCTGCTCCGACGATCCAGACTGTGCTCGATACTGAGCAGACGACTCACTGGCACGTATAGTCCAATACATGCAAGAACATTGCGTACAAACGGCTGGTGGCCTATGTTGGTGACGAAATAAAAGAGAGCTAATGGCAAACGTGGCGGCCAATGACGAAAAGCTGCTATACAAACAAAACTTTTCGGATGGAACAATCAGGTTCAGTATTACAGGAGGAGATGGTATTACGTGCACAAGAGATAAACAAACGCGAAACAGATGATGTCTTCCACGGACGAGGCGGCAATACAGGTGACCGTTCCATCACAAACGATTTAGAGATTGCAGTTGTACCCGTCCCTTTTGTGTACTGTCACTGTTTACCTTTTCATGATCGTGTCTTCTGAGTAACAGGTCCTTATTATTCGTAGCATAGAATAAACAAAGGACTCGAATCGCACGCCCCACGCTCTGCAGCGTCGTCTGCCCTCGAAAAGCAGACGGCCTGTTGTGAGGATGACCACAAACAATATCGCAGAGAAAGAACACTAGTTCCGTTTGGCCGAGAGAAGCGAAAAAAAGAGAAAGAAAGCTGGCTGCAGAACGTTGCACCGTTTTATTAATACGAAAGTGTACACAAGATCCGAGCTCAACGCTCAGTTTGAAGAAAGAATTCGACAGGAAGGTATGAAACGAGAAGCAAGAACAAAAAAACGTATAGGTGGACCGGAGCATTTGCGCCGAGTTCGCAGAAAACACGGCAACGGCGCGGCTTGAGCTGTTTCCCCTTAATCTGCTATTTTCTCCACCGTGTGCTGAATGTACTCTGCGCCCCGCACACACTTCATGGATCGTGCGCTCTTAACTTGCAAGCCGGCTCGACTCTTTCTATTTTGCCGCCGATTCTCTGGAAAATTTTTGGCTGATTCATTTGACTGAGCTTCCGAGCCTCCCATTTGGCTTCAAGAACAGAAAAAGAGAAAAGAGTGTTTTATGTGTCAGGAAGGGAGTTGGTGTGAGTGGAACGGCAAGATCTCCTTCAGGAAGTGGTGGCCGGATGAGTAGTTTCAGTTCAACGGGAAGTGTCGCGTAAGACGCAGTATATCAGGTCCTCGAGGGAGGTGCTCGCATAAAAAGAAGGGGGGAGGGGGGCAGGAACGCTATATATATATATATATATATATATATATATATATATATATATATATATATATATATATATATATATACTTGTGTGTGTGTGTCACAGTTCCAGTTTAAGGTAACATGAGCAGAAAACGGATAAACAGCAAACGGACCTTTCTGCCACGCTGTCTCCATGTCTCCAGATATACGCTAATTACTCCTGTATATGTTATGTTTTGATCGACACCATCCCAGCGTTTATTTATGTCATTTTGCTGCAGCGCTCAGGTGTACGACGAATTTCTTCCAGCGAAAGTTGATTTGGTGCAATGCGTTTTTGATCGAGATTCATTTGCTGCCCAAGGCGATACAACGACAAGATTGCGTTCCTTCGCAGAATCATTTGCTGCTCAAGGCGTCACAACGACAAGATTGCGTTCCTTCGTTCCATTTGCAACGACTCTTCCTTCTTTGTTAAAATACATCGCGTCAAAAGTGCCGCAAGTCAGAAACGAGTGCCTACCTTAGAGATATACTCAACGCTTGTCATCATCTCAGCTGTACACGTCGTAAACCGAACTCGCGATGCTTGCTCGATTAACGGCGGAGCTATCGCAAGCATCATCTGCCGCATCTCAACTTTCTTTTTCTAAATTCCCGTTCTTTCTTTCTATAGCCTTCGTGTGTAGAGCTCGTCGACCGTTCGACAATATCGGTCGCACTTCACTAAGCCGTTTCCAGGCAGTTAGTTATCCGTCATACAGAAACCAAAAGTAACGCGAGTTTTCGCGATATGAGCCGAACGGCACACAAAAGATAGCAAGCCAGTTGCGGACGGAAAACTGCCGGAAGCCACCGACGAATGAAGACGCGTTAAGTACGTTCCAGCGTTTACGACTCAAGCTTTCGGAAACTCAAAAGCAGGGAGCAATGCAGACAGAGCTCCGCTAAAACGGCGTGGCGAAAAAAAAATTTTTTTTTTCTGACTGAGCACATAAAAAGGTCGAGATAGAGATGAGAGAACGTCGTTCGGTGTCCCGTCGCGAGTCCCGAGCGTTCGCTGAAAAAAAGAAAGAAAAAAAAACCGGGGGGGGGGGGGAGGAGACTCGGTCGCCATAACGAAAACTGGCGCAGTGAGGAGACCTGACAAGACGGCCGAGAGACACGGATTCCCACTTTGACACTAATGGCCGCCCCGCTATCGCTTCGGGACCCGCGACGTCGTGGTTCAGTTGGCCCGAATGCTGAACTTCGGCTGGGGACAAGCGGCGCCGGTCCGCATAGCGGTTTGTATATGACGTTTCGCGGATTACAAGTAGGCCAGCCCCCCCCCCCCCCCCCCCTCTCTACTCCCTCTCCCCGCAAGCGGGAGTTTTCTTTGCTGCAACATACGCCAACATGATGCACCAAGTGCGGTCACAACTGAAAAAAAGTAATACTAATAATAATAATAACCACGAAAGGGAAAACCGTGCACCACGCAAACCACCCGTATCTCATAGCACTATATAACTGTATCGAAATCGTATACATAAACACATTCATCCTATACAGATTACTTTGGAGAAACGCCCTGCGTCACTTTAGAAACGTGCAGCGATGTCATTAAGTCAGGTACGGCCCGCGTTTCGTAACACATCGTGAGTGCTTAACTACGCGGCTTGACAACCGTGTCTCATAGACTTGGCTGATAGAGATACGAGGTGAAAAGCAGAGAAGGAATAGCGAGCACGAAAAGACTCAAAATAGTACATATCTACAAGCAGACGCCACGCAAAGAGGGCTTCACTGCGGTGCTACTGTGGCACGTGGGGAGGCAAACTGGCGGCAACGCTCGTCCGAATATTCTTCTCTTTCTTTTTCGCGCTACAGAATATAGAAAGAGGAGGTAGAAAACAGTACAACAGGCAGCGAAAACCCTTGCCAGCTGCCCTGCAATTGAATGAAGCTAACTAATAAAGAAAGTCGAGAAAAAATAAAGCAAATACTGTTCGCCTCGAACGATTACATCATTGCAACTGCCTGTGACGTAACTACCCTCGCCCTTAGTACTGCTCTTTGCTTGTCGGCTTGTTTTGCAGCTTGATTGCGTTACGTATGGCTTTACTTGTTGAAAGTTTACTGTGTCGTCTGATTTGAGTTAGTAGAGCACTGCAACTGTTCCGGTCGAGGCTGCGTCAGCGTAACTCTGCATCTTTCACGTTTTTCACCCGCAGTGAGAACACCGACGAGCTCGATCCCTCGCGAATGGTCTCACGAGAGTGCTGTACTTTATGCGACACTGTGCTTAAGCGTCGCAGGCTATGGCCCTGATGAAGACGTTGAGCTTGCTGTTACCACACGCTTCGTTAGACGTTCAAGTAGGCGACACGCATCGAAGCACCACATTGCCCTCTGAACTTTGCTTCTGCGCAAGAGATGCCGAGGAAGCAGAAGCATAATAAGGCGGGGAGGGGGGTTGGAGGTGCCCCGAACAACAACGCCACCCCGCGAGCAATTTTTCGTCGTAGGTAAGCCAGCCAGCGTCGCCCGGTTGGCTGGACTGCGCCGGTTGTTTCCTCGAATAACGAGCAGCTCGGAAGGAGGCCAGAGAGCGGCAGCTACGAACGACCCCCCGGTAGCTTCGCTGGGTGCAACAGCAGCGGGCTGGAGGAATTTACTCCCAGTCTAAAAACGTGCAGTATTGAAGAAGCTACACGGCGGCTGGCTTCAGCCGTCTCGGCGGTTGGAGTAGCGAAATGTATTAGGGAATTGCTGGTTCCCTTCCCTCCTAGCCCCCCCCCCCCCCCCCCCCATAACCTTGCCTACGCCAGATATAAATGTACTACGAGATAATTACTGCAGAAGGGAGTCGATATATGTTATGCAAGAAAGTGGCGAAACCATGCCTAGGAGCGTGCGTCTGCAGACTACGTCTTATTGCTGTTCTTGTTTTGCAGTAAGGAGCAAAATAAACGGGACAATTAACAAAAATGCAGTAACTGACAGTAGATGAGTTGCACGAGACGTCGCCGGCGCCCAATATGGAACACCGATTCACACCACATGCAGATCGCTGTCGGTTACGGAGCGGATGTAGGGGAATTCGACACAAGATACAATACCTACAAGCTGTTCACTCAGCTGTAGGTCCTGATACAGGGCGACCGCTACGAATCCCTGGCCACGATGATTGGCCAAGAACTGTTATGACTCACGTTCACGCTGCCCGCTGCTATTGCGTTTTGTTTAAGGCTGCCTGAAGTCCACCATGCAGGCGAATGCCAAGCTGCACAGCGATGGAGGTGCCTATATGGTCGGCAGCGTAATCTTCACAGTTACTGCCACCTCCGAGCGAACGAGAAATCAATAAACGTCACTTATTGCTGGCTATATTACGATGCAGCGGCGAATTTGCGCCCGTTAATAAAGAAAAGCCTGCATCCTCAAGATAAGCAGAGTTTGGTGACTCGTGTACTTTGAAATTAAAAAAGTCTAAGTTCCGCGCACGCTGCAGCCATCTAGTGAGACAACAGCATGGTGTAGATAAGTCTTCTGACCGTGCGGATAATGGCGACCCAAACGACGCCGTAACTTTCGCAGGCCCTTTCTTCTTTCTCCTTCGCGCTGACCTCGTCGCCCTTGTATGCCACAGCAGCACGGGGTACGCGTTCGGGACGGTATACGACGCGGTGTTTAACGCTTTTGCCGTCCGCTCGCTCCTTTATTTTTATTTTTCATTTCTTGTTCTCCTTGATACAACACCGAGACAAGGAGGCACCTCGGCAGCAACCGGGGCGGTTTATCACGGGGTGGGGGCACCCGCGTAAGAACAGGCACACACCAGCGGCGATGCCTGGGCGTCCGGTGAAAAGGCGCGCCATGTTTCTCCGCTCTCGTCCAGCGAAGGGTCGCAAACGAGGGGGTCATTAGCGTCGCTGTCGGTGGGCCGCACCGGAAGGAAGTACGAGCCGGGGAGGGCGGAAGGCAATACGAGAAAGCAGGATTGAAAGAACTTAAGGACGTAGGGAAAGAACGAACGAATCGTCGAAGGAACAAAAGAATGTGTGAATATGAGGATGAAAGAAGGAATATTACTTTGAAGAAGAGAAGAATCAACGAAAGAGCCAGAAACAGAATGAATAAGAGAACAATGAAGGAGTGAAAGAGAAATGTGCAAAGAAATGGAGGGATATTTGGTCGATTCGCGGCGATTAACATACCAAGACAACGCCGTGGTTATAGCAGACGCCGTAATTGCGGCGGCACCGGATTTCATGTGACGTCACCAGTGCCTGAACTCAAATTCTGGTTAGACGAGTCCTTTGCGCTATAGGCTTCCACCGGAATGCAACCGGTACTCGAACTCTGGACTTCGCGCTCAACAACAAAACGCCATCCACAGATTGCGCGGCGGCCAAATGGATAAAGAACAAGCGAAAAACAGAAGTAAAAGAAAGAAAAAAGAAGCAGAGCAAAGAGCCCCGCACCAGGCGCAGCACCCACCACTTTACAAGAGCGCGCTCAACAAACACTGCCTTGACAGCCCACGTGAACTGGCTCCAGCCTTGAGGTTGGCAATGAAATCGGTGTCTCGAACACCTCCTGGAGTACTACAAAGCAACGGCCTATCGACTCCGAACGCGAGGAAAATGACTCCGGGGTCACCCTCCCGAACCCCAAGACGCGCGTCCGCAAGGAAAACTAGGGTCTTCAACGAGGACGGACAGAAAGAAGCCAACGAACCGAGGGGCCACCCATAAAGCGGGAACCGAAGAACAAACAGGAGCGAGCACGTTTCTAAGACCTCGCGCACGTTCCGCGCCCTCTATCGGAGGCCACAAATAAGCGGGGCAGGGCAGCCAGCTTATCGCCGAGGTGATAAGAAGAAGGTCCTCCAGCGGGGGACAGGACCTCCACCGGCCTTTGCAAAGCAGGGTTGCAGGAGGGGGTTTCGAGGAGAAAGCAAGTCGACATTCGCTCGACTCCCGAGGGGAATACGACGCCCTCTCTCGTTTACGGTGTACGCGGCAAAGGATCCGCTCCCAGTGTGTCGCCAAAACTGCGCCAGCTATTTAGAAGCTATATACGGGTGCCGCCGAGCACCACCACCACCAGCTGGGGGACTAAATTCACCAAACGCGAACGGCTACTAGCATCGCAAAGGACCTTGCACCTATCGGGAGCAGGATATGTTCTTTCGCCTCCTTTTCTGTCCTACTTAGACGTTTAACTTCCAATAAAAAGAAAGGAAGAAAAAGTATCGAAGTCGGTAATTGTGACTGGTCAGGGGCGATGGTTGCGATGTGATTCGTGACCAAAAAGTGGTGCTGTTTGTTGTCGTGAACTGCAGCCAACACTGACCACCTGGAAATAAAGAAAAAAAATAATAAAAAGAAAACATAAACGTACGACTGCTATGTGGATTTGGCCGCCGGGGCTAGAACGAAAAGCAATAATTCCGTCAGAATTCAGTCGGTGCATTGTTCTTGCACTCCAGCTCGCACAATACCGGCTACCATATCACCCAGATTCGTCAGAACGGCACGGCGGGACGGGAAGAATGAATGAGGCAAAGGATTGTTAGAAAATGTCGACGTCGTAGCATACTCTCCCCTATACCATTGCAGGGAGAGCGGCAGAACCCAGGCGAGCACAGAGCTCGGACGGTATGGCTGTCCGGCAAAGACGAAGTAGTCGTGAGGAGGGGAGGTCGCCCAAAAAACGAACGACCTCACTTCGTCGGTCGCGCTATATAGATGGCACCCCGGAGGGAAGGACAGCCGAGCCGCGGTCATTAGCCGCACCGACGCCACGCTCTTCCGTCCTATAGCTATATAGCCGAGTCGGCCGCACTAGTGGACGGCGAGGACCGAGAAAGAGGAAACTGGTCGACGTCGCCGAGCGATGGGACCGACGAGCAACGAGCCAATGCGGCGGCGTTGCCTCTTCGAAGAAAGAAAGAAAGAAAGAAAGAAAGAAGGGGGGAAGAAATCAAACGCGCAAAGACACGTAGGCGCGCGGAGCGACCAGCGAGTGAAGCACTCTTCTATGGCTTTCGCCATGAAGATTGCGATCGGGTCGGCAACTGATGGGCTGCTCTGCCGGTGAGATACAGACCCGATGTCGGGGCTTATACGCGATGCATCTAACCCCCCCTTCCTTCGTCCTCCAACCCCCTCTTCTCGCACGCTCTCGTCGGACATCCATTGGCTTCCCCTTTCGGCGGATCCCGCTCCTTTGCGGCAGGAGAGGCTGGACGAGGAAGGAACTGTTGCTCGCTGCTGCCGCTCCCGGCTCCGAGCAGTCGGTCCGGACGGTATAAACCTTTGATGCACGAGCCTCGAGTGCGGCGCGGTCTCTTTATGCGGTCACGTGCTGTAGCCGCAGGAGCTAGCTACCGCGTGTGAGAGAGACAGAAGAGATCGGCGGGCTACTTTGCAAGGGCCAACGATCGGGCATCGGGCCGTGCGAGTGTATAGATTTACATCTACAGCGCCGGGGCGTTTTCTCCTGAGCGGGCGGAAGGCAGGAGAGAGCAAGCGAGTCCATTTGTGGCGAAAGAAAAATAATATAAGCAGGCTCGAAGAATGCCTTCTGTCGTCGCAGCGAGAAAGTAAAAAGCGAGTTTTTGGTCGTGTCGCGTTGCCGTAATAGCCGGGCGAACGAAACGGTAGCCCGTGCCAGTAGCTGCATGGGACAAATAATGCACCTGCGCGATCTACAAATATATTTGCTGGACGGGACGATCACCTTGCGGCGACGTGCTTTCCTGTGTGGCAAGGCTGAAACATTAACAACGAATTTGCATAAATTTAACCCGCTCTCTAAAATATTCATCAGCATCATAGCTGGCTTCTCAAAAACGTCGACAGATGCACGTCTGGGGGAGGGGGGGGGGGGGACTGACTGTACGAAGGGATTAGATAAAGATCGTGCTCTGCGATAGGGACGCATGTGCACAGCACGATCTGTGCAACTGCGTCCCTATCGCACATCGCACCACAAGCTTGAGGTATCGTTCAAATATGAGCGCGCCCTATAGCGCCAACCTCGGAAAAGCTCGATGCCAAACTCTTTTATTTCTGGTATCCTCGGCAACCCACAGTCAGCCGGGGATACCAGGGGATACCAGGGGATGCCGAAGATGCCTATGCTGCTACTATAACTGACAGTGTTTGACCTGCCAAAGCGACAACAGCGGCTAAGAGAGACGCCCACCGCAGTGGATGGGGGCCTCAGGCGGTCAATTTTGACCAACCGGTCATTCCTTAACCTTCACTAGAAGCAAAGCATGCGAACGCGAGGATTCGAACCCGCGACCTCGCCCATGTCAGCAGCGGAACGCCAGAGCCACTGAAGCAACCGCGGCGTGTAGCAGTCCGAGCCCCCAGCAGGGAGGGGGCAACTTTCGACTACTCATTACAGCGAGCGCCCATTTGTTCCCCCGATCACAGGCGCCCACAGTCCCGCATACGGGTACCCGAAATGCGAACACCGCCACGTTTGTGCGCAGCGGACCAGCGGACAGGCACGCAGACCGAGCTCTGGCCACAAGCCGGATACCGGCTGCCCACAACCACCGGACACAAGCGACGTGCCGCGCGGTCCACGCACGTCGGCGGCCGTAGAAGAAGGGGGGGGGTGGCGGCGAACAGGCCGGGAGGGCGGACCGAAGCCACCCGCACAAAAGAAATCGAGCCGCGTGCGCGCACGGTGCTCGCTCTCCTCCGGCGTGCGTGTATATTTGTATCTCCAAGCGAGTTTCGTGACACGTTGCGCCTTTATTGCAACCGCAGCAGCGACTACTGCCGCACTGTGGCGCGCGCGCTTCTCTCTCCTCCCTCCATTGCAGTCTTGCCCGTAGCCGACGCCAGGCGGCGTGGAAAACCGCACAACACGGGGTCTCATACTCGCCGAAGAGTCCGGCTGCGGGACCGTCCGCTACAGGAAGGACTGCAGGCCATCATATGCGCTATGCGCATGCCCCCCACCTCCTCCTTCGGTCGGTGCCTTCGCTACGCCATAAACGGAGCAAATTGCTGGAACGTGAAGAGAGATCTTTCTGGCCTGTCCCCCTCTCCCTCTCTTAGGCAACCTCCTCTCCGGCCGAAAAGATAGATGGACGTGGCCCGAACCAAAGGGGCGGAGCACGACAGGAATCAGGTTCTGCAAGCTCTGTACACGGCTTCTATGCTTCTCCGTCGTCATCGTCGGCGGCGGCAGTGCTCTTCCAAGGGTGGGGGGAGGCTGGGGGGGGGGGGGTGACCAGGATGGAAGAGAAGAAGCTTGGTCGCGGGAGGGCGTTCAAAAAGAAAAGCCAATTACTCGGCGGGAGAGCACCCGGGAGGGCCCGCGAGGCGCACGCTGCAAGAAGGTCCGGCGGCGGTCCGCCGGGCAATGGTGGGCTCCTCTGGCGCCCTTTCCCCCGTATTCCTGCTTCTCCCGAGCTCTCCTCTCGTTCTTGAACTTGGCGTTTCTTTTATCGTTTGTTGCTGCAGGCTCTGCCGCTGCTGCAACTCGCGGCGCCGTTGCATGACTGCGCGGCTGTGCATGTAGTCATGCGGCGGCCGCCGCCAGCGTTCTTCTCTTAAATGGTCTCGGCCCCGTGAAGAACGAAGCGTCCCCGGCATGCGCGTTCCTTCGGGCCGGAGGTCGTTACTGGAGCTGCGCACGTTTATTGTTGATTCAGAGTTCGCTCAAATTCGCCGCCGTCCCCCCCAAACGTTCACCCCTCATTCTCAAACTTTAAAGCGACGCGCCATGTATACGTTCCGGCTCTCCCTCGGGCTTTATTTTGCTCCCGACTCGCTCGGAGAGGAGGGCACTCGCCTAGGTTTCCCACGCCAGCTGGACCACGGGACGTCGATCGGTATGAACAGCCGCTACGGAACCGCGATCGCGCCGGTGGTTCGCGCGCACATTTCACGACGCATTGTTGAAGTTCAACGACGACGTTTCGAAATTACCACTGTGTTGTGAGTACCAAGACGCTCTGCTACCTATAACCTACCCAAGTAGCAAGTGCCTGCCTAAGCAGAGCCAATGTTCGGCCAATGGTGTGCGATGCAGGGCCAACATTCGATTTTCATTCGCTCCTGCTTTCTGCACCTCAAGGGCAACGGTGAAGTCCTGAAAGTCAGCTCGAATGTATGTGAACATTCACGTAAACGCTGTTCTCAACAAAGGTTTCAAGGGAACGGCGTGAACGTCACAAAGAAGCTGGTGCAGAGTTAAAAGGAGACTGCATCATACGCTGCAACTAGCGCCGCGGAGCTAAAAGAGATAGGAAGGCATGCTTCCCTAAAATCTTCGTTAAATATTCAAACACTTTAATAAGAGTGACGTCAGTTCGGTTGCACGTATCCGACAGCAAGCTGCCGGAAGGACTCTGCGTAGAACGGCTTCAGCGTTACGCGAGAAACGTCATGCTTTCTCCTTATCAGAGACTCCCTTCTCGAGATGACGGAATAGATTGCCACAAAGTGCAACGTCACGTGAAGCCTCGTCAGGAAGTGCGAGATGACGGAAGAGAAGCGACGCGTCGACAACACGTGTCCACAGAACCGCGTCTCCGTGACAGCGCGCGTGTATGACGGGCCCGTTAACACAAACAACGGGAGAGATCAAGGCGCCTAAGAAGCAAGGAAGACCATAGGAACGTCCAATCACTCCCCGGAACTGTCATCACCGCGTTACGCCGTCACCCATCGCTCGGGTGAGCGCGCCTAGACAAAAGGACAGCGCGTCGCCAAATACACGGGCGCACAAACTCTTGCCCCGCGGAGCTCCCTGCGACGTCGGTGCAGGAAACGCCTTCTTCGCGCAAGAAAAAGTGTACGAACTAATGCTTCGCTTCTTCTTATCTCTTAATTCGATGGCCAAGAACAAAAGCCATTCACCAAGTCAAACCCACGGTGACGTGGGGTTCCCACACCGTCTGACAGCGCAAGTCGGTTGACGAGGGAGCCCAGCCGAGCCAAGAAATGGAAAGAAAAAAGTCCCACACGAGAACAATGAAGGGAGCCCGAGCGCCCGCGCGAGCGGTTTGACGCTAGGGTCTCCCCTTGCTCCTTTCCTGAGCATCGCGGAGAACAAAAAGAAGACGAGCCGAAACGTCGTCTGCGCCGCAGCGACTTGACAAGCCATCGTTGGAGGCGCGCACAAGGGCGGCGAGCGATCATTATCGCGCTTCTGACAAGTGCATCGCGGAGAGAGAGAGAGCCCCTACGAAGCCCAGGGCGTTCCAGAAGGAAGGAAGCTTAAAATCGTCTGCTGTCTTCAGGCCAGTACTTCTGTTCCTCTGCGAAGTAGCAGAAGTGGCGCTTCCGTGGGAGGACAGACGGCCCTGCGTTTGTGT
This sequence comes from Dermacentor albipictus, assembly GCF_038994185.2. Lineage (NCBI taxonomy): Eukaryota > Metazoa > Arthropoda > Arachnida > Ixodida > Ixodidae > Dermacentor > Dermacentor albipictus. The sequence goes on from NC_091829.1 coordinate 18,544,811, forward strand.
CGGGTCGTCGCCACGGCGCTAAACGGGCAAGACTCGGCTGAGCGAATTTATAGAGAGGTGGGGCCCCCGCGCTGGGGTGAAGTCGTAATAAGCGGTCTTCTTCATTGCGGTGGCCCCCGGGAAAGACGTCACGGTCGACGCCGCGTCGCCGCTCCGCGCGCGAGTTGCCTCTCTTGATTGGGACCTAGCGTGGTGCATGAAGTCTGCGAAGGCCGCACCATGGCCGCTTATAAAACCCCTCTGCCTTGGGAACAAAGGGCGTTCCTCTGCTTCGCGGCTTTTTTTTTTTTTTTTACTTGAATGTACCGCGAACATTCTACCGAAAGCCCGTGAACCCTGATTTTTTGTAAGATAGCTTATTCGATACACTTCTAAGCGACAGGAGCGTGCATGACGTACTCTTCAAAGTTGAAGGTACAGCGTGCTTTCATCTAACGTAAAATGAGGCAATCGAAAGTGAAGTCCTTTCACGCCTCTAAACGACGGCAAAAGAAGCAAAATGGACTGCGAGATCGCCTAATAAAGGGCGCGCTATTCCGCGATTCTCTTTCCAATAGACAGAATTCATAACGTAGCTCATCAGCACCAGGCTGACATTCTAATCTTGAGCGAATAGCACAAGTGATGTGCAGAGCTCTTTCGCGCTACAGCTAAGTTTAATCAATTCTCACTCGCCAACTCGCCCCACTGTTGGCCGATGGTCAGGAGTCATCATGAAGCGTCTGTCTTTCCATTATTTGTTCTACTAGAAATTTGAACAAAAGAAAAACAGCTCTAATAAAGCGAGTCGTACTGACTGCGAAGCCAGAAGATAGCTGCTGAAGCATTCACACGCACAGTCGGCCACAAAATTTTACGGACCAACAAATCTGAGAAATAGCTTAATGTCTCAGTAATATCAAAACGAAGCCTGATGTTCGCATTTCTAACCGCTCATAATGTATAAGAACAACATCGTGATGTCCTGGTTTACTGGCTACATTTACATGCTGGTCGGCAATTCAGCGTTTTACGAGATCCCGCGGTCGGTAAACTTTTGTGGTTAACTGCACTTGCGAAAGCATATAGCAAGCACGATCAGAAAGTTCGATGGAAGTGCCGACATGACCGACGATTTCGGTAGGACGGAAAGTGGCTGATAAGACTTTCCGATGGCATACAACGAAATCGGATGACCGCCACATTCGGCGTACCGACGAAGAGGGACAAGTAGAGGGACAAGAGAGAAGAAAACACGCACGTAACAGAAAAGTATTGTGAAAAAAAAAAACGGCAATAAAAAGTACTATTTCATGAATACACGTTTGTAACTCGGACATACTAATGCCCCTTGCAGCAATTTCCAGTCGTGCATCTTTAGTAAAGATCCTGAATAGCGCTTTCCTTATAACCGAGAAACTGCAGCGCCTTTTATCACAAAATAATGACGATCGGTTCGCGAAAGAAACATCGTCAATAGTTTTCAAGCGGCGTCCCTAAGTATAGGGACAACGTCGTCTTCGAATTAAAAATTTTCCAAATATGAAGGCCGCATGTTGAAGCAGAAAGAAGGCTTTACAAGAAACCAAAGCGGCGTGGCATTCTAAGCATGCTCTTGTTCTAAAAAAAAATAGAAAAAAAATCGCAGACATGAAGCGCGTGGCAAAATAATCAGTGCCATGTTCTGATCATACAACATGAAATACGCCGCCAATGCATCCGGCGCTGCGTTGACGGCAAAATCAGCTGCACAGGTTAAGGCCGACAACTCCCTTGTAAGCGCACTTCGCTGTCACATCAAACGCACCGCGAGACACATCTGGAAAATAAAGTCCCGCATAAAATGGGACACTGGTTGCTGCCGCTTTTAAAAACCACTGTATCTCTTATGGCCGCGTCTCGTCTGCAATCATAGAAGTGAAACCAATCGGCGACATCGATCACGATCGCAAGAATCCAGAACTCACCGGTCAGGACCGCAGCGGTGGCATCGGCGATCAGCAGGAACACCGCGACGCAGAAGGATCGGCGACAGGTCGCCATCGCGTCGCAGGCACTCGCCGTGTATCCAAAAGAAGCGAGATGGAAAACAGAGGTAGTACGATCCGAATCAAAAGACGTAGCCGATCAATCCGTTCGGGGGACACCCAACACAAAACGACGGGGCAAAGCCGGAGCGAGGTGCAGCCCCCTCAGTGCACTCCGGGCCGTCGATGGCCGGCGACAGTCACGATGACATCGGCGACGACGTCGCAGCAGCAGCAATACCGCGCGAGCCGGCGTCCGCTGCTAACCATCATCTCGCTCCCGGCGTTCGGGAGTGAGCGAGAGAAACTCCGCGCACACAAAAACACGCGCGCGCGCCGCCGCCGCCGCCGTGCACTAAACCACACCAAATCGCGCACGCGCGCGCACTCTGAGCGGCACACGATCAAAGCACGGCCGGAGAAGTACCGTACGTGGCCGATCCACCGACCGGCGAAGGAGCAACTGTGTGCGGAGCAGCAGCACGTCTTCGCGCGGGTCCCGGGCTCTTCTATTTCGAGACCGCGAGGGTAGGCCGGCTGTTCGGTGCGTGGCTTGCGGGGGCAAGGCAAGGCAGTGCTCTCGGGAGAGGCAGAGCCAGGTTCTCCCTCGCCGCGGACGGCGGCTCGCGCTGATGCGATGCGAGAACTTGTTCCGTTCCGGCCGCCCTTTCCGCTGCGACGAACGCCCCTGTAGTTTGTTCGTTGCTTTAATCCCCCCCCTCCCCTATCCCTCTCTCCCCGAGGAAGGAAAAGGGGGGTCACTCAAATTGGGGGGAGGGGTGCCAACGGCAAGGCAGCCCACCACGGCGCGCCGGTGGTGGGGGACCACCGCCACCAAAATCATGTCAGAAGCGGCCGTGATGTGCCTCCCTCTGGTGGCCGTCTGTGGCAGCACGTCGTTCGTTTGGTTCGACGGTTCGATGCAACGGCGGCAGGCACATCGTCGCGGCACGTTTCGCGTGTGTCACGATGACGAGGACTACTGCGTGCGTGAGCCTGGCTGAAGGGTGCGCTTCGTAAGAATCGCGGGTCCTTTTAAGCTGTCCCGGCGAGATGTCGAAGTCGTCGTCTGCTGCTGTTGTTGCTGTTGCTGGCGGCCGCTTCGACGTGTTTGTTTGCGCAGCGCGCGCGCGTTCCTCGTGCGAAAGGGAAGAGAGTCGTGTCCCCCCTTCGAGGGAGAGATGGCCGGCCGATCGCCCCGGTGTGGTCTGCGCGGTGCGCGACGGATCGAGATGCTGATGGCTCGCACACCTGCTGCGCGACATGGCAGGCGAGCGCTGCTGCTTCGATTTTGCAGGCCCCCCGATCGAGTCGCCCGTGCCTCGCACGACCGACTCCGCGGGGATTCCTCTCTCCGAACCCGTGTTTCTTTCTTATGTCGTTCCGTTCGTTGCAGTGCCGCACAGCGTTTCGCGGTGGGACGCCCCGCATTTAGATGAGTGCTGAGTTGGGGAAAGGCGCGCAAACGCGAGCGTGCCCGAAGTAAGACGTTGGGCCTCTGCGGAGAGTCGTCGTCGTAGTCGTCCACTTTATAGGCTAACGCTGACAGGCCAAAGGATCGATAAAAGAAGCGCGTGAATCCCATCTTTCCTTTGGTCTCTTATTACCTTCGACGGCCCCCGGTGCGCTATTGTCTCGCCTCCCTGGTCTCACTGCGAAACGCGCACACTTCGATAGCGCGCCCCGGCAAACGTGACGTCAGCAGAAATAGAAGTCGTACCGATGCGTTTCGATTACGGACCGCCCCGGACGGCCCACACACTGTGTTGGCTTGAAAAGATGGGGGGGGGGGGGGGGGCGATTGGGAACGCACGTCCCTCCCGCAGTGAGTGTTCCACTGAGCCGGGCATTATTTTCGCCGCGTCAGCTGCCAATCACGTTCGACTTCCTTCTTTGAACATAGAGAGGTACGCACAGCTTTGCCAGGCGGGTACACCGGTAGCGAGCAACACGTGGCAGCAGTAGTATACTCTTTGTGCTTTTCTACGTCCCACTGAGAGAGGGGGAGAGAGTTTTGACTCCTTCTCACGAAGTCGGCACGCTCTAAACCAAGACGTCAGCGGCGCTGGTGGTACGCTGCCAAATCTGTCGCTCCTTCCTCCGTCGCGAGGCATTCATCCTACGACAAACAAGGCGTGCAAAAGCTAGAGAGGCAGCAAAGAGGAAAACAGAAAATAAACGACGCAGAAAGAGATTCGCGACTCCTGTAGGAGTCGCACGAACCCGCGTCCATGCACTCTGCCGCCGAAAAAGAAGGGGGCCCGCTGTGTTCTTGGGCAGCGGTATATAGTATACTGGTGCGTCTTTTGTCGGCGTACGGGACAGCGAAAAGATGCGTTCGACTGTTCTCCCTGCTCTGCGTGAAACTGTTGGGAGTGCGGCGCTTCAGCGGAGGAGAAAATAGAAAAGAAAGAAATAACGCCGATAATGGGGGGGGAGTCGAAGGAAAGAAAAAAGCGGCCTCTCCGTCTCAGAGACACGGAGCCCGTTTCTGGAGAAAGTAAACTCTTGACTCCTGTGCCCGTTCAAGGTCTCTCAGTTGTGTTCGACGTTCGGTTCCTCACAAACAGTCGCCCTTCCTCGCTTGACAGAGTACCGGAACAAAGAGAAGCTCAGGAGAGAGAGAGAAAAAGAAAGAAAAGAAAGAAGACAGTGTCCGCTTCGCACTCCCTGGGGTGGTAAGAGCCGCTTCGGGAGGAACAAAAGCCAAGACCGGGGCCCGCGAAGAAGTCTTTTTCGCTAGGAGCCGGCGCATAATCCTCCTTTGCTTCCCTTCGCAGTAAATTTCCGACCGCCTCGCGAGCTTGCCTGCGTGCGCGCGCGGCTCGACTGATGAGCTCCCAAAGTGAATTAGTGTCTTGGGGCTATTTCTAGCAGTCCCGGAATGAAGGCGGAGTGGGCTCGCTCGGGGCGTGCGAGCCAAAGTGGGAGGTGCCCGCCCCCCCACCCTCCCCCCACGCACACACACGGCAGGCACACGTGGCCAACTCCGCGAGAGAGCGTCAGGACTCCCAAGACTGCTGCTGCACCTGGAAAGAGGGTGAGCCCGTATAAGAAAGAGGTGGAACAGCGCGCTGTTGTCGTGAGAGCGTGATTGCACTGTTTCTCTTGGTTCAACCGGAGAGACCCCCTCCTCCTTCCTCGTCCTTTGGACGACCACTGCCTCCCCCCGCCTCGTCGTCCCAGACGTCTGTCCCTTCTCCTCCCGGAGGTTCCTTTCGCAGCGTCGGAACTCCCGAGTCACGTCGAGACCCGACCCAACCCCACCGCCTTCTTTGTCTTGCCGGGCACTGGCGTGTAGGAGCGGTGCTGATCATTTCCAGCTGAGCCGCTGGGACAACACGGCCGTGACTCTCCTGCGTCGAAGGAGGGAGAAGACCATCTCCGAGGGAGGTCCTCTCCTTGTCTGCCTGCCTGTCCGGTGTAGCAGCACGCGCTCGCTCAAGCCGGGAACAACGGGAACCGAGGGGGGGGGGGGGGAGGGGGAGGCGTCTCGCTGCGGTGCACGCGCTCTTGTCCCGGAGAGAGCGTTTGGGGAATCTACGTTAACTAGACGACGGCATTCAACTACCCACGCGGGGGACGCAGTCCTTCTTGCGGGACGTGGAAGAACTGATGCGTCGAAAGACGGAAGTCAGGGGTGGCCTTGTGAGGGTAGGCTAGTTCGAAGTGAAGCTGTCATGCTGTATACACTGGCTGGTAGAAGTTTCAAATCCGTTGGCGGCGTGGAAGATTGAACGAGGCGTGAGTGTGTAGCGTTGCTGCGATGTACGTATACAATGCGCCCTCTTAGAGAAGCTTTTGCGTTCGTCAAGCGCTCTCACGTAGCGAGGCGGCCGGGCAGAGCTGTGCAAGAGTCAGGTGCAGCGCAAAGACCCTGTAGCAGGTGTAGGCATGAGCGTGTCAAACGGCAGAAGTCGTGCCATGTCCGCTCAAAGAAAAGGCGAAGTAGAGTTGTCAAGGACGCAGTGAGTAAGCGCATGCCCTTGCGAGGAAAAAGGGCGAAAGAGCCGGGAAGTTCACGTTGCAGTGGTGCATGCTGCAAAAGCCCGCCTGAGGAATTCCGCCTTTTTAATCCTTCTTCAAACCACGCGTGTTAATCTAAAAAAAAAAAAGAAGTACAGAATTAAGACGCACCTTAAGGCAGCCTTGTGCCGCATGTGAGCGCAGAGAGTTGCCAAAGCGACAAAACCCTGGAGCAGTGTACAAGCGGTCAAATATGGCAGCAGGTGTGTCTCCTTTCTGCTTTCGCCGTTACAACGCTCCACACTTCGCAAACCAAAGCCACCAGAAGGCACACAACCTGGAGCAAATGACAGAACGATTATTTAGCGCGGGTTGAATGATCGAAGATCCGGTAGCTTTAAATTCAAGCGAAACTTCAACATGTGCGGGAAGCAAAACGGCGACAACGTAGCCTAACAAACAAACAAGCAAACAAACAAACAAGCCTAAGTGCAACGCAGAATCAACGCGGCCCTCGAAAAGCGCGTTTCCGGCAAGAAAGTTGCGGAGGCAAATTGTTTCTCCACGCGCACGCATCTTCGGAGAGGCACGCACGGTGTCACGGTGCTTGGCTTGAAACGCGACCAAGGGGGCGTATAGTGGGGCTGCAACGCGATCAACACCGATAAGCCTATTTTCAGGTTCGCTCCTCGCTTCGGGGCAGGGAGCGAACGCAAGCTGGCAACACACAAACAAACGACCTCGACGATGACTAGGGGGAGATAAAGCCGAAGTTACATCCTCTCATGAAGTTAGCGCGGAGCTCGCGTTTGGAGACGGGGGGGAGGAAGACGCTCTCCAATCGCCACATCTGCGGCCACCGGCGGCACTCTGTCGGCTCGCGGGCGACGCGTCGAGTGTGTAAAATCTGGGCGAGAAATCTGCGCTCCCCGCGAGGAAAGCCCGGGCCGGGCGACGACCGAAAAAGTTACAGCTCGCTGTCTCGACCAGGGCCAGCGCCTGGCGCGTCCCCCCTTTTGCTCAAGTTCGAAGGGATCTGCGGAGGAAGATGCGTGCGTGTGTGTTTGCAAGGCGACGTCTCCGGTTTCGTCTTTTGAGGCTGTAGCCAGGGCAGCGTGTGCGAGGTGCTCGCAGGAAACGCGCCACCCGCCCTTTCGACAGAGTCGGTGAGCGTGTGCGCGCGCGCGCACGGGCAAACAAACACACAAACGCGCGCCTCTTGAGTTTGCCCTCATTACGAGCTCATAAGCTGGCCTCTCTGCTCCCCGCGCTTGCTGCAATCACCTTCGTCGCCTTCGTCGTCTCGACGGAAGCGGAGGAGTCGAATTCTCGTCTGCCACTCACATGCCCTCGCCACAGTTCAATACACTCTTTGCTCACTCCCCCTTCTACCTTCTTTCCTGCGCCCGCACACTGTCCAGTTAAATATGTGCAGCGTTGCGAAGGCCGCAAGACGTTATGTGGCAGCCACAACTGCTGGCTTTCGAGAGCGATTATATAGAACAGGGAGGCTGGTTAGCGTTGCAAACACTGACGGAAACTTGGGTTCGTGTAGGAAAATGAGTAAAAGATGGAAAAGGGCTCGATGTTCACAAATAGCGCCTTAAACGATACGTCATTAAAGATGGGACGAAGTCCTACGTGCTGTATATTTTTGCGTCATGTTCCGTAACCATAACATGAAGACTTATTGAGTGTCATGTCGTCTGCTCACGTAGCAAGCTTGATCGTTACTGCGGACGCCGGCGTCACCCTGGAAGGGAATCGCGTTAGCAAGGAATAGCGCCAGCAGACGACTGCGAATCAGTGAAGTTTGGGATAATGGACGAGTTTATTGTTATTATCGCGAATAACGCCTTGCAATGCGGCTCGTTTTGCTTGTGCTCTAAGGCGCGCGGCGTAATTACAGAACACAGCTCTCAGTAGCGCCCTCTGCTGTCACTGGTCGATGCGCGCTCTACGACTCTCTGACCAAACGAGTGCTGCGGGACTCCGCAAGGCGGACGGAGTCTTAAGAAAGGAATAACTTTCATTCACCCGAAAGTAGCATGAAGCTGCACATGAAACCAACTGGAATACTTAAAAAAAGAAAGCATTGCAGTTCACCAAAGTCAGTTCTGGTGCCAGGTACCGAACCCGGGACCATACTATACGTCACCCACTACAGGAGCGGCTTCTTTCAGTGCTCTGCACGGTACTATCGGAAGGACGTACACTTCCCCCCTCGGCGGCGGCGCTTCCTAAAGTCTCTGTCGCCCTTTCTTTCTCTTTCAACTGCCGATGGCTCCGGTAGATTTCGAGAGTTCAGGGTGGGGAGAGTAGCGAGTGCGCGAGCTTCTTGACGCCCCCCGAGGGCGCGCGTGCGATGTTATCGGGCGCTGACGCCGCGCCGAGAGCTTTCACCGCTAACCTCTCCGTAGGAGGGGTCGTAGTTGCCGTCGCAGCCGTGTTCGGCGCAGGCGGCGGATGCCACTTCCTCCTTTGTTGCCACCGCTGCTTCTTCATGTTCGCGTTGGCTTTATGCCTCCTGGGCGCACGTGGCTATTGGCACCACAGTTTTCACTTTGCTTTCCTGCCCCCCCCCTCTCCCCCCTGCAGTACCCCTTGGGTCATCCCCTCCGATCCGCCCGTCCGGTCTGTTAAAACTCTCCTTGTACACACTCGACCCCCAACTTCCCCTTTAGATTCCTTATCTCTCGGGAGTGAATAGGGTTTCAACAGATTTTTTTTTTTCCTGGAAAATGAAGATTACCCCGTGAAGTGCTACGTTAGGAGGCTTCTTTCAAGAGGTTAACTTCCCGCATGCAGTTCCATTTTCTGAGAGAAGCCAAGGAAGTTCAAGGCCAATGTCGGCAGAGCGCTAGCAACTTTGTCCGTGATAGGCGAGTGCTGCCGGGAGACGGTGCCCGTTGTGTTTAGTCGCAGAATTTCGCGCTACTAAAATAAAGCGGTAAAGCTGTGTCCACGGCGTGCTCTTGTGCTCGAAAAAACTAATTTTATTTATTGATTTATAGTCTGTTTGCTGGCTTTATTTAAAAGCTGTGGGAGGAGTTGTTATCATCGCCATTGTGTCACTATTACTTCGAATGTAATGCAGCGTGAATGTAATGTGCTATAAAAGAAAAAAAAAGATTCGATGGGGGGGTGACTGCCTCATGGCGCTTATGCCATCTGAATTAGAAATATGGCTTTTGACGACGTATAGGCGGACTAAGTATACAACTTCCAAAACTGACGAACAGTTGGAGGGAAACCGCAGTTAAACGCCTTTATTATTTATACGAACCCTAGCGGTATATTGAGCTTCAAGACCACTCATCTCTATCAGCTGCCTGCCACAGCCGGTCGACCTTGCAATCTTCGTAGGTACTGCGGTTTCCCACGCCTCAATTTCATTGGGGGGCGAGCAGGCACCAGCAAGAATCAGTTCACTTGGTGGCGCCTCGGTTTCCCAAACGCGCGTTTCCGCCGCCGCTTCCCCGTTATTTTACGAGCGGTAATGCGTAACGCGTATCACTCTATCTACGTCGGTGATTACGAGCGAATCGCTCAAGGGTCCTCCATCGCGGCGCAAGGAATCACCGCGAGTGTGGAAATCCCCCCGCGCACCCCCAGCTGCTGCTCTGCTTACCTCCCTCTCTTTTCATATCTGTCGCGGCCTCGCCTTCCAAGTCTTCGCCGCCCCACTTTCCATCAGTTTCGTTTCGTCCCTCCATCCGGCTTTCTCCAGAAGGAAGAGCGTCACCACCTCATGCCCGTACGCTTTAACGCTGCCAGCCTGCCCCGACCTTCCTTCACAGCGCGCGGTGAGTGAGGCGGCCGCGGGTCCGGAAAGGGCGAACGGGCCAGAACACTTATCGAGTGCACTTCGGAGACCTCCCCCCTTCCCTCATTCGCACCGCTATAGCTACAGCGGTCCCGAGAACCCCCCGAGGGGGGATATCGAATCTCCCACACTTTTGGGGCGCGTACAGCCACTCGGCTCTCGTGGAAGAAGGACCCCTCCGGGACGGTCCCAGCCGTCGACGACGCCGACGGCCCTCGCTGAGGGCTCGCCCCATGCCGCGGTACGTTTGTTTTTCGAAAAGAAACTCGCTGAAGAAGAAAGCGTTCCCGTTCATTGCCGCACCACGCTCGCAGACCAAAACTCCTTCCCTCGCACTCTTCAGCGGGGACAGCTAGTGCAAGGCTGCAGAAGCCGGCAAACGAGAGGCGAGAGAGAGGAAGGCCCTCGGTCAGCTATGGCAGGCCGGCAGGGCTGTTCAAGTGTCCCACATGTGCGCGCCGAGGGTTGGCGCCTGGAGGGCGTCGTAGTCAGCCGCGGGTACCGACGGGGACCAAGTTTACGACCACGTCCTCCCCCCTCCGCGGTTCTTCCTTCCTTTCCCCTGCAACATACGCCGCTGGTGCTCTTGTTGAGTCCTGCTCAGTGCACAAGCCACAATCCCTCCCTCTCCCTTTCCTCCCTTCCTTCTCCCGCCTGTTCTCTTCCTTCCACCACTCCACACACGCGTGCCCTCACCACCTCACGAACAAACAAACAAGGCGCTCCACGAACACACAGCGCTCTGCACAACGCTTCCTTTTGTGTCCTGTTTATATAAAGTTCTTTTCGCTCTTGTTTTCGCCGTCATACAGCAGTTGTTTGCGCCGTTCCTCTACCATCGCCCCTTTCCCTTCCCACGTCTCCCTCCCTCCCTCCTTCTCTCTCTCTCTCTGTGTGTGTGTGTGTGTGGTGCAACGGTTCTTTCTCCCCGGGAGCAGCCAACCGATGGCAAGCTAACGTTATCGGCTATACCGCTCGGCGCCAGAACCGGCAAAGCAATAAGGGGCTGCACGCGTTTATGCTCCCCCCACCCCTCCGGCCCACTCTCGTTGCCTTCGTCCCTTGGTCGTGATCGAACGTCCGCGGTGGGTAGGGGAAAAAAAAAAAAAAGGTCCAAGTGTCCGGAAATCCTGCTTGGGCTTAATACTGCCGCCCGGCGCTGCCACGCGTCGGATGTCGACGCTTCTCTCCGGTCGCGTGCATCGTGTATGGACGCATCGCCGTCCTGTAACGTTAGTTTGTTGCGTCGGGGGTTTGAGGCACCGCAAGCCGTGAGCATCAACGCCTCCTTATAGATGCGAAATTTATGCAGCTTGTACACTGCCTGTAGATTTGAGGTGGACTACCTCTCTTACGACATTTTGTATTTTTGTTTACGTAAGGTCTGCAGATTGTCGTAGATGAAAGTCACTGAAAAGTCTATTTGCCATATATTGCGGCCCACAGATTCTCGAATTTGCGGCTTGTAGAAGTTCTCAAGACATTAGTCGGCAAGTCGTCTGAGGTCGTAAGTCTACAAGACTGTGGAGGCCATATTTAGAAACCATGTATAGGTAAAAATAGAATACGCATTTTATCTAGTGGACATTGGAATTTTAGCGGAGTTTTAGCGAACTGCCTCGCTGTCTCATGGACTGTCCTTCCACATACAGAGAGAGTAAAGGCCATCTAAATATAAAGGTAAATACATTTATCTCGTGTGATCTGTCGCGCGGCAAAGAGACATCGAAGTAGGTTACCTGCAGTAGGACCAACTACATAAGTCGACAAGAAGTGGAAGAAACCCTGTCCAGATGTGTCTAGATTTTCTATCAACTTTTATATCGACTTTCTACAGAAAGTCAATAGACTTTCTTTATACATTACATAGCAAAGCTTCCACAGACCTTACACAACCTAACTAAATACGGTTTTGCGACGACAGACATGCGTACGCGAAACGGTGTTGACAGGCTGCCAGGAGGATCGAGCGCCGCGAGGAGACGCAAGACATAAAGATGCGAATCGACGATGAGCCCTGGCGGAGAATGGCGGAGCCAGGTATCCTATGGCCACTAGACCACGCCGGCAAGGAGGGCGTGATTTCGGAGTGGGCCCAAGAGAGAGACCGAAAGGGAGAACGGATGGCTGCTTTGGATATTACATACACACGCCGCGAAGAGAAAACGTTATTGCCTCTGTTCTGAAGAGCTCGCCGGGCGTTATTTGTGCTGGGAGTGGGCGCACATAGTAGCAATAACGGCGGAGAATCTCGAGGTCGACTCACGAAGAAGAGCGCGGGGGACGATCTGCTATAGGAGTACGGGTCTGCACCGTCGTGGACAGAGGATGGCCAATAGGCGCTGAACGATTCTGATTTCATCTGTTTTCTCTCAGGGATGAGTCACATTATATAGGGGAGTCGGTCGGTCGTGTGTAAACAAAAAAAGCGCAGTTTCGCCCGAAAGGCGAATCATCGATTGCGATGGCGAAATTAGCGGACAGCTCTACGAAGTAAGTATAGTAGTTTTATCGGCCATATAAACTTGTAAACATAGGCATACTAACTAAATTGACAAGCGTGGTGTCACGCGCACGCAAGCAAACATGAACACGTCTCACTCGGTGACCGCGGAAACTCGCTGTGAAAACGGCGCTGTGGGGAAACTGCGGCAGCAGCAGCGAGCGAATCGACCTTCCTGCATCATTGCGGATTAAGCCTCGAAAACACAGCGCAGCGCGGACTCTAACCGTCCCAGATGGCTTTCAAGATACAGCGGCCCGGAGTACAACGCTCCCCCTCCCTCCCCTCCCCTCGAAGCCTTGCGCGCGACGGAAGGCGGCGCGCTCGCTTCCCACTTACCTCCGCTGCGCGCGCGAGAAATTTAGCCGCCGGCGCCGGCTCACCTTCGCGCCTTTTCACTCGCACACACAGCAAAGGGCGCGGGGCGACGATTTTATCGCCGCTGGACTTTATGCAGAACCTCACGACGACGGCGACGGCTGAAATGCGCCGGGAGTGTCCATATAATCGCTATCGCAATAAGAGCCTTTTAGCAGCGCATTACACACGCGTACCGCGCGTGCCCCAGCTATAACGTTAGCCAAGCTGATCAACGAAAAATAAAGAAGGTTAAAAAAGAAAGATCATGGCGCACAATACCATTACAAGACGTACGATGTTCGGTCGTCAGAGGACTGCAGACCGAACACTATGGGTCTAGTTTTATAGCTTGCACCGTGTTTTATTAACATTTTTTTTTTCTTTTGGTTGAACAGCTTGCGTAACGTTAGCTTAGACAGCCTATCTAGCACGTCATACATTGCATTAGTTCAACGCGCGCACGCAGGCTGTACCACTTGATTTAATCCGGCCTGCCCAGCTTCGAACAATTTTTTTCGTAGTCGCACTGGGTTCCAAACCTTCGCCCGTAAGTGCACATCATATAAAATGCCAGTGACAAAAACAAGATAAAAAGTGGGGACACAGATGTTCATTACTTGAGAAGTCAGCAGTGAAACCCAGAGTGAGAAGTCTTTCTCTTGTTTTGTTTGTCACTTTATTCTGGTCTCTTCGTCGGTCTATATAGCCTTTCTGCCCCCTCTCCTTGCAGAATAATATTTTTTGTGAATACATTTACTACAGAAAGCCTCCTTGCTTATAAATACTAAGAAGTTCTATCTGTCTCTCTTAATGGAGATGGTTTGGCGCGGCAACAATGCTTGTACTTAGTGTTTTGCACGAACACTGGAGCTAAGCGATTGCACCATACCGGACCTAACTTCTCTTGTTATTACAGGCAGCAATCTCTTACGGGCACCCGTTCGATTATTTATGACTGTAAGCATGAGTCAACGTTTAGTCAAGTATACTTGTCTTGGTTAGGAGTTGTGTTATACTTATTCGCCATGGACTATGTTACGCGTGCTCATCTGTATTCTTGTTGCGAAAAACCTGGAAGGTTCGACTGCAGGTATCTTTGTTCGCATTTAAAGTGGCTACCAGTTGTCCAAGAGGGAGTTCATTCATTCATAGCCTCCGAAATCGATGGCGGGCACACAGCGCGCCGTCCGATTTCGGAGGCTATGCCGTGCTTCAAGGTCCCTTGCCGAAAAGCTGGCTCTGTAGCGACATTCCATGTTCGACCAGCAATCACTTCAAGCCTCTACCTTCCTGTTAACTTTTGTCATGCTTCGATTTGCGCGCATTTGTGCATTCGTGTGTGTGTGTGTACTTCACACAACTTCTGCAACGTGCTATTATAGTTGGTATGTTCTAGTACGGCAGTATACCCGCAACGACGCCAATGATCATGCAGTAATGAAAAAGAAATCGCGAAAGAAAAAAGCTATAGGACACGGTATATAAGAAACGAAACGACTCCTATAGCTAACGCGCAGACAAAACTTGCAGCCCTGCGGGATCCGGTCTCCACAGTTGCCTCAGCGGCTGGGGGATGGGCGAGGGGAGGGGGGGGGGTGCAGAGAGAGCGCAGAGATTCCACGCAACTAAGCAGCCGTGGCTTCTTCCCATCTGAGGCTCCACAGCGGGGCTGCTGAAGCGGCCGTGGGGGCATAAATCACGAACGTGCCCCAAACCTTGCGTTCAGCCGAGTACCGCGGCCGGCCCGCTGCGGTGTACACGGCAAGCTGTGTGCGTGTTGCCTGAGGATCGAGCCTTCCGAAGGCCCATCATACGCACAACCCAAGGGGGAAAAAAAAATATGGTAGACGAAGTGGCGTTACATAAGGGCTGTCCCCCCCGCGAGAATCTGCTGCGCGGAACAGGCCGAAAACACGAACCACGTCTGCCGCGGTCAGGGCCCGGGCTTATACGAGACCGCCAAGTCTGCAGGCGCCACGGCGTATGGGAGGTCGCGGGTAAGGAGGGGGAGTCAAGAGCTGAACCGGAGTCCGGTGGGCGGTGGGGGAGGAAAAAAGTTGTTAGGACGTTCTTTGTTTACGTTGAGGATAGACCGGGGCCATATCCACGCTCCGTAGCTTGGGGCTGGCCGCTCAACGCCGTCAAACTAGAGCACACGGGGAAATTCTCGAAGGCTGGGACGAGAGGAAAGGGAGAAAGGAAGGAAAGGGGGGGGGAGGCGAAGCAGAGTGCGCTTCTCCTAATTATTAACGCCGGCCTGCTTGGCGCGGCTTCGGCTCCGGCACTCTGTACGTCAAAGCCTACTGGAGAGAACGACCAACCGCGGCAAGAGAACAGAGGGGACGCGCGTGTGTTTGTGTGTGTGTGTATGGAAGCCTGGAGAGACCCAGTCGCCTCGCGAAGAGCTGGCGAAGGAAGCATGGGCTCCGTGTTGTGGGTTTTACGAGCTTATTTATATAACGGGACGAAGGGAGGGATGGAGCGAGAGTCGAGTTAGCTGGAAGCAAGCAACGGAGGAGAGGTCGGATTACTCTCCGGCGAACTTAGCCCTCCAGCGCCGGCTCAGAACTATGCGAGGGCCGGACTCTGGTGCCTATAAGAAGGCGTTGGCTTTGTTCGGGGTCCCGGAGCGCGTCATTTATTAAAGGAATAGAGCAAATAAGCGTCGCGCGCGCACGCACGCGCGCGGTTAGAGGGGTGGAAGCACATGGCCTGTCGAGCTATATGGGAGTTTTCGGCGCCGTCGTCATGTAGTAACGCGATCGCCTGAGAAGCCACAACGATGCGGTGCATGGCGTGCTATGTTTTGCGTCTATCGTCGAATAGTCACTGGCGCCCATACCTTTTTCTATTTGTTTTTCGGATAGCTAGAATCTTTCTTCTCGGCGACCGGTGTCCATGAATCTCGGTTGTTTATCGGCGTAAATCAAAGGAAACGCGAGAGGAGACCGCCTGTATATGTGTGCACGGTCGACGGCGCGTGATGCCGCCGCTTCTTCTGTGCAAGCTAAGCAGCGGGGGGGCCCACCAAACCGCCGCCTCTTTAGAGCTGCGCAGTGTTGTGGAACATACGGGGCGTGGCTGTTACCGTATAACCAAACTGCGGAAGTTCCAAGTTTAGGGAAAGGTTGGATAGCGCATTTGTGACTGCTGAAAGCTTATATGCATGCACTCATGAAACCATTGCAAGGTTGTCTCCTTGTGCGTCTTGATGTGGAAGTCGCCTGTTTGTCATCCGCTACAGCAGACGACGTCGTGGTCACGGGTGTATATGCGTCACGGAGTACTTTTACCGCAACTTCTGGTCGTGCGAGTTCTGGCTCGCTCGACGACGTCTTACGAGGCGCGAAAAAGCAGACGATCACGAACAGAAAGGAAGCAGAAGTATATTTGTCAGTGACGCACATTGTTCTATATGTCGACCGTTTCTTCTGCGCCTCACAAAACCAGGAACAGAAAGTAACCAGAAACGAGCTCGTAGCGGCGCATTGTCCCACAGTGCCTTTCAATTTCTGTAGGCGATTGTCTGCTTTTCTGCGCCTCGCGAGATGTCGTCTGCTGCGAACGGGAGGAACAGAATGTGCCGAATATCGGCGTAGACCGACGGCAGCGACGCGGGACCGAGGCGCCACAAGTGGTACGCATTAGCAGTCTCCTGATTGGCTTGCGCGACGCCGCAGTTCCGTAATGCTGCACGGATTTAGGCGAGAAAGAGCGAGAGCTTACAGCTCGCCCTTTGCCCGCTCAAGAGAGCGGCGCTCTGTCTCCTCGTGTTCCCGTCGGCGACGGAGGAGCAGTATTTACGTTCCAGGGTGGCAGTGATAAAGGAGGACCCACTCAGGGAGCGTGGCGGCGACGACGATGGCTCTCATTACGAAGATGGAGGTGACGGGCCGAACTTGCTGTTCCCTGCTGCAAGAGATCTCTCGCTATTTCGCGCACGTGGAAGGGCCATATACAGCGACGATGGGCTTCGCTGAAAGGAAGCGAGCCGTGTGTTCCTGGCCTCCACGCCACAGAACCGTTCTGTAGCGCAGCACTTTCACGCGAACAGAGAAAACGGAATTCGAGGAACGTTGTCGAAGATCGCGGAAGACAAACAATGTTACCGCGCGTGTCCCTAAGCGTACAAGTGCGCCGCTCCCAGCAGAACATGCCCAGAGGATTACGGAGAACGCGTATCATTGCCCAAACATGTCGCTGTGTGTACACATGCTCCGTGTGCGGGATCATCGGAGAGATGCGCAGGCGCTGATAATGAACAGATACTATAGGGTGCGTACAAGATAGGGTATGGACTGGTTGCGCCCCAGCTGGCGAGTCAGTCGTTCGGGCCTGCGGTCGGAACAATTCATTCTCTCTGAGTGCCACGGCGTCTCGGAGGCCAGGCGGCTTGCGCAAACAAATTGCGAACTGAGATAACGACATGTCGTTGTTTTCAGTAGACATGCCCACCGGTGACCTGAACGCCACCTGCTGCGAAGAGAGGCGAGCAGACGTACCGAAACGATAAGTTTGTCTAACGGTTACACACGAAAGACGCCGTTACACAGTGTCCGGGCACGAAAGTATGTGTTGACTCAACTGTACTCATGAATGTGGGGGTTTCGACTATGTGAAGCTCACTACGACCCTGCTGTTGCTTACTACGTCAAGGAAAGATACCGTTTCATGCGATGGCATCATACACGACATTCAACGGCATTCGTTCCAATTCGCTGCATTCGTATAATCAATGGCACAAGTGGGGTGATCCTGATACCAGGGCATGAGGTATCCTCGGAAGGATTTTATTCAGGTTACTAAAAACGATTCCGCAACTAGCGTAATCAAAGTCGTCGGTAGGCCGATCCTGATAATTCTATCGTATTGAAGTCACCCGGGTGTAGGATGAGGACGCACGACTCTTCTTTCTTTTTTTTTTTTCGTACATGTACGGCGTGATGACGTTATGCAGTCCGGAAGGCGCAAGGAAAACAAGGACACGGGCGTCTGGCACATAGCAGAGCCTCTACTGATCGCGAACACGAGAAAGAATCACAAAAGATGGACTGTAGCAGCTGCATTGTCGCCCAAACAAACGCAGCTTTGCCGCGCACTTGGAAGACGCGTACATCGAGGCAGCTGCGCGGGGCAGGGCGTGACTTCGAACCTGGCTTTGTACTATTGTAACTGTATACATGCACTCACACCACGCACGCGCAGCTCTATTCTTACTCCGAGCGACCGAGCAGGAGGCGACCGCTTGCAAGCGTCGCCAGGGTCGTCAGACCGATTGACGCCGTGGCAGAACAAAGGACTCGGAAGCGACGGATACCGCGACGCGGCCGGCCGTTGGCACCGTGTGCATCGACGCAAGCCGCGCCAGCCCCCTCCTTTCCCTCACGCTCGACGCGGACTGCCACGCCCTCGTACAGTCAGCCGCGAAAGTTTACGGGACGCAGTATCTGCCAGGAAGCCGAATTTTCGCCGAGCGTGGTCACACGGCCTCGAATTAAATGTTCCAGCATGTAGTAGCCTTCGCCACCGACACAGTGATTCATTAAATACGAAGTGTCATGCCTTGACAGTGCAGGAATTCACATTTGAAGGGGAAACCGCATCGCGTAATCTATTGCTGTTGACTGTACATCTCCCTTCTTCTAAGCCGCGCGGTATTGCGGAAGCTTAGAAAACGCAAAGCGAAATCTCCATGGGGTCCGAATTCCAACAACGTACAGCCGCCGCCTTACTTAGATGGCACTTTCACATTTTCTTCTTTTTTGACTTGTTTCGCTTTAAACGAAGGTCCTAGAAACACTAGAAAGAAAATCACTGGCAGGCATTAGACGGCCGCAAATAACTTACTATAACTCCTCTTCTGCCACCCAGTTTCGCTTTAGTTTTCCGGGAAGCGCATGCCTCGTGACGTCACCACGCATGCGTATCTCGTCCCCGAAGAAAATTCGTAACCTTTCTCGAAAATTTGGGGCTCTCTACTAAATAAATTATGGGGTTTTACGTGCCAAACCCACTTTCTGATTACGAGGCACGCCGTAGTGGATGGATGGATGGATGAAAAACTTTATTAGGGTCCTTTAGGGCACGCACTAGCACGCAGCGGGCCGCTCCCACGTCGGGATAGAGAGGCCGAGTCTCTCCGCCGCGTCGCGGGCCCGTTGGACAGCCCATAACTGTTCTTCGAGGTTGGGGCTGTGTAGGACCGCATCCCAACGTGAAGAAGTGTTGTTTTTATCGCTGTGTAACGCGGGACATCGCCAGAGCATGTGAGGTAAATTCGCTAAATCATTGCATAGTGCACATGCATTTGTTGTCTGAATTTAGGGGTACACCTTGTGAAGAAGCAGGGGGTTTGGGTAAGCCCCTGTCTGTAGAAGCCTTAGTGCCAAAGCCTGAGGTCTATTGAGTTTGCAGTGTGGGAGGGGGTAGATCCACCGAGCCAAATAAAAGTGCTTAGTAATTTCGGTGTAGGAGGAAGGAGAGTCCCGACTGTCAGTACCCCCAGCGTCACGCTGCCCGGTAGCTACGCGGTTGATGATCCCTCGCGCAGCTCCGTGTGCCGACTCGTTGAGTGGAGGACTCCGAAAATTCCGACCACCTGGAGTCCTTTAACGTGCACCTAAATCTAAGCACCACGGGTGTTTTCGCATTTCGCCCCCATCGAGATGCGGCCGCCGTGGCCGGGGTTCGATCCCGCGACCTCGTGCTCAGCACCCCAACACCATAGCCACTGAGCAAGCACGGCGGGTACGCTCGCTACTTTCCTGTCCAGAATGCAATGTCGACAACGCGCGCTCCGTTCGTGACACGGAAGTACCGGATGCGCACCGTTAACGAAAGACTCACAAGATAGATGAACATTGACGTAGTAGTTCTGCGGAAACCCGCAAGGTGGAGAGAAGTAATGAATAAAGGGAAAATCAGACATCTACCCGTTCGTAGCAATTGCTACAAAGGAAACCCATACGGGTTCCTCGAAAGAAAAGCCTCAAAGTTGAAGAAAAATTCGTCCTGGTCCGGGACTCGAACCCGGGACCACCGCCTTTCCGGTGCAGCCGCTCTACCATCTGAGCTAACCAGGTGGCTAGCAGATGGCAGGGCAAAGTCGAATTTGTCGACAACACGAAGCAAAGGCAAGAGTTTGACGTAGTCATCATCATCATCATCAGCCTGGTTACGCCCAATGCAGGGCAAAGGCCACTCCCATACTTCTCCAACTACCCCGGTCATGTATGAATTGTGGCCATGTTGTCCCTGCAAACTTCTTAATCTCATCCGCCCACCTAACTTTCTGCCGCCCTCTGCTACGCTTCCCTTCCCTTGGAATCCGTTCCGTAACTCTTAATGACCATCGGTTATCTTCCCTCCTCATTACGTGTCCTGCCCAGGCCCATTTCTTTTTCTTGATTTCAACTAAGATATCGTTAACTCGCGTTTGTTCCCTCACCCAATCTGCCCTTTTCTTATCATTTAACGTTACACAGAACGTTGTATTTCTGCGGAAACCCGCAAGGTGGAGAGAAGTAATGTTCATTGTTGCCCCCAAACAACAATGAACATTGTTGTTTGGGGGCAAGATAAGCCCCGAAGGGTGCAATCTTTTCACAGAGTGCACATGCATATACCATTCCGCACGTTCACGGAACGGCACTGCCTGCAGCTTTCGTAGGCGTCGTCTCCGTAGTTACTTGCAGCAATTGTTTGTAGCGCTGTAGTAGTTCGCGGAGCGCTGCACAATCGGTGCGAGGCGGAGCGCCGTAAAAGCCCGCCTCCGCAGTTTGGCGTCGCTAGCGCCATTTTTCTGGTTTGCTGGAGCGGACACCCTCTGGCGGCGCAGGGAGCTGCGGAGCACGCACGTTTGCACTGAAGCGAGCAGTGCTTGCGAGACCCGCCTTCACGCGTGGCTAGCGCCGGGAGTCATTCAAGATGTCTAAACAATTGGCCAAGAACCGCGCGTGTCCGCAGACTGCTGGCGATCGCGGATCTCGGAGTCTTTCCTCTCCGCTCTATAACGCCAGCCCAGTTACTCATTTCACTATACATTTCATGTTTAGTTTCATGTTGAAGTTTCTGCAGGACACCAAGCTCGACGAGCGGCTCTAGCGAGACAACTGTCTCATGTACATAAGCACTCACCACTTCTCTTGTCATCATCACCTATTCCAGTACTTTCACTCCCCTTCCCTCTTCCCCAGTGCAGAGTAGCAGACTAGAGCGCTCTAGCTCAGGTCGATCTCTCTGTCTTTCCTATCAATAAATTTTATTCCTTCCTGCTGTCACAGAATTCGTTTCATATAACCAGCCGTGGTCGCTTAGTGGATTTACCTCCTCATCACCTCTCTCCCCAGCCTAGGGTTGCAAGCCGGATCTTCCCATCTGGTTAACCTCTCTGCCTTTCCTCTCTCTCTCTCTCTCTCTCTCTCTCTCTCTCTCTCTCTTGGTGTTAAACTCCTAACGCGAGGTCGCAAGATCAAATCTCGGCCACGGCGGCCGCATTTTGATGGGGGCGAAATGGATTCATTTCACTATACATGTCACGCTTCATTCCAATCGCAGAATCCGTTTCATATAACCAGCCGTGGTCGCTTAGAGGTTATGATGTTGGGCTGCTAAGCAAATAAACTTCATAATTTGGCAGAAAGTCCTAACTTAAAAACCTTTGCATTACATCGCAGAATTCGAGGACATATTCTTCCGAATTGGCATCAAGCAAAGGATCTCTACCAAACGGATGTTAGCGACTTTCTCTATACACAGCCCCGGCTTTAATTCCGCGATCGGGACATGTGTGCTAAACTAGCAATTACAAAGTCAATTATAAAGCTTTCTTACGTAACGCCACACTGCACTTTATCGAGCAAGAAGTAATGTCCACCTCTTGGAGGAATTACGCTCATGCGACCTAATCGCACTCATCAACCACAGGCTGGTTTTAATAAAACGCCTGTCATATTACTGCAATGCATCTACCCGGAGACGATGGTTTTGATGGTACTACGACCGTATAACCTCCTCGCTCGCGTCGGGAACCGCAGTGCTATAAACGACAAAAGCCTCAGGCGCTGGGTAATAACAACCTGAGCGGCCAGCGGCTGTCGCGTGGCTTGCTCTGCGCAAGATTTAGATTGATGCCAAGCCTTTCATCCGAGGCCGTAAATTTTGATGAAGCGGGCGAGAGGCTGAACAACAACCTAGCACGCTTTTTTTTTATTCTCTGCAGAGTCAAGAACAACAGCGAACGACGGGCTGACGTCCCAAGCGTGTCCCCCTCAAGGTCGAGGCCACACATCTCGCTGTTCTGACCGCCGGCGAAGGTTCTTGTCTCGTAGGCAGTGGCTATAACGCGCCGCAAGGCCATTATCCTAGCCGGTGGGCCCGCGGAAAAAAAAAGAAAAATGCGTTCCACGGAACAACAGCCGTAGTGTCGGAGAGTCAAGCAACCTTGGCCTTCTCCTGTCTGCTTTTTTTTTTTCTTTGTTGGAGAGACTGGAGACCGAGGCGTCGATCTTAGCGACGCGGTAAGGGAGCGTAACGAGTCTGAATGAGGTAGGAAGCGGACGTATATATGAGGCCCCCCAAAAAAAGCTGGAGCATCGTAATTAATTCCGCTCTGACTAGCACAGCCGCCGGGGGCTCGCCTGAGGCGATGCGGGTCGGGAATGTCCGCGCTAATTGTGACCGAGAACGCGGCATTTAGGGAGGGCGCGGCTCCTTGAGATTGACCCCACAAGCGCTCTCCGCTTACACGACCTCCCCCCTCCACCCGCTCCATTCACTTTGTGGGGGGGCGCAGGACGCCGCTTTGATGTACGACAGCCAGCCGCCTCCGGCAATCGCGAGCAATCAGAAGACGCTTCCTTTGTCTCTGTCGCAGCTCCGTTCTGTAGCTGTGGCCTATTTCTCCATAGCTATAGCTCTGAATCCTTAACACCTGAGAGTTAGTGGGTATTGGTTCCAGTGTAGGATCTGATAGAGAGCAGCGTGCCCGCGCTTCAGCGCTGGTGATGTTTGCGAATAGAAATTTACTACGTCAAATTTGCTTTAAAGGAAGCAGGTGGTCAAAATCTGCATAATCTCTGCATTTAGTGCTTGTTGGGTTCAAAATTTTAAAACACTGTAAGTGGGACTCATTGGGATCAATCGTAGCCGTAGGTAACAAAGAACCAAACGAACAAGAGACACCGGTAGGGAAACTATCGCTATTTCAGTGCTGAATTCCGTAGCGGCTTCGTCTGGTGTCTTCTACGCCAGCCTCCGTGGAAAAAATGCCAGCGTTACTTGAGCAATAGAAGGAAGGACGATGTTGGTCACTTCTGCTTCCCTGTCTGTTCGCAGAAGCGAGCGCGCGTGTTAACTCTTTCGGACAGCAGAATGCAAATTAGGACCATCTGATGCGTGCTTACGGAATCAAAGAAAATAGCCCTTTACAACGGGGAAAAAGAACAGACGGCAATGGACGAGCCATGTGTGTGTCGTCTGTTACATGTCCCGTAAAACCACTGCTTTGTTCTTTCAGGCACCTCCATCGTCTGGTCGCGAGATTCCGAAGACGCGCGTGAAGAACAGACGCAGACGATCCAGCTGCCAAATCGGAATGCTCGCATAGTAGAACGCTGACCTGGATTTTGTTTGCGCATGCAGTCGGCCTCGCGGTATTAGCTACCGAACACACAAAGGCGCAACGAAGTTCAACCCCAATCGGGACCGGGGAGGCCCATTCGACACGGTTCGTCCCACTGCGGGCGTCCGAACACCCAACATCCACCGCCACCGCCTGCCCAATTGCTGTTCGCTCTTCAAAACACTGTCCTATACCTGCGCACGCAGCAGCTGGCTATCCTGGAAACCAGCAGCAAGCGCTGGCGGTACGAAGGAGGCCGGGGAGAGGGGGTCGATCGGTTCAACGGGCAACTGATTTTCACGGTCTTGGTCGGCGGCGCCGGAAGCGGCCAGGTCCGAGCACGGCAGAAACATGCAAGCCTGGCCACTGGGGCGGAATAGCTCCTCCTCCTTGCGTGCTACGGAACAGGGAGCAACTTGTGTCCCGAGGACCACCGCCGACCGCCTCGGGCGGGTTTCTCTCCTCCCGACGACTCGTCTGGCGTGCCAGCGGCGTGAGGCATACGCGAAGCGGCGTTGCCGCATGGTACACTCGAGAGGATTCGCGGATGAGGGCAAGTTATAGAAGCAGGAATGCACACGTTCCAGCGTGCGTGCGCGCCCGGGCTCACGCGCTCGTCTCGGGGCTTCTTCGTGTTCTTCTCGTACGTGCCTGATGCAGCGGGCTGCAGAAGACAAGAGAAAGCCCGCCCGCTTGGCCCGCGCACCGTCTGGAGCGGTAAAAACAACAGCGTCCTTCCGCAGACGGCCAAAAATCGTGTCTCGTTCGCATCTGGTTTTTATGCTGCTGCTGCTGCTGCTGTTGCTGCCCGTGCCGGGGGCTCCTTGGGCTGCCGCATCCGTGCGTGCGTACGCTTGTTTCCGCGGGTTTCCTCCGTTTTTATTCCCTCTCGCTTAAGAGAAGTGGAAGAGGGGGGTGCGGAAAACTTTTCGTGCGTTCGTGCTCCGTCTGCCCCCGCCACCGGCACGGAACACACGCATCGGGCAGCGCGCGCGCGCGCGCGGTCATAAAGAAAGACCGGTGTTTCTCGAATACGCGGGGCGGAGCCGGTCGCCGCCGCCGCAGGCAGCCAGGCAAGCAAGTAAGCGAAGGAACTCCCGCGCACAACTACACTGCTTCGTATAGTGGGGACGGAGAGGGATTTGGTTTCTTTTTGTCTCAAGAACGGAGCGCGCGCGTGCGCTTTCAGGTATTTCGTTGTTCATATTTGCTCCTGTGCGCGTTCTCCAATTGCTGCTGTTCGTCTGCAAGCGAGCGAGCAGCAGTCCAGAAGTGGTGGTGACGCACGTACCTCGCAGAAGGACGCCGTCTGTTCGTCGTCGTCTGCCGGACGCGCGGCGTCTGCACTTGTTTTCCTCGAAGTACAGTAATTGGGAAACGAAAGAGGAGGGCGCACCTTGCCCTTTTAGGCATCTTGAGCGCTGCCGGCCGTGGCTACCGATGAAATGAGGAGGCGGAAGTCCCTCCCGCCGTTTTTGTTTTACTACTGCCCCGTGCTCCCTTACTTTTGCTGGGGGACGAGCAGGTTTGGTTTACTTTTCAACTGCTTCAGCTGCCAGCTGAAGCATGAGAAGGTTTCCAAACACGCCATGCGTCAATGTCTGTGCGCCTGATGGCGCTCGGAGAGGTCATTTGCTAAGTTTGTGTTCGTTATGTTACCTCTCTATCCTGGAGAAGCGAAGTTGTACCTGGGCCACCACGTGAGAAGGCCGGGACTTAATTTAGTTGTGAGTCGGGAACTGCCCGATACCGGAGTCGGCCGTAGTCAGCTGCTCAGGCGCAACAAATTGGATGACCCGAGGCAAGCTTTCTGTTCTTTGCGAGAGCCGCCCTAGCACCAGGTGGGTGACCGTAACCGAGCTTTAGCATCTAACTCTGCTCGCAAAGTACAGAAAAGTCAGACACGCAAGTAGAATGCCCGCTACTCGGAGATGGATGGAGTGTCCCAAGATAAATACAACTGCTATCCTGTCAGAAGGCAAATACCGGTCAAGGTAAGAAGGTGAAACCACTAACCGTATAGCGTTGCTTCCATTCCACGCGCAAGAATGTCCTCCAAGCTCTGACAAAAACACGTTTTGAGGGGGCAGTTATAATCCGGCTACTGACAACGGATACCAGAAGACATTTAAATGCTCAAAGTATTGGATCTCCTTTGTTGCTACAAAGTACGAGTCATGCGCGAAGGAGAAACAAACGGACTCTGACCAAAGGAAAACTTTAATTGACAAGAACAAAACGAGTGTATTAATTGCGCCTCAGGTACGTCATATTAGTGGGGATATACGAGTTTATTGATCTTCCTACCTTCCATGTTGAAGCGAAAAGCTAACGACCTTCTTATATGTGACAAACATCGAGAGAAATCTAGAGCTGAGGCTCTCGTTAAGTCGACCGATGAGTGCACCGTCGAAAGCCAAAAGCTTGTGGTCCAGGGCCGTCCTGATGTAAAACTGAATATCGTCGAATGCAGCAGGGCTGCGCATCCAGAATGTGTCAAGCGTACCACTCGCAATAAACGCTTCAGTTTACCCTATACTCACTCGCATAATCCAAGCAAAAGCACAACCGCACATGCCAACCAGTAAATTCAGCTTTCTACAAACGCAGGCAGTACCACACTCATCACAAACAGACCAGGCAAATTGACGCGTCGAGTATGTCGCAAATGCTCAAACGGAACTGCGTACTTCGTGAGAAATTCCACTGAGCACTCATTGTTCTCCACACAAGTTTAGTTCGTTCAAACAGCGCACGTCCCCTACCCTGCACCTGGAAGAGCTGAAACCGAGAGTATAACGCAATCCCGTCGGGTCGCGACAGAACATGTTCATCGCCGTTCCGTTCACCGTCTGGGAGTGCTGGGCCGCTCTGCCTGCAAGAGTTACGTACTACGTTACGGCCACGTATTGATGGCACCCCACATAAAACACATGCATGCCTGCGCGGGTCCAGATGACTCAGCGCAGTACCACGACCGCGGATTAATCCGCTGGAGTCCACAGCGACAACTTGGACTACTAACCCCAGTATTCAGAAATGCATCTTAAATTGAAACCCATGCTCGACTAGATTTTAACGATGCCCGTCGTCAACGCACAAAATGAAACGCAATGAGCGTCTTTGGCACGTTCGTACCAGGCGTCATTTATATCGAATCAAGCATGAGCTTCAAGTTAAGTTGCATTTCTGAATACGGAGGTAACAGTCGTTTAGAAACAAAGTCTATTTATTCTCTCTTTCTATCGTTGCACCCGCGATACACGGAATTTCGTCCTCGACTGTACACCACCAAAGCAGGAGCATCACGCTGTAGCGTTCGATCGCTATGACATCAAACGTGTACGGCGCATCAGTAGACGTGCCGAAAGAAAGAAAACAAAAATGGAACATAGAATTAAGGTATCGATAGTCGTGACACATTCATCAAAGAACCCCTGGTTCGCTTACTATAGGCGTCACACGGTGGGGATGCAGGAACGGCCAGCATTCCCCAAACAAAGCTCGTTTTTCTTTTTTTTCTCTCACAGTGCGGCATGGCTTTCTGGGAGTCACGAAGTATACAGTTCGAAAGACGGCAGAGCGGCGGCTGTCTGCCGGCTGACCCCGGGGCGTTCCCGACGAAACCCAAGTGGTGGAAGTCACGACCAGCTAGCTAGCCGGCGACTTTAAAGCGATGGACGAGAGAAAGCGAGAGAGGCAGAGAGAAAGAAAGGAAGAGATAAAGAAAGAAAGGACACGGAGAGCGGAGCGCATCGAAGGGAGCGGCGAAAGTCGAGTAGGCGCGAAAACCGGCATTTTGTCCAGGATTTGTCCGACCGCTCGGCCCACCGGCACTCTCTCTTGGCCGTGTGTTGTATACAGCACGTCACTGGGAGAGAGAAGAAGCCCGAGTGATGATGAAGTGAGAGGGTGAGGGGGAATAGAGGACGACAGAGGCGGAGCTAGCAAATGACTATACGCCACCGTGTATTGAGGCCACCGGGCCTAAAAAATAAAATAAAATAATAATAATTGAAGTGTGTAATCGTGAAGGGAAGGAAACCCGGAGGAAAAAAAAAAGGATGATGATGAGAGGGACGACGAAACACGATACGCAGCGGCTCCCGTACAACCCCCGCACATACAGCCAGGCAGCTGTTCGTGATGACTGGCTGCTCGAGGAAAAGCCGCAAGCGAATTAAGGAAGCCTCCTTCGTCTATGAGCGCCGAGGCGAGCGGAAGGGGGCGGCGAGGGAAGGCGGGCGGCCCGCTCGAAACCGACACTGCGGTGGTGCGCCCGGGGTTCGAAATTGGTATGAGCTGGGCGGCGACTTCCAGCACGGCTAGAAGAGCAAGCAAGCAAGCAAGCAAGCAAGAAAGAGAGAAGGGAAGAATTGAATGCCCCCTGTTATTCAGTGACACGCATCGCTTACGAGAGAGGACTCGTTGACGGCACGGTCGTGGCCAGAGACCGAGTAACCGTGAGAGAGTATATACGGCGCGGCCTTGTTCTTTTGATGGAAAGCTCGAGTTTCCAGTAACGACGTTGGGAAAAGAAGGCGGATGTTTCGGAAACATCGGACAAAGACGCTACTTTGCATCGCTTTAGCTCTTGTCTCTGTTAGCCAGGAAACATATGGCTCGTGTCCACTGTGGGTGATTGGTGAAGTCTGGGATGGATACTTTCAAAACGGCAAACGAAAGCAGACTTCCAGGACTAATAGAAAGGTTTAAGATATGAAAGAGCGACAGCACGCGGTAACACGAAAATAACGGTCACTACAGAACTGAGAGTCACTGAAAGACACGATGAGAAGAACTAAGGACGCAAATTTAACGTAGCAATCGGTTGGTCTCGATAATGAAATCCCGGACGGCTGAGCAAACATTCCTTGACGCAATTCAAGAGTTGGTACCCCACTAAAAAGGAGAGCAGATTCTATCAAGTCCAGAAATGCTGTTTTGGACACTGCCACATCTTCCATGTTGCCGTTTTGAGCCAATCAGAGAAGACGTAGTCGCCTTGCGAGCCAATCAGCTTTGACAAGATGGCGGAGTTTACAATATGGCTGAACCCAGAATAGCACGCCAGGTCGAATGTTCGGAGGGAAGTTCAAACAGTTCTTTTCCCATAGGATAGGAGCAAGCGACATTACAGAAAGAGGCGACGAATGATTTTGTCCTCATTAAAAAGAAAGGAAAAAGAAAGCACAGAGGGGCCAGCAAAAGACCATGCCTGTGCTACTAATAGCTTTCTTTGTACGGAGTGTACATTTTGGCCTCGCACGACGTCGTCGAAGTTTGAATTGCTGTGCGAACATGTTTCCTTCCCTGCGACGGGCATATACTAGCTGCTCCCGTTCCCCACGACAACCGTTAAACTGAGGCTCAATTGATTAGTCATGCTATTATTAACTTCGTGAGTACATACAACGAGGCTCGTATATCAAGGCGGAGCGTATCGTTGTTTTCAGAGCGTCATTCAGATAGGCCAAGCGCTGGATCGTCAAGAACAGCCGCTTATACGGAAATGAGTTACGTGTATCTTCTCATGAATACCACCATCATTAGCCGCACACTGCGTAAGCAGAAGCTGGACATTTGAGAACAAGGTCATCCGCTGTCTTCGAAGCACCAGCGAGGGAATGAAAATACAAGAATCAATAAACAGCGCCCTTCCATGGAGGCGACCGCTGACGAATTTATTAGGCATACAGCCACCGCATGTACTGAACGAGGCCCATTTACTGACATTCCCAAACGGTCAGTTCGTCAACTTTCCATCTTCAGACATCAAAACGCGTCGTTACGGAAACTTGACGGCGGTCGAGGGCGACGTGGAAGTTCACTCGCTGGAGCCCGTCTGCTTATACTTGTGATTGGCGATTGGCGTGCATTCTTATACAGTTCATCTTCGATCCCTGCGGTGGCGCTACAACGCGTTTATGAACCGCGAGCAACATACGATCGGTTAAGCATTTCGTTAACTATCCGTTCAGGAGGAGGAGGAGGAGGAATAAACATTTATTTTCGAAACAGTATCCCGGGGTAAGCCCCGGTTCTACTCTCGGTGGGAGGTCTCCTCATTCCAGGAATCCTCTGGCCTTCGCTGCCTCCTTGGGCCTGGCGACGAGGCGTCGTTGTTGTTCCAGGTCCTCGGAGACGAGCTTGGCCTCCCACGTTTCTATGAAGTCAATCCGTTCCCACTTTTTTTTTTTTGCGTCAGCAAGTAGGTGCAAAAACATTGTGCAAACAACCAGTCATGAAACTTATCGTGATATCGTGCGGAGAAATCTCGTGAGAAACATAGAAACGACTGAAACGAGGAGCCGACAGACTAAGCAGACTTTCTGTGCGTGTGTGCGGGCTTTTCAAATATATTTGCAACACTGTATATGTACCATGTATACCGCTCTGCGCTGGAATAAGTTGTGCTGTTTACTTCGAGTGGAGTTCGAACTGTTATCCGTAGAAAGACTGAACGACTATCTCGTTTGTTGGATGAGGTTAAGCAAGGCAAAAAAGAAAGAAAGGAAGGAAGGTCAGCAGCGATAAAGCGAACGGTGTCCCTCTTGGTTTAAACCGACACTTTACCAGCCGTTCTCCCCAGGGAATCGACCGCAGCGCACTGCCCCGTCGAAAAGGAAGCAAACCACTTCACTCTGCGCACGTGCGTGCGTCCTGCTGCCATCCGGCCTCGTATAACGCCAGCGACGCCGTCCCGCTTAACGCTCAGCGGCGGGCGAAGCTAAATGTCGCGCCAAGTGACGCACAAGCGATCTCGTTTTCACGGCTCCGCGCGACCGGTCGATATGCGGCGCAGCCATGCATGCACGCTGCGAGCGCCAGCAGGACTGCCGGGGAGGGGGGGTCCGAACCACGGGCTGCGAAGGAGCTCGACGAGGAGCTCTCGCGGGAGAGGGTGGTGGGAAAAAAATGAAAATAAAGGCGTCCCAGCCGGCAGAGCAAGCGTCGAGAAACGTCCTCGTTCGGTTAGGCTGGCGCCGTGGACTCGTTGCACCCCCCCTCGCCGAACGTAATAACCCGGCACGAAGAGATCCGCGGCCAAGCGCGAAGGAAACCGTAACTGCGACTCCTCGTTGCGGTTTCAGTTTGATTGGGAACGGGACGTGGTGCCGGGTGGGCAGAGTTGATGTGTGCGCGCGCGGTTGTGTAGGGATTGTGTGCGTGTCTCGTTTGAGAGCGCGTGCGAGTGGGTGTCTACTTGCGTGCGTGCGTGGGTCTGCAGGAACGAGAGTGAGTCTGTGTACGTGTGCGCGTACAGTGGGAAGCAAAAGTTACAAGACCGACGGTGCGCAGAATATATTGTTTTTTCCATCTCAGCTATGCACGGGTGTCCCGGGCACGCTCCCATATGATATATGGAACATACAGTTTTAGTATGCGACCCGCTTATGTTCATATGGAACTGTTGAACATGGGGCATATAGGCTTCTTTATTTGCGGGGGGGGGGGGGGGGGGCGGCAGGGTAAGATTACGAAAAGAGGAGCTGCATTGCAACGCTTTACGACCTCAGTGACCCGCAATCCTACACTGACACGTATACACTCAAACGAAGAACTACGTATGCTTCTTCACACACTGGACGGAAACTACGGTGACACGCTGTTCTTTGGAATTGCCCCTCTAACAACCATTTCATTTGCCAAGCAACTTCTCTTGCGGACAAGTTTTTTTTTTTTTATCTGTCTTTTCCGAGGTGGTCCGTGAGATCTTATACAGCAGATTGAGTGAGTAAACTACAACCGGAGCAATGGTAGTCTCTCTCACAAAGCACCGTTAGGCCTAATAGAAGGGCACGCGTTATGCCTCGTTTCAGCTTCTGACGTCCCGTCCAGAAGAACACTTTGTGCACGGTCGCACATCTTGACGTGTCCACCTCCTCCCGCCCCGTCCTTTTTCAGGCGCAAAACAAGACGTCTCCACACTTTCGCCGTCACAGGCCGACACCTTTTAAATGATTGTTTCTCTTCTTTTTCTTTTTTTTTTTCGGCAAGCCGCATAGTCGGAAGCATGTACGGCTGGTATCCGCCACCACCAACGGGCGGGGCGTGTCGAATTGGCGTCTCTGACATACGGCGACGCGGGCAAGCTGCTCGCTGACTGCCTGGTTGGCTGTGTGCTAAATTCACGCTAGAAGGTGAGCGCGACAGGTGCCAACTTGGCACCCATGCGCAGTGCCGAGCCATTGGCAGCAGCAGTGTTCGGAAGAGCGTTTGCCTAAATGCTCCTGCATACTGTTACAGATAACCCTGGATCCTAGGACGACACCACTATAAGCCGAGAAGCGCACGTTTTCTGAGGCTGCATTTCGACTCCGGTTATCAACTAAGAGTTATCAAGGACGGACGTCACCGGCTGGCATCACCTGGCGTGGCGCTTGCATCGACGCATCTGCTATAAAGCTACGGCATCGCATCCAAGACGGCACTTTGGCAGCAGCAGTGTTCGGAAGAGCGTTTGCCTAAATGCTCCTGCATACTGTTACAGATAACCCTGGATCCTAGGACGACACCACTATAAGCCGAGAAGCGCACGTTTTCTGAGGCTGCATTTCGACTCCGGTTATCAACTAAGAGTTATCAAGGACGGACGTCACCGGCTGGCATCACCTGGCGTGGCGCTTGCATCGACGCATCTGCTATAAAGCTACGGCATCGCATCCAAGACGGCACTTTGGCAGCAGCAGTGTTCGGAAGAGCGTTTGCCTAAATGCTCCTGCATACTGTTACAGGTTAGTGGCTTTTTTGAGGGGGGTGTTATTGTGTTGCTGCCACTGCTGCTGCCAAAGGAGCGAACCTTGTTTATGTCAGTATGGAGTGTGTTGAGTGTGAACAAGAAATCTTGGATCCCAAAGAGAGTATATCTTGCATGACTTGTAAGCTTTCGTACCATGTAGGAAGCTGCGCAGGAGTGTCGGAGGCAACAATAAAATCTAAGAAATCAACCTACCAGAAATGGAAATGCCCGAAATGTAGGCTACCAACCTCACATGTTAACCAGGATGAGAAAGAAAAAGCACCGTTGACCGTAGAAGATATGTTGGTCGTACTTCAGGAGATTAACCGAAAACTTGATGTTTTGTTGCCACTGAAAGAAACTGTCGATGGAATTGAGCAATCGGTGCAGTTTATGTCCGAACAGATAACAGACCTGTTGACGCGCACAGAACAAAATGAGCGAGATATTAAAGCAATCCAGACTAGGCTCGCAAAAACAGAAATGAACAAAGAGCAGCTTGAATCGCTCAGTGTCCAACTCGATGACCTCGAGTGGCGCAACCGGAAACTGAACTTAGAAATTCATGGTGTACCACAAACGGAAGGCGAAAATCTTTTGTCCAAACTTAATGCTTTGGCTGGTGAAAGTGGATTGCCCCAGCTATCAGAACACGACATCACGGCAATTCATCGATTGCCGGCAAAGCGTGACAAAGTGCCTGGCATCATCTGCCGTTTCGCGAGACAGAGCATGAGGGACAAATGGTGGGCTAGCAGGCGGGAGTTGACCACTGCGGATGCCAATGTTCACATGTTGGAAAACCTGACCAGGCGAAATCGAGAACTGCTGAGGGAAGTGAAAGAATGGGCAAAAACAAATCAGTACAAGTATGTCTGGCACAGCAACGGCAAGATTCTGATAAGAAAGACTGATGGCGCGTCAGCAATGCCAGTGCAGCACTCTTGCGACCTTGGCAAGCTGCAATAAGAAGGGAGAATTGATTTTTTATTTTGTTTCCTGCCAAAAATGCAGACTGTAACAGAAAAGAATTATCTACTCCCAGAGAACTTCAAAGATTACCTTGGCCCGGTTTTCCAGACGTCATTCAAATGTCTTCATATCAATGCTCGATCTGTCAGACGTAAAGAAGCATATTTCGACACTTTCTTTCAACAACTAAATGTTCCCATTGACGCTATCATGATCAGCGAAACTTGGTCTACAAGTGATTATGATGTCTTTCGAATTCCTGGTTATGAGACATTTTTTCTGAATCGTTACGCTGGTATTGGTGGTGGCGTATCCATATCATTTAAGAAGAAGTGGCGGCCTGAAATATTAGAGCGATTCACAGTTTCTGTGAAAGAATATGAAATCTTAACAATGTGTTTGAACAACACTATTTTTGCAGTGTGCTATCGTCCACCAAAGGGTTGCGTAGCCATATTCTTGAATTTTCTTGAAAGCCTGATTTCATTTGCAACCAGTCAGCATTTAAACATTGTCCTTGGTGGTGACCTAAACATTAATATGTTATCGGTTGATGCATCCCAAATGAGTTTAGATTTATTGCTTAGAACACATGGACTTCTGAATGCAATCAAAATGCCAACGCGTGTTACGATCACATCTTCATCGCTGATCGATTTGTTTATCACTAACCATGACCCTAGTATGATCACATCTGGAGTAATAATTTCTGACATCAGCGATCACTTGCCAATATTTATGTGTGTTAAAAACATGTCTAAAAAGAAACGTAGTTCAACATATTCTTTCCAACTTATATCTGAAAAAACACTGTCGACATTTAGAAACTCGGTAGAAAAGAACAACTGGAGGCCTGTCCTTTTAGAAAATGACGCCAATAATGCTTACGAGGCATTCTTAGGTATTCTGAAGCCGATTTACGAGGCCTGTTTCCCAATATTAACAAAAAAACAAAGGCGTCACAGTCGCAAACCATGGGTCACACCGGAGTTGGTGGCAAAGATAAACACAAAGAACATCCTATATCATAAGTTTATTAAATCGAGAGCTGAATGTGATCTGACAGCGTTTAAAAAATATCGAAACCGCTTGAATACTGAGCTCAAGAAAGCCAGAAACGCCTATTACACAAATCAATTCACGTCAACTTGTGGTCGTGTCGACATTATGTGGAAGCGGCTAAACGCAATTTTGGGGAGAAATAGCAAATCAGGTGAATTAAATATGCTAAATATCGATGGTGTAAGTATAACTGGAAAAGAATTAGCAGATACGTTTAATACGCACTTTATTTGCGCTTCTAGAAATCAAGTCCCGCATAACAATCTCAGTGATGTCGTTCATATAAGCGACACTATATTTCTCAAACCGGTTGAAGAAGCAGATGTAACGGCAGCCTTCCACGAACTAAACAATAGCACATCCATTGATATTGATGGCCTCCAGATAAAGCCTATACGGTATATTTTTGACCTTATTTTACCATACATCACGCATATCTTAAACCTTTGTGTCAGTACCGCTGTATTTCCTCGTAAAATGCAGATTGCACGTGTAACAGTTATCTTTAAAAAGGGTGATAAAAACCAGCTCGGGAATTACAGGCCAATATCTATCTTACCCGTGTTTTCTAAGCTACTAGAAAAAGTAATACTTAGAAACTTTTTGCAGTTTGAAGAAAAACACAAAATTATAACAGCAGCTCAGTATGGCTTCCGTAAGCACCGCTCTACTGAACTTGCACTATTAGATCAACGAGAATATATATTGAACGAACTCGAACATAATAGGATAGTCATTGGTATTTTTCTTGATTTTTCGAAGGCATTCGACTTATTAAACCATACAATACTTCTTCGTAAACTTGAGCGTTGTGGCTTCCGCGGCCATGCACTATCGCTTGTGCAGTCATACCTCATGGATCGCAAACAGGCAGTAGCAATAAATGGTCTCCTCTCAGATATGCAATCTGTAGGCTGTGGCGTTCCACAAGGTAGCATTTTGGGTCCATTTCTGTTTAATCTTTACATCAATGACATTGTACATGCAACTCCATTCGTTAAATTTATCATCTATGCTGACGACACCAGTATTTTTCTTGCCGGAGATAATGCAGCCGAACTCACAGATACTGCAAACAATGCACTGAAGCAAATAGAAAACTGGAGTAGCAGAAATGCGTTGCGGATTAACACAGCAAAGACTAAAGTCGTTGTTTTCAGAGGTAGAAACAAGAAGGTCCGTCTCACTAAGAATATATTCCTTCAGTCCGTACCCTTAGAAGTTGTGCCTTCATTTAAAACATTAGGTATATTATTTAATGAAAGAATGTCATGGGATGATCATGTTAGCTTTGTAACAAATAAATGTTCACGTATTATTGGTCTTCTTTACAAGAACCGTGAGATACTACCGCGAAATGTAATGCTAATGCTATATAATTCATTGATACAATCGCATTTCAGCTATTGCCATTTAACCTGGGGTGCAACAACAGCAGGCAATCTTCAGAAACTACACTTGTTACAGAAAAAATTTCTAAGAATTGTTGAAAATGTTCCGCATACCTACCATACGGCCGCACTTTTCTTAAAGTATAACTTACTACCAATTACTAAACTTTACGACTATCGTCTGAGCAAGTGTGTGAAAAACGAGGTGTTGAAGAACATATCTTTTCTATCAAAATTAGCTGGTTTAGAAAAACGAGATGCAATGTACAGCACAAGAAACATAGCACAATGGAACGTAAAAACATACAGAACTTTCTATGGTAATCAAACATTAGAAAATAAACTACCACGACTTCTTAACAAACTCGCACAAAACGATATTGATCTCCAAAACACAACACGCCACAAACTGTTCGAGTATTTTTTACACTACACCTAACCTTTTTTTTTTTTTTTTTTCTGTGATTTGTCTACCCAATTCTTCTTTCTTTCACCATCATTGTAAGTTTTCTTTCCAGCCAGGACAATGCTGTTGATTTTATGCTGACTACTGTAACCGGATAACAACTCTGCTATATGTATTTTTTTTTTCCTTTGTTATCTGTATTTCCTGTATTTTCTTTTCTTTTTCATGTGTGTGAAAAAAAAAAGGGGGAAAGAAAAACAACCACTGTATTGCTGTCAAAGTGGGGGCCCGTGGCCTTGTCAAGCTGTCCAACGGCAGCTTTTACTACGGGTCCCCGCCATCATCTGTACCATGGTGGCAAAATAAAATTTGAATTTGAATTTGAATTAGCGCGCGTACAACAGCAGCGCAGAAGCGGCGGCCGAAAGCCTGATCCTTCCTTCGCCTCCTCCTCCGTCATTGCGCCTACCCTCCCGAGAAATTAACCTCGTCACATCAGCGGCGCTACTTTTCTCGAGGCTCAAGACCGTGCAGACGACTCTACGAGCAGACGACGCATCGCATATGGCGCGTCGTTTCGCAGCGAGCCGCAGCGGCTGCCTTGACTTGGCTCGGCGCGCGGATGGTCGCAATTACGCGGGTCCGAAGAACAAGGCGTCGTAGTAGTTTGGAGGAACGAGTCGCCGCCGCAATGAGGGGGGCGGGATCGCTGTGTAGTTCACAGAGGAATGAGAGAGAGAGAGTTAGAAGCGAGGGTTGCGATAGCGGTGAGGCGCAACCGTGCAACCAACTGAACCTCGCCCGTCCGCTCTCCCCCTCTGCTGCGAGCGTGGTTTTCACGGGCAGCAGCAGCACCAGGCGAGCGAGCGGTCGGTGCTCTTCCCTTTGACCATCCCCGGTAGTTAGGCAGCGTGCCCACGTGGTGCGTGCGTTGTTCCGTACGGCCGCCCTGCTCGTCCGTCCGGGGGCATGTGACCAGCCGAGCGGCGATTATCAGCTGGGAGGAGCCTGACGCAACGCGCTCTCATCTGGCGCTCACGCTCTCTCGATATGTATATACATATATTTTGTTTTCGTCGCCGCTGCGGGACCCCCGACGCGATGCGTATACGAGCGTATAAGAGAGAGTTTGCAGTGATGGTGATACTTATAAAACGCCGCCGCCGCCGCTCAGGGCCGGGTTTCGTCGGTCGTGCACCTGTCGTCTCACCGGTGAAGAGCTGTGGGTGCTCTCGGCTTGGGAGAGCACCCGCATTTTCGCCCGCATACAGAGCGCGCGTTCGAACCACAAAGACGGCGTCGTGCGTTTATGGGCGCACCCTCTTGTGTGTGTACGCTTCTGTAGAGATTTCCGGTAGGAAGCGCGGACAGGAAACCGTGCGATCGCGCGATTACGCATGTGTGAACCGCGCTCGCCGCGCCAGCTCAGCGGCTCTATGGCACGCTGCGCAGTGAGCAGGCGGTTGCGCGATCGACTCCAGGCGGCGGCCGGTCATTTCTTTTTCTTTTCTTTTTTTTCAAGGGTGAATGATGCAAAAGGTCTCGTGTGCACGGATTTCAACTTGCGCTTCAGCACACAACGTCCGGTCTTGAGAAATTACATTGACGCCATCAGCATTGTTTCTGTCGTCTTTCTTGTTGTCCCTCCCGTCCCAATTTCTTGTCGTGTTCGCCTTTTTGTATTTATGGAAACGTAGGGCCTGCTTACAGAACAGTTATCGCCTAAAGAAATAAATAAACCTCATAGACTATTACATGCCATACACGTACTCACGACTTTACATGACTACATTCAATTTTTTAGGCTTCGTATAAGTCAAATGAACAAAAGGAAAAGACTAGGAAGTGAAAGCACGGCACAAATTATACACAATTTTTTATACCGTACGACATGGTAGCATAAGCATTGAGCATGCAGACTGGACTATTGGAAGAGTGAGAGAAAGTGAGATACCTTCTTTGATGTACGCGGATATCTTTCTGGCACGCTACTCTAGATTGAATGGAATCGTGCCAAAACCACGATTTGATTATGAAGCATGCCGTAGGCAGTGGGGGTCTCTGGATTAATTTTGACCACCAGGAGGTCTTTGACGTGCCCCCACTGCCCGGGACACGGGCGTTCTTGCATTTCGCCCCGTAGAAATGCGGTCGCCGTGGTCGGGATTCGATCCCGCGACCTTAGCCGCGCAACATCACAGCCGCTAAGCCACCGCGGCGGCTCTTCTGGAGCGATGCATGATATGACCGATTCATACACAGATATAGTACACACGCAAACCGGATCACACAACTATATTGAGTAAATCGCGTATGAAACAAATACGAGGGGCCATACATGTCGTCAATGTTTCGGTACGAAGAAACCATGTTCGCCCACATCAGAATTCGCTGCCGCCCGCGCGTAATACGGTGGAAAATGCGGCTCCCGCGGCTACTTGCCGGACGTGCGGCAGATGATGACCGCACCGCGCGGCGGCATCTCCGAGGGCGGCGGCAGTGGGACGCCGCCGCCCTCCCATTTTGCCAGCACGCTCCGTAATGGACGCTCGTATGACTCTCGCTTTTTCTTTCTGTGTTCTTGCGCTCGTCCCAATTAGTCGCAACACCTTGTACTGTACGCGTACACTGCGCGGGCCATCGCCGAGCCCGGGCACCCAGCCGCCGAGTTCCCTCGTTCCTTCCACCGCACGCGTGCGCGTCCGGAGTCGAGCCGAGCCAGCGCGTCGCTTCTTTGATGGAGCCGTTTCTAAGTGGACCCCCCCTCCTCCACAACGCCACGTCGCTAACCCCTGCGAGACCCCCCTTGCGAACCTTCGCGCAGCCAGAACCAAACCTATAGCCCTGTTCCGTTCCGTTCGCACGCAGAAACAAGAAAACACGCGTGCGTCCGTCATCTCTCTTTCGCTGCGTGAGACCCCGAGTATTTTTATTCTTTTTTTTCTTGAAACCCTGTGTCGTCTAGAGCAACCGACGGGAATGGTTTTGTATAGGGAACAGTTGTCGACTTAATGGCGGGAGCGCTCCATTTGGACGACGGCGGGCGAGGAGGCGGCGCCTCGACAAGCGATGACTTCTCGTGTCAGCTATGGCCGGGGCCTCCTTGCGCGCGCGCGGGGGTATCAGGGAGCCGACCCGAGTGTCGACAGGCTCGCCTCCAATTTGGACTTGGAAGCCGGGCGGCGCGTCGTGATCAGGGGGCATTCGTCATAGGAGCTGCCAGGCCGAAATGGACGTTCGCCGGCGCACGCTTCGCTTTCTTCTTCTTCTCTACTTCCTCCTCCTCCTCTTCTTCTTCCTCATTTTTTTTTCTTCTTTAGCGCGAGGTTCCGCAAGGCGTCGCACACTTGTCGTACAGTCGTCGAAGCTGGGCTGTCCCGCAGGGCTTTCTTGGTTCCCTTTCTCTATAAGCGTTCGGCGGGCTCGACACCGTTGGCGGGGCGTATAATTGTAAGCGAGCAAAGGGTCGCACCGAGAATTAGTTTAATGATAGAGACGTCATTCCGGGCTGTCTCATCCCCACTTCCGCGCCCAGTCGTCTTCTCTCTTCTTCTTTCTTTTTCTCTCTCTCTCTCATACACTTGCGAGCACGGAGGTTGCTGTGCGCACTGAGCTACATACAGGCGACTCCACTGTTTACAAAAAAAAAAAAAGAAAACATGGTCTCGCAAATTCCCAGTGCGCAAACTAGATAGGAAAAGAAAGAATTGGACACGAGGACAAGCACCTTCGTTCGCTTCTCTTTCTTCAATTTTTAAGATAACATTTATTACCACTACCACTGCAGTTAAAACTCAATCTATAGTACGAAACCCGAGTTTACGGAGTTCCCGATCTAACGAAGAAATTTACATTCCCCGGCAGATACCGATGGGGTTCAGTGTTGCCATCAACGCGAATTAACGAAACAAACTTGGCCGAACTCGATTTAACGAAGTTTTCTCTGAATTAAACGAGTAGGAAAAGCGGTGATTTCTTTCTAACTTTGACGACACAGGCGGGTTCTTAGAGCATGCGCTCTAAAGCTGTCTCGTTAGAACACCTAGGCGCCATGGTCGCATTCCTAGCTTTATTTTGACGAGGCTGCACGCCACGCCCATGCACGGAACAGCCGACTCAATAGAGAGTTTTAGTTTAGGGGACGCAAGCGGCTTGCGTACGCAAGAGCTAGGGGCGACGCTACTGCGCATGCGCAGACGGTTCTGCGCATGCGCAGTGCTGTCGCCCCTAGTTCTTGCGTACGCAAGTCTCTTGCGTCCCCTAAACTAAAACTCTCTAATAGCGCCTCTGTAGGGGCGGCGGTGGTTGCTTTCGTTATTTCATGGTATATGGGACAGATGGCTGGATTGGCGGCAAGTACAATGCCGTGGTAGCCTTTGCGTGTCGCTACGCGTTACAAGTTTAGAGTTCGAAGGACCGAAAAATTTCGTTCTCGACTTTACGAACTTCTCGATTTAACGAAGTAATTCGAGCGTGGTCGTCACTTCGTGAAATCGAGTTTCAGCTGTACTACTACTACTACTACTACTACTACTACTACTACTACTACTACTACTACTAATACTACTACTACTCCCTTTCAGTGTCCTGTTCCCGTGCTGCGAACGTGTTTATACCCTGCACTAAGGAAAATGATTACAGTCATGCTCGTTCTTTCTGCCAATTTCTAGACAGTGGAACTTCGTCTAAACAGCGATAACACGAATCACTTACTCAAATGATTTCAGGAGATCCATATTCATGTTTTGTAACAAAGCTGACATGAATATATATTTTCAAACGTCCCTTTTGTTTGATCTAAGGATTCGGGGGTCCGCGCCGCTCCCATGGCGACAACTTCTGAGGCGGCATTTAAAAAATCCCGCTAGGTGGCGACGTTCTCGGGTTGAGAAGATACACTCCTT
Source organism: Dermacentor albipictus (assembly GCF_038994185.2). Lineage (NCBI taxonomy): Eukaryota > Metazoa > Arthropoda > Arachnida > Ixodida > Ixodidae > Dermacentor > Dermacentor albipictus. Next base: position 18,585,571 of record NC_091829.1, read on the forward strand.
TCCAAGCCTTGAGGTCGCGTAACATAGCCGAAAATCTGGACCGGCGCTATCGCACTTATTTTACCGGTAGGTATACCCGTCGGCAGCTCTGCTATACCAGATGTCCCCCCCTAACTGCACGAGCTTTTTGATAATTGCTTGTGGCAGATAGCAAAATTATCACTCTTGATAAAAAAAAAGAAAGATTACTCGTTGAGGCGGCCATTCCTTCTACGAGAAATCAATATGCCTAATTGAATAACTAACATACCGACACTAATGAACATTCTAATTATTTGTTTTACAGCACACATTTTAATCTACGAATTGTAGCTGGTTAGCTCGTAGGGCGTATGTACTTGGAACGAATTCCCTCTGCGCTGCACCACTTTACAGGTACTAAGTTTCAAAGTGTCCGAGGAAATGCATTCGTGTGCCAGTTACTTTTGGGCTTGAATGCATAGAACAGCGTTTTCCTTAAAGAGCAACTGAAACGCCAATACATTTCGTCGGAAGCACACACACACACACACACACACACACACACACACACACACACACACACACACACACACACACACACACACACACACACACACACACACATATATATATATATATATATATATATATATATATATATATATATATATATATATATATATATATATATATATATATATATATATCAAATCGCCCTCGTACTAATATTCTTGATCGCATGCTCTGCCTCATATGCTTCGCGAAGATCCACAGAAGTTCCGGCGTACTGTTAACTTGGCAGGGAAACAAACAAACAAACAAACAAACAAACAAACAAACAAACGAACAAACAAACGAACGAGCAATACAACGAATACAACGAATGAAGGGAAAGAAGAAATGAGTTTGTTGCTCTTTTTTGTGCACTTTGTCTGAGCGATGGTCCCCCAGAATACGAACCATTAACCCAGATTTTCATGACGAAATATGCACCGGCTAGCCCAGAAACATGTTCTGAATTCGTTCTCAGAGACGAATGGAGCAACCGATGTACGCTCTACCTGTATCGCCTCTCCCCTCCCCCACCTCTTCCGCAACTCATTTATAACGCAGAACAGAACAGCAATGTCCCGCGAGGCGGTGAAACACATCAAACAAGGAGGCGCAGCTTTTCCCAGTTTTTACATCCAGTTTTTCGCCCACCCAACACAACTTACCTCAAGGGTAGCAAGAGAGTGCCCGTTAGCGCGCATTTGGTTGTGCATGACTGGGCAGCGAATTCCCTAACCAGGACACCGTCGCCGCAAGACCCGCCGAAAGAAGAAAGGGGGGGGGGTGTAAGGGGAAAAAAAAAGCAAGGAAAGAACGAAAGGATTCTCCATACAAGGGAGTTGTTTGCAAGCGCCAAGCGGCAAGCGTCTATAGCGAGTCCATTACGTCCAGCAGAACTGCGTCCGGCAATCAGCGCGCAAAACGAAACAAACAAAAAAACAAAACGGGTTGGATCGAAGGTGAGCGCGCGTGCAAAGCGAGGCTGTCGCCCGAAGGCAGCACGGCTCGGACGCTGCAGACACGCGTATAAAGCGCGCGCACGGCTGTGTGCGTGTCTGTGTGTGGGTCTGTGTGTGTGCGCGGGCAAGTCCAGCGCGGCGCCAGGCGTACGCACACAGCAGGACAGCTGGAATACAGCGTCTCGCCGCCGAAGACGCAATTTGCACTCGCGTGGGAAGGATGCCCGGTCGCCGACTTAATCGCTGTCGTCTCCGCGGGCACCTATGGCGGGGGACAGCGTCGCCGCAGATGCGGTATTCGGGTGCATATACGTGGCCTTCGGCGATGCTTATATAGCTGCCCCGAGAGAAGCTGGAGAACCGTCGAGTACTTGCGCAGGCTTCACGTGGCCAAACATAAATGAAAAATAATGGTGGCTGGTTTACGTATCAATTGCGATAAATTACTCGGTGGCATGTATATAGCGGTTGGATTTCATCATCACGTCCGTCCTTCTATATCTTTCCTTTCCTTCCCTTTCAAGTACCTTGGCCGTGGGACAGTTGAGGTGTCTTCCGACAGGTGAGACTGTTACGAAGCTGCCACCCTATAATCTTTTTTTTTTTAAGTGCGTAAATATTTCTATGCCTACCCAACAAGAAATGTGTCCATCACGTAAGACAACGAATGGCTCATAGCCCCGTAAGCAATGACTATCTATATGTAAGGCAGAGGCTACAAGCGCTCAGAAAAATGAAGCGAACAGGGCAGGCATTCACTCATGCAACACGCAGAACAGCATACCTTTCGTTAAACAAGAAGCTCAAAACAGGAATCCGAAGCATTGCATACCCCTCCCACAGCAAATGTAGTGGTCGTTTTGCAACAGCTTTGCTAAATTAATCTTTATTAACCAGAGAAGTTTCGGCGTGAATATTTATACTTTTGTCCCTTCAAACAATAAAGGCACCGCAACATAATCGTCGTTTGAGTTATCCACAAATTCCTCAACAATACATAATATCAAGGCGCATGGCGAAATGCCGCTTTCAGCGACTGAGGGACGTCTGTACTAGACGTCCCATACGCACTATTATATTCTTCCCTATTCGTAACTCGCAAATGCTGCCTCACTGCTGGTAAACTATAAGCGCAAATTTCTGTCACAAATCTGCTTCTCTAACTATAGCACGCGACCAGTGCAAGCATTCTCTTTACCTTTGAAGTCGCGGTTGCCGTTATTCACTTGATCTGTTGGAGTTCATAAACGGATGCATTGCGTAATCAAGAATCGCAAGAGGAATACGTGGATACCCTGGGAAGCATCTGCAATGACTCCACAGCTACATTTATTCTCCACAAGAAAAGCAAAAAATTACCTATTCAGGCAAGAAGACAAAATCTCTCCAGTGCTATTCACAGCATGCTTAGAAAATGTATTCCAAAGTATTAGACTGGGAAGGCTTACGAGTCGGGATCAACAGCAAATATCTCAGCAACCTTCGGCTTGCAGATGACATTGTCCTGTTTAGCAACACTGGAGATGAATTGCAACAGATGACTGAGGACCTTAACCGAGAAAGTGTAAGAGTGGGGTTGAATATTAATATGGGGAGAAGACGAAGTTAATGCTTAATTGCCTGGTAAGGAAACAAGAATTCATGATCGCCAGTCAGCCCCTACAGTCTGTGAAGGAGTTCGTTTACCTAAGTCAGTTACTCAAAGGGGACCCTTACCATGAGAAGGAAATTTACAGCAGACTAAAAATGGGTTGGAGTGCATACGGCAGATATTGCCAAATCCTGACCGGGAGATTATCACTGTCGTCGAAAAGAAAAGCGCACAGTCCTTGCATTCTACCGGTGCTAACATACGATGCAGAAACTTGGAGGTTGACAAAGAAGACCGAGAACAAGTTAAGGCCCGGGCAAAGAGCTATGAAACGAAAATTGTTAGGCGTAACGTTAAGAAACAGGAAGAAAGCGGTGTGGGTCAGAAATCAAACGGGGATAGCAGATATTCTAGCTGACATTAAGAGGGTGAAAAATGGAGCTGGGCATGCAGGCAATGTAATGCGTAGGGTAGATAATCGGTGGACCATTAGGATTGCAGAATAGGTGTCAAGGGAAGGGAAGCGCAGTCAAGGATGGCTGAAATAAGGTGGGATAATGGAATTAAGAAATTTGCAGACGCAAGTTGGAATCAGCTAGCGCAAGAAACGTGTGATTGGAGAGCGCTGAGAGAAGCCTTCGTCCTGCAGAGGACATAAAGACAGTCTGCTCATGGTGACTTCATTTGTTACGAACCGTGGATATGAATTATGAATTATGAAACGCACAGGGTGTTACCATAGGATGGAAGTCAACTTGAAGTCCTCGCTAATTCTGTGCTTTCAGCGGTAGCTTCGCGATACAGGAGATTGTACACGCGTTCGCATTCTGAAAAAAGCGTTAGTGCGTGTGCAGAGGTTCTAATGAACATATGTGTTTTAACGAGGCTTTGTGAATAGCTGGTTTTCATGCGGGCATGAGTGACCCGTCTCATCACTGTATACATCATTTTACTCATCCAACAACCAGAACACAGATTGTCGGGTTATCAGCCAGGCTTAATCTCTAGAGCTTCTCTCTAAAGGCGGCATCTCTCTCTCTCTCTATCTTTTGACAAGAGCAACAAATATCACGTGGCATTTTATGCCGGCACTTGCCCAAGCAAGAGCCTTACGTTTAAGTAACCTTTTTCCCTATAGTCTGTATACATGCAGAACTAAACAGTCGGTCGCAAAGGAACGCGCGAGTGCAACGGCATGTGCATGCCAAATTTTTGCAGTTTCTTGCAATACTGCGGGGGGGATCGACGGACCCCCACCACTAAAAGCACCCAACTGCCTGCGCAGAGCTAGTGCTCGGCCAGACCACTAAGGGCGATGAACGACGACCTGTGGCGCCTCTCAACCAACCACTTATAGGAGCGTGTTGCGTGGGACGAAATCGCCCGTTTTTCACAATGTGAAACAAGTCTTTCTTTCTTTTGTCATTCACCCCTTCTATCTCTCCCTCTTCCTCAGCGTCCCGAAACGCGCTGTACAACATCGCGAGAACAAAATTTTAAAGAAAGAAGAAAAACAAAAGAGAGAAAGAAACGAAGGAAAGAGATTCGTTGAAGGCAAGTCGCGGGGCGCGCAGACCTCGCGGCAATCAGTCACACCACCGAGGCGCCGGTTGCGGACACGCTCGACTTGGCGCTCTCCGGTACAGACGCGGGGCCCATTACAAGACAATAACGCCCCCGAATCCAGTTAGTTACTCGCGGCGGAAGGCCGAGGACGCATTATACGTTTCGGGCGACCGCACATCATCAATATACTCGCCCCCACCCCTCCACGTTCCCATTCCTAAGTAGCGGACACGTACCGCAACACGTACACACAGATGAGCCGGCCACGCAGGAAGCAAAAGCACAACAGACGACTTCGCCCCGACAAGGCGTTCGTAAAGAACTATGCGCACGGGGCGAACTCAACTCCGGAAACGCACGCCTTCGAATTGTGCATGCGCGGTGAAGATCACGAATGCCCGTTGTTGCATGCGCCGCAAAGGAAACCCACGCTCGGATCCTGTATGCGGAGAAACGGACCGCCGGTTTGTGAAGGGTGGTGCAAGCGGGGAGGGTCGCACGTAGAGGAGAAGGAGGGTTCCGCGGCGAGCAGAAGAACGGTAAGAATACGAGACTAAGCCGAAGCCAAGGCGAGCTGATTTCTTTTGTTCTAGCGTGTGTCCCCCCCTCGGCGCGCGTTCTGCAGAAGGGGAGTCCGGGGACGCGCGCGAGCGCCCGCTTACCCGTCCGCTCGCTGGCTCGAATGATCGATCACGTGAACTTCCGCACTGGTACGGAGACCGAGACTGCGTCTCAGCGCGTACTCACAAAAGGAAGCCGGAGGAAAGAAGGAGAGGAATGCCCGCAGCAGCTACGGAATCGCCGGAACGCCAAGGCTGCTACACACAGTCGAAAGAGGGTTTCTAGAAGGAGCGAGGGAAACAGGCAGGCATGGCATGGGGCAAGAAGTGTAGGTACGTACTCGAGAAGAAAGCGCAGCATACAGAAATGGGAGGGCTATATACGCACCGTACATGCGCGCGGTCGGCAAAGCACGCAGCATCGGCGTTTCGCATTCATCGTTTATTACGACTGGGAGGAGCGCATTTTTCATCTCCAAAAGTACGCCGAACAACGCTGCCGCGCGGTATTCTTCTTCCCTGCGTGGTGGCACTCGGTCTGCCGCTCTCTCTCTCACTCTCTCTCTCACTCTCTCTCTCTCTCTGGAGAAGTATATAAATGATGTCTAGTACCTCGGGTCGTCTTCAGCGGCCACGGGAGAACACGATATGCGTATCCGCGGAGAACAGCATCGCGGTCCGTTCCTGGCTGGCGCGGCCGAGACGGCGTCCGTTATATAGCGTCCGAGCCAGCTTTGCCTGGAGTTGGGATTCCCTGAATCCGTTGCCTCGAGGCCTACCGACTCTTGCGTCACGCTCGAGACGCAGAATTTCCCAGAAAACTTACGATAGGACGGGCATTCTGGACTCTAAATTGCACCATACTGCCGAATAGGCAATCGATCCTGCCGCTTCTTCTTGGCGAACAGGACTGCTACGGCCGCTCAGATTGGCTCAAAACACCGCCATATTACAGAATTTGACAAAATTGCGGAGTCGGAGAATGTCCACGCTACAGAACTGAAGACCAGCACGCGAAACGATGGCCAGTAGAAGGAGTCACTTCAAATTCGCCCCTCTGGCTTTTCAAACGCCTTTGCGACTTTGCAACTTTAATCATTTTCAGCGAAATACTGCGTTATCAATGTATATCGTCTCGCAATATAGTTACGCACGCGCGCAGATATTAGTTGTCTGGCTGTGTTTGCAGAACTATCGGTGCTTGGAAATTTAAATAGAGCGGAATGAATGACGTCAAAGGAACGTCTGAAGCCCCAAGCGTAAACGTTCGCCAAATCCAAGTGCCAATCATACCCATTACAGCTGATCGATCGCAGCTGCCAGAGTTACCCCTAGTGTTTGAGACACCGCCGCCAAGCAATACGGCGTCTTGTCGAGCTTGTAAACATGAACTAGGATTTCGAAATTTTGGTGGATTGCGAGCAGTGGTGCTGCGTGTCATCTCAAGGGTCTAGTCTGTCCGCTATGTATAAGTGACTCACGGCTGATTCCACAGTAATCGTCCGCCCTCGCGTACACTCGGTAATGCATACAACTCTACTCGCGACGCGCGCGCAATCTGATTATAGAGGTGAACCTCGTTATAACGTAGTCGTATCCCGTCGCGAAAGTAGCTTCGTTATATCCGATATTCACTATAAGCATATATTTGTTGCACGCTATCAATGGCACACATTACAAATTTATTTCGTTATATACAACAGCACGTCATATACTGAGGTTTGATTGCAGTAACAACGTTCAAGAAATTGCACCGTAGACAAGATCTGCGCAAGCTATAACTTGATAATAACTTGATAACATGTTTTTGCTCCACAATTGTTATCTGTGCCGCCCCCCTCACGCATTACTCCTTCTGGAGCATGTGAGGTATATGAAATAAATAAATAACAAATACAGGCACAGCAGAAAGTAATATAACGACGCGTGGCAATATACGTATTCTACGACATATACGGATTGTCTGGGCATTTCGGTGCTTTGGAGGTCTCTGCCGTCAAGCTCACTGCTTTTCTATCGCTGAAATATAGCTTCGAATACGGTATCACTGCAGGCCATAACTTGCGCAGTTATGATCGTTATAATAATGAGACCCACTTACGCATGGTCGCCGTAATGAACCGACGCCCATTCAGGCCTCGACGAGCGGCTTGGGAACTCGGGTTTGGTTAAGCGGCGCTAACTATCCAAACGTTCCCCACTGGCTATATAGCCCGCGTGTAACGCGACCTCGTTCACACACGTTTCCCTCCCCCGAGGCCAAAACGCGTGTAATTTGCGAACCGTTCGCGTGGCGTTTTATCATGCAAATAATGCGAGCGCTGCAGCTCTGGCTGCGCGTGCGACCATATACTGTGACTGCAAAGGCAGTAAAACGAGGTTCACTATGCCAGAAAGCGTTCCCAGAGTTGGCAAAGAATCGTAAGAGCAAGATGAAGACTGCTCAAGGGCGGGCTTTATTGTCGTTATGCTAGTTCTGCAATGAGAATGAATTTCTAAAGCATTCCTTATTAGCCCCTCGCCGTTTTACCCTTCAAATATTTCTGGACGGGCCCTTTCGAAAGCTTGGTGAGAACTACACTCGTCTTGCCCTTTCCTTCAGTGCCAGCGATGCTGAGTTTCAGCCACAGGAACGCTTGTGATGCCATCTCCAAGTTTATATGCGAAACAAAAAGAATTACGCGATGTAATTTTCTATTTTTATTTTCTATTTTTTCTTGCTTCAATATAAAGTTATTATTCGCCTCATGTTTTTACAAGATGACTAATAATTGCGCTATATTCATTTATTAAAATGATCGTTCCAACTTATTTTCCTCAATTTAATAAGAAAAAAAAGAAAGGTTTTCTTGGACCCTTGCGCCGCCTAATTCACGGCCGATTCCACTGAACGGGTTGCGCCATTTCTTTAAGGAACATCCAACCAACCCACAAAGCAAATGATTCCCAACAGTAACCCGCGAGTGAGTAATTGAGCGGGCGAGGAGCGCAAAAGCCGCGTCGTTTGTTCTGCCGAACTGTAGAGCGAGGCAGTCCATTTGCTTTCCCGCGGTGGCCGCAAGAATTTCTCCCAGCTCCCACCACCTTCGCCTCGGTCTTCCGGGGAGCGCCTCGGCCTATAGTCGCAGCCCCGGGAGAAGACGTACAAATCAAAGCTCGGCCTCGAGCGAAGACGACAGCGTCTCGCGGTCCTCGAAATCGGATTAGCCCCAGCAGCGCCGAAACCAAAGTGCAGGGGGGGAAAGTCACCGAACGAAAAGACCGACCGGTCTCTCCCTCCTTCCGCACTGTGTCTTCCGTCTAATACGCCAGCACACACACGCACACATAGCGCGGGCACTGCGCGGACAGCGTCCTCTGCTTCGATCGGACCGGGACGTCGTCGTCGTACGCGCGGTGCCTTAGGATGGGCCGAACCGAACGCGACAGTTAGAAATTGCACCGAGTCTTCGGGGACCGTATACGGATATCGCCGATGGCCGGCTCGAAGGCGCAAACGAGAACCGCGAGTAAACGGCTTGGTGGGACAGGGAAGGCGGCGGCATCGAAAGGGGGAAAGGAGGTGATGGAGAGGGGAGAGGAAATACCGAGCGTCCGGAAGAAAAGCACGGAGGAAGCAAAAAAAAAGAAGACAAGGAGGGCGAGTCATGTGACAATCTTGAAGCCAAGTCACAAGAATGTAAAGGAAATGTTCGTGGGGAATAGGCTTCCCCTGGATCGCGTGAGAGGCAAGCTGTAATTTCTAGCCGCGGAGAGCGCGGAGGAAATGGAGCGAGGGTAGGGAAGGGGAACTGGTGGCGAGAACCCGATCGGTGACGAGGGCTTGACCAAAAGCTTCCACACACCAAACAATGCCTCGTAAGGTCCGGCAACCCTGTAGGGCCTGCTTCACAAGATCTAAGGCGCATATGGATCCCGAAGGAAAAGGAGGAGCGGCGTCAGTGTCTGGTTCGCCGAGGCTAGACAGTCGTCTGACGTCATGCTCGATCTGAGTATTTCTCTTTCCTCCACGAAAGAGACAAAACAAACGTACCAAGAGCTCGACGTTGACGACTTCGGCGCGGGGCCGAGGGTGGGCGGATTGGTTGTCTCGGAGATAGACGCCGAAGGCGAGCAGAGAGAAGGATCGGAAAAGAAACAAACCGAGGCACGGCGTGTCCATGCTACAAAGCCCGAAAAGGCTAGCAGTAAGACAAAGAGCATCTCGGAGCCGATCTGGCTGCCGTAGCAAATCCGGCCGCAGCGGCGGAAAAACCATTCGCCGCCGCCCCCGCTTCCTTTCTACGCCGATGAGTCGCGAAGGAAGAAAAGCAGGACAACGGGTTATCTGCGGGAAGGATCAAAGAGCTCAGCGGCGGGGTCTCGCGACGATCCCGTTCCGGGAGGAGAAAGGTCTCGCCTTAGCCGGAACCACGGTGCGACAACGAACAGCAAGCAAGACGTGGCAGCTGCAGAAGCACTGCTGCTGATCGCTGTGTGTGGGGACGGTGGGGGAAGCCGCAGCACCGGGCACACGCAACACACGCAAGCGCGCCGGAAGGAAGACACGTCGTCTTCGGCGTAAAAGAAATAAAAGTCCCCATAGTGTAGGGATGGGTCGTGCTAGAGGAGGGTGTGGCGAGTACTTCTGGAGTGGCAGTCGTAGTAGCCGCGTGACACCGGTCATGTTTATTTTTTTATTTATTTATTTTATTTCAGAATACTGCAGGCCAACAGTTATGGCCCATGCAGGAGGGGCTATACAAGGCATGTAAATACACTGGAACATCAAAAAATAAAAAGAAAGAACGGCAGTTTAACAGATTGCCGCTAACAGACAAGCAGAAAAATATGTATACACATGTACATATTCATATATATATATGCTTTCGCACATATGCAGCTCTCATTCACTCAAACAAATGCTCTTCTAGAGCTTTAACAAAATTAGCGGACTGGAAGATGGCCCCTGGAAGACAGTTACAGTCGGAAACGGTCCTCGGAAAAAAACTGTGTTTGAATGTTTCAGTTCTTGCAAAAATTGGTTCCAGTAAATGACTTCCTGTGTGGTGTGTTCGTCTAGACGATAACTGTTTAAGTTCTGTGGGATGCGAAATGTTTAGTTTATGTGCTAAAAGGTTATGCAAAAACAACAAACGGGACATTTTCCTACGTACTTGAAGTAGTTGGATGTTATTTGTTTTCATTAGTGTCGTAGGTGAATCAAGCCTTCTGTATTTGTTATAAATAAACCTAATCGCTTTCCTTTGCACCATCTCAAGCTGGTAAATGTCCTTCTTTATGAACGGGTCCCATAAGACCGACGCGTACTCTAATTTTGATCTGATGAATGTTATGTATGCAAGACGTTTAAGCTTACTTGGAGCGCCTCTAAGCTTCCGCCTCAGAAAGCACAGCTTGGAAAATGATGAGGAACAAATGTCTGAAATATGCTCAGACCAAGTTAAATCGTTTGTTATTGTAACCCCTAAGTATTTATGATGTGTGACCTCCATAATAGAATGATTTAGAAGGCTGTAAGAGAAAGGAGAAACCTGTTTTTTGCGCGAAATTCGCAAGAGGACAGTTTTATCTAGGTTAAGTTGCATATTCCATTTAAGGCACCATTGATGAACAGCTAATAGTGAATTTTGTAAGAGGTAATGTCCATTATAGCCTCATGTGATATCCCTATGAGGCATGTGTAACTAACTAACTAACTAACTAACTAACTAACTAACTAACTAGCTAACTAACTATTTCACTAACTAACTAACTAACTAACTAACTAACTAACGTACATAGGCGAAGCGCTGGGAGAGGGAGCTTTATCGCGAGAACGAAGGTTACGCCAGCGAAAGTTCAAAACCCGAAGTACTTTCGAGTTCCAAAATATCTTCTAGAGAGCCCATTTCGATGTAAACAGGATTAATAATCGCCTCAGGACATTCTAAGGAAAGCCGTATGGACCACGCGAAGCGTCACCAGCTGGCCTGACAATGCCAAACGAGTACGGCGACAAGGGCGTTGAAAACAACCGATGAAAGCGATGAAAACAACCACGACGGCTGTCGGAGAGCGGCAGGGTGGTGACGACGCAGCGATCGACTACGACGACGATGACTGTGAACGGCCATGCCATGCTGCCGACAAAAGCATGCATGACGACACGATGTCCAGTGGGGACAAAGAGACGGCGACTTCATCGACGAGAAACCGATATAATAAACGTGACGATGATACGCGCGTGCAGAGACAGTCGTCACCAATTCTGGACGGAGCTCCATCGGCACACATATACACATATATGCATGCGTATTGAGAAAACGTCCTCTCTGAATGCGATTTTAGTTGGACGTGAACGGACTTGATCGCCGGTCAACATTTGACTCCCTGTTCGTCCGTCATCAGGAATACATTGACACAGGGAGAACCCCTTGTAGAGGATGATTAGTGTGACTAGATTTGTCCATTGCTTTAAGGGGTCCCCCTGCACTGCACCTTCTTTATTTTATTTTTCACATTAAGTTGACAGGAGATTTTGGCAAGAAGGGACTTATAAGGTTCGTCGCCGTAGCTCCGATGCCCACGGTAAGATGGCGTCGCCGGCTTCTCTACCGGGACGTAATCTCCACAGAGGCAGTTCCTCCGATAACCTCCTCGGTCTCGCGCCGGTGACTCCGTTCGCTTTCCCTTTTGTCTCCCCGGAAGAGGAAGAAGACAAAAGAGGGAGGCGCAATACCGGGGGATGCATTCGCGGTGTCGTCCTCTCCGGCCGGGCGTGGTGGCCGCGGGTGTATCGATTGACGATGCCCGACAGGCCCAGCGAGGGCCGCGCTATACAGCGGAGGTCGTCCTGGCGGGGAAATCCAATAAACTCTTGTAAATGGTATTCCATGAATCACGGTCAGCACCCATTAACCGCTTGGCCAAGCACCGCGTGGGCCGCGATTGAAGAAGGCCGTAGCCGCCGCCGCGAGCGCGCAGATCGCTCCTCCAAAGTCCCTGGAGGCATTCGTACCACTTCCAGCTACAAGATGTATAAAAGAAGGGGGGAAGGGGGAAGGGGGGAAAACGAAGAGAGTAGCGCCTCTGTAGCGCCGTCCTGTCTCTTTTGTTTCGGGGATCTAACGAACGGCTCGTTAAAGCAATAACAACCGCGGGCCCAAGCTCGTCTGCCGGGGCGAATGGATTTCCGGGCCCGTACACAAGAGTCCGAGTTCCGCTGGGATTCGGGTTCGCATCGACGGGCCCGGGGATGCGAAAAGTTCGAGCTGTGTGTTCCAGTTTTCGCAACAGGCCATCGTCGAAGTGTCACGGCTGGCAGCTCCTGGGGACGGTCGACTAAATACAATAACTCTTAATTAACCGTTACCATAATATCGCTTAGCGCCTAAGAAGGAAAAATAATTGCACACGACGTTCAAACGAACAAGCTTTACATCAAAGTGGCATTCAAGGACCTAATTCTAGGGCTACTCTAATGGTAAGATTTTTCAGATGACATGCGCCAAAACTATGGAATAACTAGCCAATTGCTCCAATCGTTTAATTCCTGCGACTCGAAAAGAAGGACACAGTATTTTTCGTTCCCTTGATTGACACGAAAAAGTGCTACCTACCACCCTCCCCCCACCCCCCACGCACCCACAACAACCCACAACCACCCACAACTGCACATCGCCTATTTATCACTGACCAACGTTGCCAAAGTTAGCCACACGTAAAGACTCGCATTGAGCCGACGTAGGCAAGTCGGCTCAATATTTAGTGCATTTACGGCAGCGACACTGCGGCACTGAAGTGCACAATCAGGATTGTCGGTATACCTGGGACCGACGTCGCGGTTACATCTGGGCAACAGTATATTGTACTAATATTGGTACAACGCTGGGTACACAGTGGCACGAAGTAGGCTCACGCTGATTGAGCTTTCCACGGTGTTGTGGGCACCACGGTGCGTCGGAGCGAGCGAGGTTGGGCGGCGAAGAAACCGCGTAGGAGGCATTTAGCGCGCTACAGTTCATCTGGCACACCCCTCCACTTCACTCGGCAAGAGAAAACTGTCAGCAGCATCAGCGTCGCGGTCACAATTCCATGCCCCGAAGCAAAGTGAAGAAAAAAAAAATAACGAAAGAGCGAAGGACAACTTGCTTAGACACCTACCTACCAGTATCCTGGGTTTCGAATACAAAGCATTCGCTGACTCATACCCGAAACCGAGCGTCGCGGGCGTACACAGAAGTTCGCTTACAGAAGCGAATCTTACATCCCGTACTGCCGCGGAAAAAAAAAAATGGCGGCAACGGAAGCACGCGAAACGCCTCGGGCGGCGTTCCCGCTGCGAGCGCAATATGAAGCGAGTTTGAAATGAACACCGCAGCGCGTCTCTCCTCGCGGCCCTCGGCCCTGCAAAGCTCTCGAGCTTTTCTTCGAGCCCGTATATACGAAACGTACAGCGCGAAGGCCCTCGGGGCGAAAAGCGCTGCGCTGGGTTTGCCGGGAAACATTAGCGGCTGCAAACAAAAGGCGAGAACGACCGGAGGAGAAAGGAAGGAGCGGCGAGAACGGGCAAGGAGGAGGGATACAAAACGGGTCGCAGTTTGTGACAGCCCTGGGAAGGACCTGGCAACACTGGCAGTGGCAGTATAACTCGGTAGTCCGGGTGACTCAGCGCGAATGCGCTGTGCGCGGGAGGGACGTCGGGACGACGCAGTATAGTTCGCTCCTTCTGAAGAAAGAAGAAAAAAAAAAGGGAAGAAAAGGAAAAACTGTTCTCGGGTGAACCAGGCACAATATAGCCCGAGAAGGAAACAAAACGAAACGAAAGAAACTGTATACAGGCGCCGCCTATAGCAGATTCTAATCCGGTTCACCCCCCCCCCCCCTCCCCCGTGTTCACTGATCCGTTGAGGGGAACCGCGACGAAAACGAGTCGCCCGCGCAGCGAAACGGCCCCCTTGCGCGCCTGCTTTGCCTGCGTGCTCGCAACGCGCAAGTTGCGGCTCGCCCCGTCGTCTCACGCTCATGTGCGCGCCCGCGCTGCCGGCGAACGCTGTGCGTGTCGGATTGAGAGCGCGCGGCGAATTCGACGCGAGCGCCTGGGCAGTGCTCCCGTCGGGCGTGGCCTGCAGTTCGGTGGGCTGAATTTGCAAGAAACTGAGGAGGCGAGTGGGCCGGGAGGAGGAATAGGGGGGGGGGGGGGGGGCGATGTAGGGTGGGCAGAAAAGCAGAAGGATGGCCGTGGGCAGCAGTTCAGGTACGGAGTTTGCAAGATGTGTTGCAAGAGAGGGGGGGGGGAAGGGAGTTGGAGAGGGAATGAGGAGAATAAATGGGGCGTGGGTGGGCGCAAGGGAAGCGTCGGCACGGTTTTGCGTTCCAGATCCGAGCAAGGAATACTGCATCGTGGTAGGTGATGCAAAAGGAAATGAAGAAAGTAAATGAGCAGATATCACGTACGAGCTTTGGACCAGCTTATCCCCACCCCCTCCCATAAAGAAGAAAAAACTAGATAGATAATGATGCAAAGTAAGTCGGAGGTATCACCAACAGCGCCAAGCACGCTCCTGTTTTGTTTTGTTTTACGCTAGTTTAATAAATGTGTTGGCTGCGTCTCTGACACTTCTTTCTCATGTTCCGTTTCACAGGAAATTCCACTTAGTGCGACTTCTTACACTTATGAAGACGCTGATCATGCGGTGTACCGAGCGTGCCATTAATTTGTCGGCTTGTCCTAGTGCCTTTGCCACAGCGGGTCGAATGAGACCACTTGACTTTGTAACGTCCATCGCGCACATTTCAACCGGCTAGCCACTTAGTGGACGACTTCAACGGGCGTTCGAAAGGTCCCATTCATGAGACGTTCGTCACTGACAGCGTGAGCAGGAAAGAACGAAATTAAGAAAAGCTTAAAATTAAGAGAAAATTAAGAAAAACATCCAGAAAACAGCAATGTCCCTCTCACTGTCGAAGTGGGTTATTCCGAATTACGAGCAACAATATAGTACCCTAATTGATTGATTGATTGATTGATTGATTGATTGATTGATTGATTGATTGATTGATACAGCTTAAAGTGTCAAAGCAATACAGGCGTTACGAAATACACTGTATAGTGGAAGGCTCTTGCATCAGGTTTCATCACGGTGCACAAAAAGTGCGATACACGATGCCGCCGCGCGACCAGGAATCGAACACTATACCTCGTGCACAGAACTAATGGTCAAGCGCAGTGGTAGAATACCGACAAAGCAAGTGGACGCACACTTGCATCTTCATTGTCAGAGCTAATGCAGTTGAACCTCCTTTAGTAGATATGTGCCATATGTGCCAGATTACCCGAAATGACAAGCATAATGCACTGGTGCTCGACACCTCTTCTGGAGCGAGTGAATCAAACAGGGTGACCGGTTTTCTAGCCTAACTTCACCGTTTCTAATCTAACAAGGTGACCACTGCACAATTCGGTAGTGAGTCTGCCTTGAAATATCGTAGCACTGTGCCGTCAAACAAACTTCGGCTGCAATCACGGAAGAGAAAACCACCGATGATATTTCGAAAAGAAAGAAGAAAAAAAGAAAGAAGAAAGAAACAGAGGATACTGAAACTCGGGACCAAACCAAAAGATGCAGTCAGAGAAACGGGCCCGCCAGAACTACAGCTCACACCACAAAAAAAGTTATGCGAGAAAGCGGGCTGTGAATGGCTGCGTCATCGCCGGCTCACATCGCCACCATTTCTCTGTCACTCGCTCTCTCACCATATATACTATTTTCTTTTTTTTTGTTCTTTCATGCATTCTCGGTGCACGGATTAATTGTTCGCCTCCGTTGGAGCGTGACCGATATCGACACAGAAAGTGAGCAATGCCTCGTCCGGCACACTTGCATTTCCAGATCTGCGCAGACACGCGCATCTCTGGGCGGGTGAGGGAAGATCGGGGGTGCGGGGGGGTGGGGGGGGGGAGTTCCCCAATCTCGCAACACAAGCGTCGTCCGCACTTCTCCGTCACTCGCGGGTACGTGTGTAACGCTAGAACGCTATCAGCGGGAACGCTACTAGCGCAGCATAGCAGAAATGTATTCGGGTGGGAGGGTGGGGTGGGTTCCATGTACAGGACGGTAACACCGGTCAATCTGCGCGTCGAACCCCAGAAAAAAAAAATAAAGGAAAGAATGAGAAGAAGGAAGGAAAGGAAGGCTGGGTTGACCACTACACAAAGGCGAGATGCGAACGAAGGGAGAGAGCGCGGGCGACGCCGGATTGTGCAGTATGCAGCCGGGCGACGCGCAATTAGTGCTCGTGCGTGAAAATCGCGAAGCCCCAGGCAGCGTCACGCACGTATGGCGAGCGTTTTCCTGTCTTTGCCACACGTTGTGGGCGGGACGAGTAGACGGGAAGTGATGGGCGGGGGATGAATTAAACTGTCCCATTAATCACGTCCCTTCGATCCGGTGAGACAGCGGAGGGGCAGAGGGAGTTGGAGGGGTGGTAGGGGGGAGATGAATCTTCAAGGTGTGAGTTCGGTGTTTAGTGGGCTGCGTTTGACAGCGAGAGGGCGCTTGGCACGCAAAACTGCGGGGCTTTTAGAGAAACAGCTCACCGAAAGTTAGCGAATACCGTATTACACTATACCGGCCCTTGCAGTAGGTGGCGTCCACATCGCATCACTCCAAGACGGCTCCTTCCGAGTGACGGAAACAAATCGGGAGCCGTGCTTTTATACACTGTAAGCACTGGAAGTTTTCCTTTTTCTTATTTAAGAGCCGGAAATCGTAGCCGTCGGGTTTAGACAACACATTTGGCTTTATCCACCCAGTTTGGCATGTGCTCATGGCATGGTGTCGCTAACGTCGTTAACACCCGTTATATTTAAGGCTCTTTACTCAATGGATAATGTCCATACTTCTCTTCCTAAAGAACACTCTCTGAGAGTATAGCAGGAATAAATTTGGAAGGCTCCAGCTTTGCCCTAATGCTAGCGCCGGAAGTACCGTTATGGCCGCCATGTTTAGGACACTGCCCATTTGCGACTACATCGAACGAAGTACCCTACAGAGATGTCGCCAGAACTAGAGAGGTTCATGTTGGTTCATATTGTTACAGACATGGTGCCACAACCCAAACCCCAAGAACGGCCGTTGCGTGGTAATTCGGTTTACCCTTTCATAGGAGCACGCCGACGTAGTCATCGCCATGTTAATAACCGTCACCAGCTTTACGTTTTCTCTTCACTGAGATGAACGCCTGCCTAATGAGGTGGTCGTGTTAGAGTGCGCTGCGAGGCCTGTCCACTGCACACGAAAACAGGAAGTGCTCCGCGGAACCTCTTATCGGGTAACCTGCGACTGTCTCTAGACTGCAGCTATGGCGATGGACGGCTAAGAGGATACATGAGAGTTGCGTCTTTGAGGTTAGACGAGTTAACGTTGAATGAAGAACGCTTCCTCCTGTCGCAGACAGGTGACATATGAAGAGGGGGGCATGTTGCGGGCAGCAAGTTCGTTGCTGGGCGAGGGCGTCTCCCTGAGATTTGGCGTTCACATCAGCTCTCCGTCAACAGAGCTCCCCACATACAGATGCATGTACATTTCATTATCTCAGCTTGCAATATGGCTCGGGTCATCATCGAGTCTGACTCTCTCGACGTAAACTGAGAACTGGACAACGTGCCTCTGGGTGGTCTTCGTTTGGATAGAAAACTAAACTTGCCTGATCACGAAACTAGATAGACATCTGTTTTCGTGGTCGTACAGTCCCTCGTCGTATATAACATTTTAGTTCCCATAACGACATTAAAAAATGTCCATTGCTGCTGTAACAGCCATTAGGGCGGGGGGGGGGGGGGGGTCCTGCGCATCCATCGCTCGTTAGACCGAGTGCCAACGAGAAAGACCTGTCCATCCGATTTCCAATTACACTGCGTCAACCGAAACCAACTTCGTCTATTCGCAGATTTCGAGATGTCATCAATTGACGGCACTCTGGACGCGGTAATCCAGTTTTTCTCTCTCATTGCTTTTTCGTAAACTAGGACTCGGACGTTGTGCCCATGCCTGCGACAGTTCTTTGACGTAAAAAAAAACCAACCACAATAAAGTTGTCCGACCACCACACTATAGATAGACATCTGTATCCGCGCTATTACTTTCGGCCGCGCGCGGTTAGTCTACTGCGTCGCAAATACCTTCGAATCGTCCACCGCTTCTCTTGAATCCGCGAGAAGCTATTGAATGCATAGTGCACGTATATAGAGTGGTTGCTGTTCCAGACGGCTTCTGTAATTACGGCGGCGGTAAGTCAAAGTAGGTTTGGTGCGAGATCGATGACGACACCGGCTGATGTGCACTTATTATTATTAATTTACCTTCATACGTGATCGAACGACATCACTGCGAAACTGCCGAATGGCATTCAACGTGGGACAACATGGCCGGACTCAACACGGCGTCGAAAAAAAAAAATAGGCAAGATCGAAACGTTGCTTCTGGCAAACATTTCCGTCAAGCCTTCGCGATGATCAGCGTTACCGCGCTCAAGAGGGAGTAGATGGTGCTCATGGGCCCTTGATGAATGGCACATGTCCGCCACGGTAAAGAATCGGGTATACATAGCAGGAGGCTCAAAATAACAAGTGAATGCCGAAATATGCAAAAAGGGCAAAAAATGAGAAGAAGCATCATTTCCACGGTGTACAGAGACTCGATGTTGCGCCATATCGCCTCATCGCCACCGTCATTGCTCGTACATTACGCAGAGGACTGCGCGCGGAGGTATACCTGTGTTCGGGGAGAAAACACAAACCCGTTGCGTGGCATACACGCGATACGAGCGGCGGCGCCATCTGCGCATGCGTAGAGCCGTAACGCGACGAGGAAAGCAAGTGATGGTTGTTAGATTGCTGATAGCGATAGCCGCTACTAATGATAAGATTCAGACTGAAGGACGCAACCAGAGCGTCGTATCGCAAGTTCCCGTTAGCGCAGTCCATCAGTCGCGTCCTATAGACAGAGGTGGGCAAAAATACTTTCCAACTGCATCCTGATGCGATACAAGATACTCGGGCAACACGTATTTGAGATACAGATAAGCGATACTACCGCGATTATTGTATCCGATACGGTACTTTCCATTTGTATCTTAAGATACTGCGATACATTTGCAAACTTCTTATTACAGATCTACACAAAGTAGCAGCAAACGCATATGCACAAAAATGTTTGCTTGGAAAGTGAAACCTCGTTTCATTTGAATGAGACGTCTGTTACTATTTCAAAATTTTTGTCTTTCTTGCTCAAAGTACTACATACTCATTCCCAAATAATATGTGAAAGTCACGAGAAGGCAAGGCAACCCCCTTGCGTTCTTCAGACTTCGTAAAAAAGCACCACGCAAGGGAAACTTCGATAACGACACTATATAGCGGCATCAGCATTTGGGCAAAAGACGCCGCACGCATTGACGTACGCAGCGCAGTGCGGTGGCTACCAGCAAGTGTCATAGCACCGCCAAAACTAAAAACAGCAACAACTACAAAAATGAAGAAAAACAAAAGGTAGGCTGAGCGCCAAGGATCGCGCGCTTGTTTTTGTCGAGACGGCGCGAGCGGCACCACGTGACTCTACTCCACCAATAGGGACGCGCAGACCTCATCGCCCGCCTTAGCCAAGTTCATAGTATCGCATGTTGATGTTGCGATAGCATTATCTTGAATCTTAAGATACACGATGCATTAATTCATGTAACCTAAATACAGATACCGCGAAACGTAATTATGCTACATATACAAGATACCCAAAGAGTATCTAAGATAGTATCTAAGATACATGTATCGTCGATACTGCAGCCCAGCACTGGTTATAGAAGACCGTCTGAACACTGAAAGCTATTACGAATGCTTGCGTTCTGTGCGAAACTATAGTCGAAGCCTTTCGAGACGAAAATGCAGGGTGTGTCACCAAATACTCCAAAAACACACTAAAACAGCATGACACTGCGGTATACACAAAGCGGTAATCTTTGTTGATGCACTTTTCGTACAGGCGAGCATCATATATTGTGCTATAATCAATCGTCACTCCTTTCCTTATAGATTAATCAACTTGATCTGATTTAAAAATTTCAGGCAATTGCCCTACGAAACATCATGCCACAGTGTAATTTAATCCAGTCCACGCTCAAAACAAGCTTTACACTAAAAGCTGGTTTAATGTCCGCCACCCATACGTAGGTATTTATTTATTTATTTATTTATTAAGTTGAGGTGTTTACAATGTCTCAAATGCCCCATATATGGGGCTCTAAGTGAGGAGCGGGCAAAAAAGTACATCATGTTACAAATCATGCGCAAATGTATGACAAAATGCGGAGCACAAATCAGTGAAATGCCGGTTGCAAGCTAAAAGATTTAGGGTAAAGAAACTGGACGGCATGCAGGGAAACTCGCTAGTGCGGCCCACTATGTGGGATAGCACGAAAAGCGACACTAAGCACATAATCGCACAAGTAATAGCAAGGAGAAGGAGATATAAATTCGTAGCGCACATGCTCATTTTACAATGGACGTCAGCGAGCTTTCAGTACATTGGCTGCCATATTTGAATAGAAATTTTTAGGTGTGTATGGCGCAAGTAAATAAATGCTAGGGCGCACAGAGAGAGAGAGAGAGCGAGAGAGAGAGAAAAGAACGCTTAAGACGCCCGAAGACGAACTCTGCTTTCAATAGCCTCAACTATAAGTCGAATCCGAGGCTTCAAGCTGTCCTCACAAGATAAGCTCAAGGCCGCTTGCAGCGCGCGGATAAAGACGAACAAACTTGTCTCTCGAGGAGAGATATATGCAAAAT
Organism: Dermacentor albipictus; assembly: GCF_038994185.2. NCBI lineage: Eukaryota > Metazoa > Arthropoda > Arachnida > Ixodida > Ixodidae > Dermacentor > Dermacentor albipictus. The sequence continues at coordinate 18,606,583 of NC_091829.1, forward strand.
ATTCTTCTCCATTTGCCGTTTTCCCCGCGATGCGTTAAGAAATATTTCACGTAAGCCTTGCAGCCACGCACAATCGTGTGTTCTCGCGGATTAAAGGAGACAGAAGTGTGGCTGCACGCTATTACAAAGGGTTCGGCATCTCGCTTAGAAACGACGACCACGAAGCCCTAAATCGCCTCTCTTACACAGTCCGCCTTTAGATAAACATTATTCCACATTCAGGGCGCTGTATTTACAGCACGTGGTCAAGGAAAACGGAAATTCAATACAATGTAAATCGACATTTCCGACAAAGGCGACGCTCCTCCTCGAGAAGCCGTAGCGCGATTGTCGCGCCTCTCGTGGTCCCATTCTTCCCAAACAGCATGCTCGATGAAATATTCAAACTTTCCCCAACCCTCACCCCTCTTCCCATCCTCTCTTTTAGCCCCCTTTCCTGAACACGCAGTAATCGTCGCCGACGTTGCACGTAAGCGCCGGGACTTACACCACATGACATGCTGTAAATATTATGGAAAGGCAAGTCAGGAAGGATATGCGAAGCGAACAGACAGAGAATCGACCGCGTGGAGAAGGTTAAAAAAAAGCGCATGCACGCACCCCCCCCCCTTACACACACACACACACAGAGAGAGAGAGAGAGAGAGAGAGAGAGAGAGAGAAGATAGCGCGGCTGTATCGTTTCCGTCACATAAGCAAAACCGCGGCGCAAGCAGCGGTGCGACACCTAGCGGTGCGACCCGCACCACCCATACAACAACGACGCATGCTATTGAAGCGACCGCGCCAGGCAGGCCTCGACGCTGAGGCCGCAGCCGCTTTGTCATGCAGATTTCTCTCTCGTCGAACTGTGCGACGACGGCCTGTTTAGGCGCTGGCGCGCGTCGTTTCTCTTTGCGTTCTCGAGCGTCCTTTAAGCCGCAAGGAGCACCGCGCACGCGCAAAGCTGTCAACACGGCGCGGGGCGAGGTACCCATTGTTGGAGGGGAAAAAAAAAAAAAAAAAACTTGGTGCAGATTCAAGGCGCGCATTAGTACCTATGTGATGCCGAAGCCATTCGTATAATGCGGCTAGTTAAACACTACACAACTGAATGCGAGGCGTACAACTGTGTATGTGTCGCTCACAAAAGAAAAGTGCACGAGAGCAAAGTGTACATACCTGCTTGGTGCATAGAGGCAAACGTTGCGTCAGATGTCAGAGGTTGTATACACTGTAAAATAATTCACACCCTTTCCTTTAGGCACATTTACGCCTTTATTTATCTTGAGGGTGTAAATGATTTTACATTGACGATGAGAAACGCATACATGCGTTTTTGCGATAGACACATCGCATATATGCGATGCCTTGGCCGAATGCCTAAGACACGACATCGAAAACGCCAGACCAGGAAAATAGCAACGTTGGCTCGACAAGTTCCAAAAACACACACGCAGCACGTATACTCTCGATGTGGATGGAACGATGTGACGACTAAAGCGTTGCAAGCGCGTTCAAGCGTCGGGTCGTCAACCAGCATTTCATCACGTGATGCTCTCCCATGCTCACCGACCTTTGTGCCCGATGCAATACAAAACATCGAATAGACAACAAAGATATCAGTCTCGCGAGCAAGACATGGCGAGCAGTCACAGCACACCCTCGACTGAATTAGGGGGGCTTACGTGGCAAAACTACGCTGTGATTAGGAGGCACGCCGTAGGGGGGGGGGGGGGGGGGACTCCGAATTAATTTTTTCCACGAGGGGACCTTTATCGTGCCCCCAAATGCACAGAACACGGGCGTTTCTTTGCATTTGGGCCCCATCGAAATGGGGCCACAGCGGCCGGGATTTGATATTGCGACCTTCTGCTCAGCACCGCAACAGCATTACCGTTAATTCCACTGCGGCGGGTAACTAACCCTGTATCCTACCACAGCAATACGACGCCTACTGTGCCAGTTATCTTCGGCTTAGGTTTTGGTCACAGACCGCCGAACGCGGCAGGAAAAGCTATTTCGCTTGCAGGAACAGCTGCTTGCTGGCGTACGTACAAACAGGCAGCCATTGTTGTTACTGTTTCCTCTGCACAAGTGGCACATAGTCATCGTGAGGAATCGGCCAAGAATTACCAGGTTTGCACTAATTGAGAAAAACGAAGAAACTTGGAAGAAAAACACTGGTTTACTGGAGGTAAAGATGTGTTATAAATTGAACGGTGTTCATATAGTGTCGAGTCCGTCAAAACATGACGCATAATTAACACCGATGACGATTGGCCAAGAAAGCGAGCAATTGTATTAAACTGCAGATTACCCTAAAATTAGCTTCAAGAACGCTAGACAACCAGAACACAAAGACGGGAATAATATAATCCACACATTTATTTGGTTGTTATACACAGAAAGGCGCCTGCAGAAATAGCTGGCGGTGGCAGCGCCGAGACGCTGTATACCGTAAAATATAGTCTAAATATTGAAATCTGTCCCGCTGGCCGGGCCTAATTCGATCCAGCACTCTGTTGAAGCACGCGCTCGGGCAGAGAGAGAGAGAGAGAGAGAAGGCAAGAGTGGCTAAAGAAAGGATGGGGGAGGGTGTCGTGTCGCGGAACACACGTTTTGGACGTGCCGCACGCGTCGTGTACGCGTGTTGCCGATACAGCGCAGCATGTGGTGGCGGGTATACGACGCGGCTGGTTTAACGCGATGTGTCTCTGCAGTTATAATGCGTTGTTGTGCGTGCCGGAGCGAAGGAATACGGGTGGGTGTGCGCGGGGAGGTGGAAGGCTGGGCGAGAGATACGGGAGGTTCGACGGGCCGGCAGCGGGGTTGAAGCGCTTATCCGATGCACCGCCCGGCCGATTAATTAATGGTTCAGGCACGTGCAACACCCCCTCACCCCACCTCCTCCCCCGAGCGCAGGAGGAGGGGAGTGAACCTCGTGTTAGCCAGATTCGCAGGCGAGAACACCGAAGGCGAGAAAGAGCTTTGTGCGCGAGAATGCTGCCACGAATTTTCACCCACCGCCGAAAACTATGCACCTAGTCTAACCCATTATCTGCAGCCGCATGGCCACGTGCCACATGTCAGTTTTGTTGTTGTTGTTGTTGTTTTTGTTTCCACTAACTATGTGCACAGCCAGCTGGGAGAGGCGAGGCGATATGCGCTGCCTGGTTCCAGCAAGCGTTTCAGCAAGTATACGTATACCGGCCGCAAGTTGTTGTATAAGTGCGGAGAGACGGTGATTAAAAAAAAAAAAGACAACCGTGATCACCATGGCATTGCGGCACACTAGAGTGTCACAACGCCATTGTTGTTCCAGAAGCTTGCTTCAAAGATAATAAAGGCCTGTATATTCGCAAAGTTCTTACGTTAGGACGTTCATATATACTCGTACAGAGCTGATGTCATGCGTAATATCAGCGAACGTGGCCAGTCAATAGCAAACGGCACTTTCGAACGAACTGCTTTGAGAATTCGGCCCAAGATATTTTCAGTCCATCATAATAATACATAACACAAGAAGTCAGCGTAAGACATGTGGTGAAAATTACACAGACGGCATAAAAATACGTATAAAGGAAACCGCGCTGACGCCGTTGCGTTGATTTATTCGGTTGAGTTTTGTTTTCTTGCGATCCCGCCGATTCTGCTCGCTAGTTCTTGGGTCAATAGGTTGCTACACTTCCGACGAAGCTCAGAAAAGTCGAATGCCCAAAGCACAAGCAGGTGTTCCTGTTCAGCGTAGGTTTCGCTTAAAAGCCATACAAATGCGAACGTTATTTTCCCGCCGCGGCCCAGATTTCTGACCCAGGGCTTACTTTTTATTTTTTTTGCTTGGACAATGGGCAAAGGCGGTGTCTCGACATCGATTCGCGAATAGCAAACCAAAGCAGCTCGCAGAGCAGTATCGAACCGCGAAAACAGCGCCAAAGTGTTTTTTGAAGATGACCGCGATTGTAAAGCTTCCTGGATCCGCACCCGGTCACGTGTGCACATTTCAATGTTTTTGACACTGTCATCCGCCCGTGCGCCTTGAACGAAAAAAGATTTTAGAAGCATTCCATTTACCTCTCGCTTACTGTATGTTGACTTTATCTCACCGACTTTCGACGGCCGGACCCTCCGTGTTCACAGACATGGCCAAGCAAGCACAGGTCGTGGAGGGATCTACAGGGCAGCCAGCAGATCGACTGGCATATCAAAGCATTTATCACTCCGACTGACCATTCGTTAGCAGCCTCTCAGCATTCCATTGATCTTATGTCGACTTCATTCCGTATCCGTCGATAAAGACAGAACACAGTCAACGCAATGCACTGATGACCTTACGAGCGTACAGTACGATTTTCAGGGATTCACAAGAGTGGTTCGTGGGCCGCGCATTGACTGAGATCGAAGCACTTACGAGTTTGACCGATGATTCTGCCCAGATATCGGACAGTCCCGAAACACCGTGTATTAGTGGCCTCGTTTGCATTGTAATATATCAAGTTCTGTGTTTTTGAACTGACTGCCGATCCGGGAGTAACTTTGAAACGGTTCGCTGCATAATGAGTCAGTGAATGGGTGCAACTGCTTTCAGTAATATAGCAGCTTCTTAGTAATGTTTTCCGGGGACATTATGCAATCCTTGAGGCTCTGCCTTCTATCGCACACAGCCAATCTCGCAGTGGTGAGTACCTGCATAACGCAAGACTTTGTTGTCTTATGCTGACTCTTTGTTCCGAAATCGGCAAGTACTACATTAAGGCCTCACAATAAAGACACATCGAGGAATATCGATTAATACTGAGTCACTTATCAGTTTGACCTATCATTCTATGAAGAAAGCCAGACGTATTAACCGCAAGACATGGCCCCTTTAAGTCCCGTTCAGATTACGTGTAATTTTCTTTCCCATTCATTATCGAAATGAGGTCGCATTTCGACGCAAATAGCCAGACAAAAAAAAAAAAGATTACATCGAACTGCTTGTTCGCGCTTCGCCCTTTTCAACAACGCCTTGTCTTATGTATCCTAGAATGCAGCTGCTTTCGGGGCATCTGCAAATACACGCACGTGAAATTTCGAGTGCACATTTATATTTCAAACCTCGCGGAAATTGTTGAAGCGCGATCGAATTTATACAGATATATCGTTCGTTTCTCTCGAAGTACCCGTCTTATCAGGCAGCGTTGGATGCGGGGCTTGTGCGGAGCCAATGGATGCCCTATAGTATAAAGCCCAACGTAGAGCGACCAATTAACATTACGTAAACTAGTGAATTCCCAACGTGTATGCGCGTTTGAGTATAAAATGGCCACATATGTTCGTCCTACTCAGCAGGCCTATACTTTCTTTGTCTCATTGGAGTCTGCCGCCGGCACTGATCTGTTAGCAGAGAAAACGGTGGTAGGTGGAGAGGGTGCGGCGAAACCGGGTTGACCTTCAGCGATCTCTGCCGACTATGTAGGCTGTATACTATACGTACAGGCTGGTGCCTATATCACAACAGCTGGGCGACAGTTTTAGGGAGTCAGCTTGCGTGCCTGCCTCTGCAGATATTTGTAGAGGAAAGGCCAGCGTCGATGGCGAGGTGAACTTACATTGTATACGTATGTATTTTTCCACTGGAGATATCGATGAGAACTAGCAGGCCTGAGCGTACTAGCTTTGGTATTGCGGAGGCATGGCGTTTATGTTCTACCCTGCGTGTTTCGAAGACATTTAATTGACAGCGTTGGACCAGTTGCTTTTGTTTTGTTGCGATGCATTCTTTAAGATTCGTTCTATACTCTCTATTATATTCCATTCTTTAAGATAAATTCCTGTCTCTGGTTCACGTTCCGCTGCAGCTGTTTCCATGGGTACCAAGCCTTTGCGATCTCCGCGAGAACAGCCTGGCTCTGAGAACGAAAATAATTCGAACCGAGATGACCATAATATATATGCGCCCTAGCACGAGCCATAGGTTGACCACTTTGTTGAGAACAGGTTATCCTGAGTGAAAAGCGATATACGACTCCTAAGCTAGAAAGGCACAAAAGATGGACGCGAAGAGATTTAAGCAGCCAGCAAGCAGAAGTACTTTCCAAATTGTCTGTGGGCTGCAAAACAAATATGAACGTGGGTTTTCTGTCTGCAACGCCGTAGTTATCACTCGTGATGGTGTTAATCTAATCATCTCGATGTGTTTATGAACTTACGTTTTCCCTCAGCTCAAAGATATAGTGAGTTGGAGACCACAATAAATATTACACTACTACCTTTTGTAGATCATAATTTAAATTCATTCGTAACTCACAGCTGCTATCAGACGCCAGGGCTACGGTCGGGATTGTATGGCACATCCTGGAATGTAGCGACATGAAAGTCTAACTTACAGTATAGCGTTTTCGGCTGTGTAGGGGTTGGAGGACGGGACTTCGGGATGAAAACCCAAACTTGGGAGTATTTATTCTACATTTATACAGGGAGGTGAGAGATAAGTAACATTCGTACACTCATTACGGGCCGGCAGCAACTCGGACGCTGCGGCCCGCGGCAAGAAGTTCGAGAGAGGTGAAACAGGGAAACAGGGCATGTCCCAGAATCCTCAGGTCTCTCTGGAAGGCTTCTTATAAGCCCTTCGAGCACTGCAAGTCACGTCATGTTTGACCAATGGGAGAGTCCACTCCGATGACGCCACTTGCAGCCAATGGTAGGCGCCCGTGTCGCGTGGCACACCTGTCGGGGCTCTCTGCGGTCTTGCCACGCAGACTGGCAATCCACTTGTAGGCTGGAGAAGGAGCGGGGGGCGCTCGTGCACCTGCTTCATTGTCGGATGCCCACCTGCTAACCCCGGCGGCGCACAAACTTGTTGGCACGTAAACTTGTTGCCTCAAACTTGTTTGCTCGGCCGCTTCTCTGGAATGCGCTTTCCTGCTTTTGCATTCCTCAATTAGCTGTGCTGCAATCCGATGTGGTCTGGGGAACTCGAAGTAATCGCAGGAACCAGCTCCATATCTAACAGCTCGTCCTCGCCCCGATTGTTCTGAATGGCCGGTGAACTCAATTCGCTGGCCATGAGGAACGCTGAAAGGAGCTGCAGGGTACTGGGGTCGAGCCTCGTTTGACAACCCTCGGGATCCTGGGCCCTGGAGAACAAACGTCAAACAAACAAAACAACACAGCGCTGCCCCACGTGTAAGCGCAGGCTCTTCGCCCCTGACTCGCCAGGCTATTACTGCGTCAAAATGAACCCTGATCTCTTAGTTCCCCAATTTTGACAACAGTTCCAACCACCCTTCCAAACAGCTATCCATTTCTCCTCGATTGCCGACAAGACCAGAGTACTATTGTTGTTGCAAAACAAAAGGGTCGTTGACGATGCAAACAACAAAATGAAAACAGCCGAACATAACTTAAGTGGCCTAACCACACGAACAGCATGTTTCCAATCTATCGCAGTGGCGTACTTATCGCACGTAATGGTGCCACTGAACAATCTGGTCAACTTCACAAGTACGTAATCACAAGTGCACCAGCCTTGTGGTCACTAAACAGAACGCGTACTTGCGTTGTAGGCAAACTTTTCATTTACGCTTACTCACGTTTCTTTCCCTGAAGGTCCTACAGGACACGTGACGTAAACGAACAATTAAACTTGCGGGACTTACACACTCCGCAGAACCCTTAAAATGATGCGTCTCTTAATAACTCGTTCCACGCATACTTATCAGAGAAGTCAGAATACGGCTGCCCTATACACACACGAGCAATCCACTCATAAATCTGCTTCCTTCCGTCCACACAGGACATGCGCTAATGGAACTAAGAACGCTTCCCAGTGCAAACCATGCACTCACTCAAATCTACGCGCTTAACCTTACAAAATTCAAAAACGCTTAAAATGAAAGAAGGTTAAATAACACACACGCGCGTTACCATAGGCCTTTCGACGATAACCTTGACCTTCAGGTTACTCGCACACACACAAAAAAAAAGCCTATCTACTTATTAATGAGCATCTCGCGAGACTACATGTTTACATAAAACGCGTCTTTCAAATCTCGGAGCTTCTCAAACAAATCATAAGCAGAGCTCATACCTTACACCTTGAAAGAAAGCCTAGTCTCAAATCGCGAAAACTTTCCGATGCTCAAAATAAAATACAAAACAACACGTTTTCCTACTACGGAAGCTCTCTTGGCCTCTCATTCCAAACGCTTACGTCTGACTCATACTTTGAGTCGTACCCGGGGAGGCCGCAGTTTCAAAGCTACTCTGGCTACGGAGGAACAACAAAAGGGCTGATTCACTATCAGCTCCCCCAAGACGTTACGGTCTCCTGCCAATTTGCGTCCCCGCGCCCCGCTTTCAACACAAGCTCGATTGACCGCGTCGCTACTCCCCACCTGGTCTCGTCCTGCCACCTTGCGTTTCTTCGAACTGCACGCTGAGCTATGAGAAGAACTACGGAACGACGAGGAGCTTAACTGCCTCGTGCCCTTTGTCCGCGTCCGTGCAGAACATTCTTCGCGGTCCCCCTTTGACCTGTGGCTCGAACGTTTTGGATGCGTCAACATCGTCCTTGACGACCGCATCTTTTTCCTTGCGCCCTGCCCTTTTGGGTTTCTCGCCATTTTTGGCGGCGCTACATTATTTACCGTCTCTCGGTCTTTACCGCGCTTCTTTTTACGGCGCTTTCTCTTTGCACTCGTTTTCATGTCGCCTCGTGCCTCGTGCTGGCCGGTACACATTTCGTCGGCCCGGATCGGCCTCTTACCCGCATTGTCTGAGTGATTTACATTTAAATCTACTCTCTCTCTGCCTCGACTGGCGGACAGCTCAACCGACTCTGGCACAATGCAGCAGGCTTTACTCGAGTAAGACAACTCGCACTCTTGCGAACTGCCCTCTACTACATTGCCCAGCGCACGCTGTGAATCGGCACACAGCCCGTCGGTATCGATCGCTGTCTCACGCGCACAGTCCGAATGATTAAATGAATCATCCCTATCTAGGCCATCTAGACTGGCGGAGAGCCGCACCGATCCCTGAACAATGCAGTTTTTCTCTCGTGGACTACGGAGCTCGCCATCCTGAGAATTACCCTCAACTGCACCGCTCAGCTCGCACTTCACTTCTGCACGCACATCTGGCTCTACATGGGTGCTCGCGTCTGTCGCGTCAACAGTACCCTTTTCCTCGCTAGCAACCTCGCTAACCTTACCAGCGACGCACACACGCGGTAACTGTGCCAATTTGTTCGCAGCTGGCCTAGCTGTCTCCACAGTCATCTGTTGGCACAGCACCTCGTCGCTCTCACTACGGCCTTTAACGGCCTCTGTTGCCACTAAGGCATCGTTAGCAGCTAGCCTTTTCCCTTCACTTATTAATCGGCAGTCAATCTCACAGGCACTACTCTTTTCGTCGGCTTCTGGCGAAAATCCGCTAGACACTTGCTCTGTACTTCCTACAGAATTCTCAGACAGCCGTTGTCTCTGTGCCAATAACTGATCACAATATTGTATCTCTTTGATCAGCGCTGCCTTCTCTCTCTCATACTTTTCCTCTTGCTCAAGCTTACGTTGATTCTCACGTTCGCGTGCCTTCTCACGTTCGTGACGCTGACACCTAAGAGTAAGTTCTTGAAGCTCCTGCTTCCGTTCATTCTCGCGTTCTTCACGCTTAAGCTCACTCCTAAGTTCACGACGCGCTCGCAAACGTACACGACGCTCTCGCTCCCGTGGCTCCTGTATCACTTCCCAAGCAAGCTCAATGCTTTTGTGATCATTGCCACTATCATTAATCGCCTTTATGATAGCTGGCGTTTCCATCCGTTCGTCCGCCTCAACTCCCAAATCGTCGCACACCAACAACAAGTCTAACCTCGTCAACCTTCTAAGATCCATGGCAGCTGCCCCGACAGGTGGTTAAAACTGTTTTCCTTAATTAATTTGTGCAAACACACAATGCAACAAACTCCCGATTCCCAGAACTATCAAAATTGAACACACAACCTTTGAGTCTGGCGAATCATAAGGAAAAAAACCACGCGCTCACTTACGGTTGCAGCACCCTGCCATCCGGTTCGTTCGTCCGCTGTTGCCGGTTCCTTCCGGACTCCCTGGGTCGAAGGCTCGCTCCTTCTTCGATACTCCCAGTCTCTTCGGACCTCTTTCGACGAAGGCTCTCTCTTCTTCGCTCTTCCCGGTTCTTTACGATCTCTCTCGACGAAGGTTGATTCGTAGCGCTGCCACCAGCTGATGTATTCGGAGGCGATCCTACCGCTGCCAACCAGATGTAGGGGTTGGAGGACGGGACTTCGGGATGAAAACCCAAACTTGGGAGTATTTATTCTACATTTATACAGGGAGGTGAGAGATAAGTAACATTCGTACACTCATTACGGGCCGGCAGCAACTCGGACGCTGCGGCCCGCGGCAAGAAGTTCGAGAGAGGTGAAACAGGGAAACAGGGCATGTCCCAGAATCCTCAGGTCTCTCTGGAAGGCTTCTTATAAGCCCTTCGAGCACTGCAAGTCACGTCATGTTTGACCAATGGGAGAGTCCACTCCGATGACGCCACTTGCAGCCAATGGTAGGCGCCCGTGTCGCGTGGCACACCTGTCGGGGCTCTCTGCGGTCTTGCCACGCAGACTGGCAATCCACTTGTAGGCTGGAGAAGGAGCGGGGGGCGCTCGTGCACCTGCTTCATTGTCGGATGCCCACCTGCTAACCCCGGCGGCGCACAAACTTGTTGGCACGTAAACTTGTTGCCTCAAACTTGTTTGCTCGGCCGCTTCTCTGGAATGCGCTTTCCTGCTTTTGCATTCCTCAATTAGCTGTGCTGCAATCCGATGTGGTCTGGGGAACTCGAAGTAATCGCAGGAACCAGCTCCATATCTAACAGCTGGCATACTGTTTCCCCCGTTATAAGAGCATGGCGGTTGAAAGGTAATCAGGCGCGCAGTGAGAACAGTGCAGACTCTTCGGCGCCAACTATGGTGCCCCCCCCCCCCCCCCTAAAGTCAAGAGCCCCGCGGTCTCCTCGCGACGTCAGACTCTCACCCCACGACTCGTCGTCCGGCCCGGGGCATGTCGAAACTATGCCGCGTCCGGCGGTGTCTAAAATGGCGAATTGGCCATAGAGCCGGGGTGCTCAAAACGACGCCAGGAACGCAGCCTATACTTCCGCGTTTGCCCGACAGGCGCGCCGGTAACACGGAGAGGAGACATGCACTACGCCCAGACAGAAGGCAATACCCGGTTTCCCGAGAAAAAAAAGGGGGGGGGGGAAATGTGGGAAACAAAAGGAGTTGAAGCCAAGGCACATAACGAGAAAAGGAATACGCAAAGGAGCTAGAATGAGTAAAGGAAGACGGAGATAAAAAGAAAAGCGATAAAAGGAGCCAACTGTAAAGGTTAAGGAGTAAAACAAGAGTTACAGAGAAAGAACAAAAATGAAGCTAAAGGGAGTGCCGATAAGAAGAAAGTTGAGAAGTAGAGGAAATAAAGGGAGTAAACAAAAAGGGTGATACCAAAAAAGGAAACGGATAAAATACGTCAAATATAAAACTTACGGAGTAATATAGGAGACAAAATAAAAGAGGAGCTTAAGGGAGAACAGATAACATGAAAGGCGAAAGGAAAGGAGATATCAGGCGTAAAAGAAAGCGTGTTTAAGAAAAGAGGCAAGAGAGACAAGGAAAAAGGAAAGCCATAGAGAAAGCAGTAACATAATGCACAGAAACAAAAGGAACAGAGGCGCGAAACGACGAAATGGATGAGGAGAAAAGCGATAAAGAAAGAAGTTAGGCAACAAAAGAGTTGAAAAAAGAATGGAGGGAACAGAGGAATGCGAGCGAAGAAACAAAGGAATCAGCAAGGAACAACGCGTAGGCGTCAGACGGTGCACGAAAGGGAGTTTAGGGTAAACCCAATCGACAGAGGCTCCACTTGCCTTGTAGATCGGCGCGGAGCCGGGTCTCCTCCGCCTTTTATTGGCTCGGGGACAGAATTCGCGCGCGAGATAGGGAAAAAAGGGGAAAGGCAAATAAAAGGGAACGAGCAACGTCGCCGAGATCCTTCTCATCGGCGCGGGAAAAGAGGGCGGGATTGAGCTGGGATACAACGTGAAGGTTTCGTTTTTTATATTTCTGTCTCTTCATCTCTCCTTTTTCTCCATCTGTAGATTCGCTTGAAGCAGCCGAACAGGCCGTGTAATGAATAAGGCGGATGCTAGGGCAAGCGTACTTTGCGGAAGCATTCGCAAGGCAATCGAGAAATTCGCGACGGCACTATACTGAGACTGCAGGCGAGCGTACGTAAGCGCTAAGTTCTTCTGTTTCGCCTGCGAAAAACCTTGTCGGTGATTGTGCGTATTATATCTGCTACAGCGCGGAGTACTCCCGGCTCCATACCTGCCAACCTGGGTTGGCAGGTGTGGAGCTGTGTAGGATTTCCTAACCTTACTTTGGGAAATCCCGGATTCGAGAAAAAAGGAGCAGGGGATAGTGTGCATTTTTTAGAGTTCGCCTTTAGCACTGACATTTCTGCATGCATACAGACTTTATCGACGATTGTTTAACTTTAGACATTGCACACAAGTAGCAGGAAACTTTGAACAGCAGATACTGACATTCTTGTAGATCGCAGCGAATGTTTTTCAGCGCTTATAAACTTACTGGAAGCAAGCAAATCCGCAGAGCACAATCAGCCTCTCTATACGGCTTTCATAGAAGATTACGAAGAGGACTTCGATTCAGTAGAGATACCAGCAGTCATAGAGGCATTACGTAATCAAGGAGTACAGGACGCTTACGTAAATATCTTGGAAAATATGTACAGATATTCCACAGCTACCTTAATTCACCACAATTAGGAAGATGCCTATAAGGAAAGGAGTCGGACAAGGAGACACAATCTCTTCAATGCTGTTCGCTGCGTGCTTGGAAGAAGTATTCAAGCTATTAAACTTGGAAGGCTTAGGAGTGAGGATCAACGGCCATTATCTCAACAATCTTCGATTTGCACGTGACACTGCTTGTCCTGTTCAGCAACACTGGGGACGAGTTACAACAAACGATTGACAACCTTAACAGAGAGAGTGTAAGAGTGGGAATTCAGGATCACCAGTCAGCCTCTATAGAGTCTGTGAAGGAGTACATTTACCTAGATCAATTACTCACGGGGGACCCTGATAATGAGAAGGAAATTTACGGAAGAATAAAAATAGGTTGGAGCGCATACGGCCGAGATTGTTAGATCCTGAGTGGAAGCTTACCATTATCACTGAAAGGAAAGGTGTACAGTCAGTGCATTTTGCCGGTGCTTACATATGGGGCAGAAATTTGGAGCCTGACAAAGAAGCTTGAGAACAAGTTAAGGACGGCGCAAAGAGCGATGGAACGAAGAATGTTAGGCGTTAAGAGACAGAAAGAGAGTGATGTGGATCAGCGAGCAATCGGGGATAGCCGATATTCTAACTGACATAAAGAGAAAAAACATGGAGCTGGGCAGGCCATGTAATGCGTAGGTTAGATAACCGGTGGACCATTAGGGTTACAGAATGGGTGCCAAGAGAAGGGAAGCGCAGTCGAGGACGGCAGAAGACTAGGTAGGGGCGATGAAATGAGGAAATTCGCAGGTGCTAGTTAGAATCACTTTGCGCAAGACAGGGGTAATTGGAGATCTCAGGGAGAGGCCTTCGTCCTGCAGTGGGCATAAACTATTATTATTATTATTATTATTATTATTATTATTATTATTATTATTATTATTATTATTATTATTATTATTATTATTATTAAGTATCTTTCTGGTATATGGCATTGTGTGCACCATAATTTATGTTCATATGCATTTTTGCTATCTCACGTCGACCCATCCTTTAACAGCTTCGAAACTTATTCGGGAACATGACTTATTTTTCGTAAAAATTGGTGCAACATTCGTAAAAATTTAGAATGAGCCCAAATTCTTAACGTTTGCGAAAGATTTCGGAGAGTTGGTAGGTACAGAGCTCATACTACAGCCATTCGTTTGGACTAACAAATGTCTTACGCACAGCGCTGTTCGTAAATGGGCTATTCCAGCCAAAATACCGCGAGCGGTGTGAATGAAGCGATGAGCGCTCTATAGAGAAGAAACAAAGATTTGGCGCACGACGTTACAACGAAATTCTAACGAATTAGGTGAAGGAAGGATTAGATGCGCAAAGAACATATACTTCGTCCGTAAGAACAATCCATATCACTATAAGCCATGGTTTGGGGCCGGATTTGGAAGAACATTAGGGAGTTTTAGAATAGGGGCCCCTATAGTTTGGGGCGCCAAAGAGCTTTGCGGGTGTTAGCGTTGGGGCACGTAGGAGTGAAGAGTTTTAGAATAGGGTTTTACGTTTGCGGATAGCGTCTTGCGTTGACAGCGCCACTACGGCGTCAAAGAAAAGCTATTAGAAATAATTAAATCAAATATACCATTTTATGATAGGAATGATAATTTTGACTTGCGTGTATTCGCATTTAATTACAATTTAGAGGCTATTCTGTAAGTAGCAAACAATTAGTTGCGCTTAGTTTTGAGCAAACCAACTTTACTAGCCTTCACCAGCCAAGCTTAGCCGTGTTAGGCCTACGAGCCATAAAATCCACAATCGAATTCGAAATCAGCGGCGTCTAATGAGTCAATCTTCATAACACACGCTAGTTGAGAGAAAGCGATAACCGCAGTCACTTCTCCTAGCTTGCGAACTTCACGCGTTACCACGAATCGAACCCAGTTTGGTGCTAGGTTAGAGCCGTCGCTTCGATGGGTGCCGCCATGTTTGCCGACGCAAAACTTTTGGAGCCGCTATTCGGGCTCCCGCAAAATCGGTGAAATAGCGTCCCCAACGCAAAACCCAAAGGCAGTTTGCGTCTTGCGCATGCGCAGTGGCTTCGAAGCTATGTCTTTGGGGCCCCAAAACGTTTGGGGCCCCTATTCTAAAACTCTCTATTATTGGACGGACAGACTCCCCGGACTGTTCAGTGTGTGGCGCTGTAGAGACTATAGAACATGTGCTCGTGGTGTGCTCTGAGTATGCGCGCGAAAGACTGACAATGGCAGATACCTTGAGACATTTACACAATAGACCCCTGTCGCAGGACCTCTTGCTAGGTGCATGGCCACAGAGTTGGCAGACGACAGAGACAATGCGTGCTCTTTCACGTTTCCTAGGTGACACGGGCCTGGACTCACGCCTGTGATACCAGTTGTGTAATGTGTACTTCACCTCGTTCCTCCCATTATCATCCCCCATTGTGACCCTTTTTCTTCCCTTCTTACCCTTCCCTTACGTAGAGTAGCAAGCCAGATGCTCCATTATCCGGCCGATCTCTCTACATTTTCCAGCCATTAAAATACTTCTTCTTGGGACCGGATATTCTAAGCATGTTGGGATAACCTCCAGTTCATCAGATTCACTCAACTGAAACAGTAAATGTACACCATTTACTAAATGAGTTTATGTTATCACAGGCGTTACAGCTGTGGTTTTCAGCCTTCTTCTTTTCTTACAGTGGAACAAGGACAATCTCAACGAAAGCGATACTGATATTAGGCGCAACCACGTGTCCGCAAAAGTCTGGAGGATTTTTACGAACACTGCTGGTGCTCGCACACAACAAAATCGTGTTCGTTTGGCGAGCACATTATTGTGCGAGGAATTTTTAGCCGGTGAGCTCGACCTCGGTCGGTGCAAGCGAAACATCGTCTTAAGAGGGAGTCGGGACAATATCTTGAACAATTTTAATATATAAATTATGCAATATTGCTCTTCTATGAAATGAGGGGAGGCAGTTTAGTCCTTGTTGCGTATTCTTGCGCTGTTCGGCGCTGCGATACCTAAAAAAAGAAACAGAAAAGTATACCGCCGAACTCATTCTTCGAAGTGCTCTCTTCAGGAAGTATACTGACTGTCTTCACGCTTTTATTTTTGTCGCGCTCTTCTTTCCGTCTTTACTTCCCCTTTCCCTTCCCCATGTGCAGGGTAGCAAATCGGAGGTTTTAACTCTGGTTAACCTCCCTGCCTTTCTCTCATTTGCATCTCTCTCTCTCTCTCTCTCTCTCTTGCGTGTGTGTGAGCCTCACTGTAAGTGACCAACAACCAAAAGACGTGAAATCGGTACGAGACGTCTGCCTTGCGCAGAATACTGAGAATCTTGACTGTCCAGCGTTATGTGCACCGACACTTCATGCGATTGCTTAGACTTTACAAAAAAAAAAGGAAAATGGCTTCCCAGAAGTAAAATGGCTTCCCAGAAGTACAAAACTTTGCTCTTTAGAATGCGTCACCAGTGGAACACAGACGAACGACCGAGACACACGTCCTCAAGACACGGCGTTGGCCGGACACTGACCTGGGACCACAACCGCCCTCCAAGACCGCCTCGGACCACGCCAACAGAAACAGCAGGGCTACCGGGGACGGGGGAGCCAACCCTTCGCCAAACGACCGAAGAGACGGGTTAAAACCTCGGA
This sequence comes from Dermacentor albipictus, assembly GCF_038994185.2. Classification (NCBI taxonomy): domain Eukaryota; kingdom Metazoa; phylum Arthropoda; class Arachnida; order Ixodida; family Ixodidae; genus Dermacentor; species Dermacentor albipictus. The sequence continues at coordinate 18,623,052 of NC_091829.1, forward strand.
GAGCGAAGCCAAAGGAGGCTATAAAGGGAAACCAGGAGAGAGAAAGAGAGCGTCTGGTCCACAAGCCGTACAATATACAAAGACTGCGGGGCTCACCGAAGCTGCGTGCTTTATTGCAGCAGCCGTGAAGACACGTCCGCGTGGCGTGCCCGTGTCCAATCGTCGCCTCCCATCCCTGCACTCCCCCTCCCCCTCCCCCCCCCCGGCGGACGGGCCGTAATTTCCGGAAGAAAGAAGGGCCAAGCGCCCAGTTTATTGAATAACGTCGCCGAAGAAGACCGGCTAAGGATGGAGAGCGCACGGCGCACGCACGCGTGGTACAGACCAAGGGGGGGGGGGGGGGGGCGGTGTGGAGGGGGAGGGGGGGGGGGTGGACTAGACGCTGTCCTCCCGAGCCTTCTTCCTCTACTTCCTCTCAGCCGAGCAGGCTATCGAAGCACGAAAGTGAAGGAGACCAAGACCGAACCGTTCGCGGGCCCCGAACAAGGGTTCCAGCTCTAGTACAGAGACCTGTCTCCCAGAAAGCGAGCCAGAGGCCAGCTCGAGGCGCGAACAAACAAAAACCTTCGGGGTTCGAGCCTGTAAGCAGGGAACACAAACCCGGGCGTTCCTGCAGCGTTCTCCAAGAAGTGGCTGTGGCACTCTCGCCCTCCCTCTCTGTCTCTCACTTTCTCTTTCCTCGCTTTCTTTTCGCCGCGGCTCAGCCGTTTTACGAGGTGATTCTCTCGCTGCACGTCGTCCTCGGAGACCAAGATGGAGGAAGGCTCAACCCCCAGCGCAACCCAAGCCCGAAGCACACTGCCCCTCCCCCCTTACCTTCCCCCCGAAAAAAGAAGTAGCAATACCTAAGCCCAAAAACACACGTTCCTCAAGACGGAAGGCCTAACCATCAGTCCATACTCCTCGGCCCCTAGCACCCCCCCACCCCCCCGAAAAAAGATAAAGAGGAGTAAAGCCTAAGCCTAACTCCCGATACACCCTGACCAAGATGGCGGAAAGGCCTAACCCACATTGCACCCCCCTCCCCTCCGTAGTACCCTTTTTAACCACATTCCTTCTGGCTTCGTGGTAGCGGTAGTGCACGCGCACGACCTCCTTTTGTTTCCACCGTTCCTTAGGATTTTATTTCTCCACGTGTCCCCCCCCTTTCGGTCAGCTCGGGATGGAGGGGTCCGTGGTAGGCGCAAGCTTGAAGACGCGTGTGCCCCTGACAGCCAACCGAAACGCTTTCTTTTGCGGCTCGCACGCGCCGCCTGAAGCATCAAAAAAAAAAAAAAAAGAAAGGCGCCGCGCTTTGAAACCCAGGGCCCAGACGCGTATTCTGAGCCGGCTTTTTACTGCCTCGGAACGAGCGTAAAAGAACAACGAGGATAAGTATGAGCAGGAACCCGAAAAAGAATTCGGCGGACGCGGGGCTTCTTTTCGTAAACCCGTGCGTGTATGGAGGTCGTTTGTCCTTTTTGCTTGCACGCGCTGCCATTTTCCCTTTCGGTTTCGTATACTGCGCTGACCGGCTGTCCGAGCCGCGAGGAATGAAACCTTAATATACCCGCGGCGAAAAACGGTGTGCCGTGTTTTTCGGACTGGAGTCTACGCGACGTAATATGATAACGTAGAGACTGCAATAAACACGCGCATTTAATCAAAATAGTAACAAACTGAGCTCGAAGCGAACTTAGAACAATGAGGATCCGCATTTAATAAGACGAGATCGGGAAGACATTTTCTTTAATCCTCATTGGTGTTAATTCGGAAGAAATAGGTTGAATAATTACGGGAGAAAATGTAGGGCAGCCATCAATTTTGCTCTACATTTTTCGCCTAAACGTCAGTGCTAATAAAGAAGCGTCAGTACCGTAGATGAGAAATTGTTTCTCGGATCTGGTTGGCTTTAGCCAAGGAATTGTTCTGGATACTTGTGAAACGGGGACTTCGGCAGTTTTATAACATGGTGTCGTCCACGTTTGCCGATAAACAATAGGTGGCGTCCAAATCTACGTCCCAGTGGTGGCGCCCTCTCGATTAAAAAAATGAAGATCTTAAAGCTTATGCTTTTTCTGGTTGCATGCGGTGGAAGAGATTGCAAGAGACGTCAACGCGTCATTCACGCCGGGTTTCGGACACCACCTGGTAACTATACGTCCGCGCAGACGCTGCCGAAATCTGTGACGTCACGGTGAGTAGTTGCGGCAGCTTCAAAATGGCGTCGCCACTAGATTTTCGTTCTCGCGCGGTGTCCGGTTCACCGTACACTCGCTGTGTACCGTTCACCGTTCTCGCTGTGTCCGGGCGTTTCGGTATACCATATAGTTTAAGAATAGCGTTTGTCGCCTTATGTACGTTAAACAGAAGCACCTTTGCGGGACGTTGAGTGCTTTCAAGACGTTCAGTTTAACGTGCCGGAACGCAAACGTTAGGAAGACGTTAAAGAAAAGGGCGCCGTCTGGTGTCTCGTGGCAAATGTATCCAAGCCACGGCAATCCATTAGCAACCATTCTGTCGGTGCTACGCAGACGCGTCTCTTCAGGCCTACGGACGCCGGAATCACCGAACGACCTTTGAAAGTGGACAGGCTATGCACTCATAACTGTCGTTTCGGGTGAGCTTAGAGGATGTGAAAGCTCGGTCCAACAGTTGCCGACGGTCAACGAGAGTGAGAGCGTAGCCATCATGAGAATTCAGGATGAAACGGCAGCCATGTGTGCTGCCACTTCAGACAACGCTATTTCTCAGCGTGCACAAACATTACGAACGTTAAAATCGCCGAGCAACGTACTTTGCCACAGCGTATACGTAAACCACGGAAACTCAGTAGCGTTCGGAGCATGCCCAGCGAGAACGGTGCCATTTCTTTACGTACGTAATGCGCTCACGTTTGGCTGCAAACGCTATTTTAAAGCTGTCCACTGTTGAAGCGTACGTCCCAATAAGATTGTGTGTAACACATGGCGGTCGCGACGTGTTTACGACCCCGCAGTTACTTCTGGCGTGTGCAGTTCGCAACAGTATAGCCACAGAGATCTGTCTCTGTTATTCAGGGGCAACCGTCACTGGGGCGTGGATTTGTACTCGCCTACACAGCTTAAATTGATATTTCAGGAACTACGGAGTGAAATTTAATAGTATTGAAGAGAGATGCAAATGAAAGGAAGGCAGGGAGGTTATTATTGAGATATACAAAAACGTCAATGTGCGTTCGGTTCGAGTGCGAGTAGATGGTCACATAGTTGAGATTCCAATGCACAAGTTGCGGTCGAATAGGTCATGCAAGAGAAAAACAGAACAGGCGGTCTGTTATAAGGACAGTATGCGTACGTCTGAATGGAGGAGGACGCCACCGATGACGAATGAGTGATAGGAACATGACATTTCGGCGCGTAGTACTTAGTTTGGCAGACGTGAGCCATCGGGTAATTTATTTATACATCCTGGGCAGAAGTATTCGTACCGCAGCGAATTCAATGAGTCTCAGGTTGACGCAATGACCGCGATAACGATAAATTAACTAGCATTTGTATTAATTTTGTGTAGTGTCGACAACGAGGTCGTGGACTACCTATTGCTTCTTCCTTGACGACCGTTCCAATGATGGTAGCGAAGAAGCTTTCGAAGATGTCTCTCTCCATTTTCGTTAGTTTGCAGAGAAGCTTGACTTTACGGCTTATAGGGCGAATGTTACGGTATACGAGCCACACTCATGACCTTATGCACACTATTATGTCCTTTTTGTTATAGCCGCAAGCGCTATCGGGACAGCGCTGTGCCCTCCTTTCTTTCCATCTCTGTTTTGTTTATTTTCTCTATCTCTCTCTTTATTTCTTTTCCTTTTTAAATTGGAGTGCTTCTCATCGACTAGCACTACTCTGGTTACATTTGAAGACAGATGAAAGCAATAACTTTAATAACTTCCTGCCGGCCAGTTTCAATGGCAATGCGGGAAATACTAGGCCTAGGCTGTTTCCACAACCTTTGCTTCGATACCGGCCAGTCGCTTTTGTCGCCCGACGTATCTTTCAGACCTTTTGACCGTTTTTCTGCCAGCTTACTCGTCGACGTCGGCCGTGTTGGTTTTTTGTTCGACCTGTTCTCTTTGCGAGACCTCGGGCAGCTGTCGATAGAAGCCGGATGTCGCTTGCGATAAAGCCGTCCCGGGTTTATGCGAAACGAATGTTGAATCAAAAAGAGAGAAGCAAACCTCATTCAAACCGAAACGGAAACGATGATCAAACGCGTCCATTTTTTGTTGTTTTGTTTTGCCAACTGCTTTCGGCATGCAGGGCGATTTCGACGAGACTGAGTTACGTTCCCAATGCCGTTGGGTTACTATAAGGTTGACCACTACCTTGTATATTCTACGTCGCATCTTTATTTGGGTGAATGTAGGTTCGATTGTTCGCTAGCGCGATTATGTTCGTTACCTTATTAGCCATCACGGCGCGCTGACAAGCTTGGATTGTTGTAGGCCAATGACGTACCAACGCTGTACTTAATAAAACAGGAGGCGTGATTGGCGCTTAACCGTGGCGCCATAACATTACAGAAATGGCTCAAGGCAGGATACCACTATATACGGTATAGTACCATTAACTAGGGCAAAAACACAGTGCCAGTAACTTGTAAAATGCGAAGGTTTAATAAAACTTGAAGCATCCCTGTTTTCTTATAGTCTTGCCCTGCGGCTCGTACATCGACTACACAGGGGATCGGCCCAGGTTCCGGGGGAGAAAGCTGATGATTAAAAAAATTAAATTTCACTCGCAAATTTGCACAAAAAGAAAGGAGCAGAGTAAGTTCAATGCGGCAGATGCAAGAAACTAAACAACGCACCCTGTATTGAGATGTGCGAAACATAATAATAATAGTAAAGAAAGCCGATTTAACTGCACCGTCGCCTGGAATCAACAATATACCCTTGGGGAATGCAGCGGCGCGCAAACACCTCTGTGATACCATACACCCGAGAATCGAACCTAGCTCTCGCGTTTAGAGTGCAGTCACCTTTTATGTCTATGCGAAAAAAACGAAAAAAAAAAAACGCGCGCACACCTGTATACACGGCTCCGCGAGCGGCGGCCAAACAGATGCTGCCGGAATCTCGCTCGCCAAGCAAGCGCGGCGCAGGAAATCGATCATCGCTCTGCGGCGAGCGTATTCGAGAGGACCCGCGCGACGTCGCGCATAAGACAAGCAGAGAAAGTGGGAAGGCAGGTTTTCCAGTAAGCCACAGGATTACGAGTCTCTCCGCCACTGCCCCCCCCCCCCCCCCCTCTCCACGTCGCCGTTCCCCCGAGCTTTCGTTCGTTGCCGCCGAGTGCTCGCGTACTGCGGGATATGGCAGGGCTTTCTTTCTTTGCCGTGCGCTGTGTACGCCGGCGAGATACCCATCGCGACCATCAATTACCGAGACGGATGGCATTACGCTGCGTTGACAGAGACGACGCGCGCGGCGCAGGTTTGTCGGAGGCTTGCGCAAGGGGGCCGCCCGTTCGCGATGTATACCGACCGACCTTGCCCAGGGCGTGCGTATGGGTCGGTTTACTTGCGTCCGTGGCTTGGCCGTGAGGAGTGCGAGCTTTCCAAAGACGCCTCCTTGCCGCAGCGGTATAACGTGTATAGGACAGGCAATGACATCAAAGAATTTTTTTTTTTTTTGCAGAGGGTTGAAATCTGGGCCCAATTGGTACATAGCTGAAGGGAAAAAAACCAGTCACAAAACACAAAGGACAAGAAGAGAGGTTCACACCCCAGCGACTGGACTATCAACTCTTTGCAGAAGGCTTGAAATCCGGGCCAGTTGGTACACAGCTGAAGGGAAAAAACCAGTCACAAAACACAAAGGACAAGAAGAGAGGTTCACACCACAACGACTGGACTATCAAAAAGAAAAATTTATTTCTAGGCTTTTACGTACAAGAACCACTATATCAAATTTCGACCAACTGGTGTTCTTCAACGTGTACCGAATTCACGTCACCCGGGTGCACTTTTCCGTTTCATAATAAATTTCAACTGAGTTTCATTAAAGGACACATTGATTTTCAATTTATAATGCCGCCGTGGAAGGCCAGCATAAATCAACTCTCTCGGGTCCCACGACCCACCGGCATTTCTTTATTTCTTTTTATTCCTCCTGCCGTCAGCGCTTCCAATTTGCTTTACAGACATCCGCCGAAAAGTATACACCGACGCGGAGCCATCGTCGGCTCGTATTTGCAAACACCTTAATCATTCCCGCGCTCCCACATAGAGTCAAGGGCACCGCGCGACCGGCGAGGTATACACACACAGCTAGCTGCTTTGCGCGCCGCGTTAAACCGCTGAAAAACGCGACGCGTCGACGCCCTCTCTCCCGCTGCTTGCTGATTGCCCCGCTGACACGCGGGCGCGCGCGCGCGCCACAATGAATAACGCGCGCGACAGACGGGGGGTACAAAAGGCAAGAAAGTACAAAACAGTCGCGGCGCAATCCGTCCGCGGAGAGTCTCGGGCCCGCAGCTTTGCCGGCGAGAGCGAGCCGCCAGGGCCGCTGGCTGACGCGATGGCATGTGACAGACACGGCGCGCCCGGAATGCGCGCGAGCGAGCGAGAGAGTGAGTGAGAGAGAAAGAAGGGTTGCCGCCTTCGCGGCCATGGGTCGCCGCATGAGACTTCCAACCCCCGACGCGCGTTCATCTTTCCAATCTTTCCGGCACCCCCTTTCACCCACTCTTCTCCTCAGTGTGCTCAAACCCCGGCCTCTGCGTTCTTTGCCCCTGTTCCAGTTCTTTTTTTTTCCGAGGTGCCGTGGCCTGCGCGCAGGCGCTGGAGCGCGAAAAATGGGCGCACGACGAGCTGCGCGTCGGAGCTCGGTGTGGAGTAGTACAGACGACGCGTCTCGTTGGTGGTATGACCGATGAACTACAGTAAACCCTCGTTATAACGAAGTTCAAGGGGGAGCCAGTATTCGTTATATCCATCACTTGCAAGCACTCCACTATGAATCTATATGAGGATATCAAAGTAAATTTCACTTCGTTATATCCTTTATTTCGTTGTAATATACCCTTTCGTTATAACGAAATTTGACCGTATATTCAGTGGCATGTCTGCGAAACGTAAAGGACGTTGGTGGCTAAAGGGAGCTGAAAGCTAACAGATTTTCATACCTTCATCTATCTCTCTCGCCGCTTCCTCGAAGAAACCACGCATCTCAGCGGTCGGCGATTGAGGGAGGCTTCAAGCGGCAGCCGACGCTTCGACTTCGCGTACGGAAGATTCAGGTGACGAAGGAGGAAGACGAAAGCAAGGAGGAGAGCGGGATGAACAAAGAGCGACATGGAACGAAACGATGATGATGTAGAAGAGCAAGAGCGAGGCCAAGGGTGGGGGCGAAGAGGAACAGGCCAGTGATAAACAGAAAAGTGAAGCGGGGTCGTTGAGAATGAATGTGTAGATGGGAAAGTTAGGCAAAGTGAAGAAAGGCATTGGGAGAAGAGCTTGAATAAACAGCGTAAGACCGAAGCTAAGGAAGAAAAAGACGGATGACGGCAAGGAGGGGGTGAATGAACCGTGTCTGACGAAATCATCTGGCCTAACTTTATCATTGCGATAGCTCCAAGCGCACTTCTGCCGTCGTCGTCGTCGCCGTGATGTTCTATATAAACGGTCAGCCGACGAGCGCCGCTAAATCTCGCGAGCGCAAGGGAGGAAGGAGGAGCCGAAGCACGCCGTCTTCTGTCGCGAGCGAGGCACAGGGGAGAGGCGAGAGAGGAAAGGGGGGGGGGATTGTTCTACTCCGGCGGTTGAGGCGGCTGCTGGTTACGGCGCGGCCGCGCGGGTGCCATATATTGCAAGCGATCTGCGATGCGGACAAAGTACGCGGGGTGCCGGTAACTTCGCATGCGCTGTGCTTTCGACGTTTAGTTCGCGTTGCAGCGAGAGACAGCACGACGGTCAATTCACTCGCTGCTGCTTCCGCACTTACTCACTCCTGCGTTTTGACAGCGAGTTTCCGCGGTCATCGAGCGAGGTGTCTTCATGTTTATACCTGTGAGCGCGTTACACCGTGCATGTTAATTTAGTTCAGTAAGCGAATGTGTGCAAGCTTATGCGGCCGATAAAACTGATATGCTTGCTTCGTATAGCTGCCTACTAATTTGCTATCGCAATCGATGTCATCGCTGATCGATCAGCAATCACCCGTTGAAGGCGTGTGCCACATTTTTGCCTTATTATTTATTTTAGTAGTTTTTTTAGTATTTTAGTAGTTTTAATATTTAGCAGTATCTTTTAAATAACCATGTATGTTCGTTGCTGGAGAGCTTGCGCCGAGAAATCCCGTGGTGAACGAGCGCAGCATTGTGGAGGACGAATCGACGTATCGACATTTTCTTCGGACTCCTCCACCCCGTCGTTTACTCAAACGCACCGCCACTACTGGCGGGTGACCGCGATTGACAACAACGTGGAGCTTAGTTTTTAACATTATGACATTCACTCATTGCCTGTCTGTCTGATGCTGTCTCTTAGCACATTTCTTATATGTTCCATCTGATTACTGCCCCCGTTTTTCTTAAATTGTATCTATTAAGAAAGAATTTTTTTTCTGCAGTGTTGTTTCTAGTGTCATTGTATCCGTAACGAGTTACCCTGCTTCTGCGAAGTAAATTCCCAAATGGGCCCACTACTAGCCTCTGGCTACGGGTACACAAAGTGTTTGTATTTCCTGTATACGATCATTGAAAGGCAAATAAAAGATTTAAAAAAGAAAGGCACGCGCTCTCGCTGTTAACCGTAAACGCCGCCCTCCGTCCATCCTGCCGACGACGACGAATGTTTGCCGTCGTAAGTGCGCCTTACGGCCCGCCGTCGGCCCATCATCCCTTTCCCTCTCTCCACGGTGCGGTGCCGCCGTTGGGGAAGATGAGTTATGGCCCCATTTGGAGTGATGGCCACGAGACGACTGCGGTGTGCGGCTCGGCCCGGGTCGATGGGCATACACATACGAGTCCCACGATGCCACTCGGGAGCAGTCTTAACCCGTCCGACTGCCATGCTTGTATGGCTCGTACTCCCGTTTAGGTAACGAGTGGGCCGGAGGAACCGCTGCAGGAGCGTCCGATACTGATCAGTACACCGGCCTGTCTCTTGCCTGATGCATAGTACACGCAGTGCCAAAAGGGTTAGTGTCTTTCTCTTTAAAAAAAAAAAAGAACTGCGCAGTGTGGAGTTTTTTAGAGACTCAGGAATAGTTAGGATGTTTGCTTTGTTTGTTGTGGGGCGACAGGAAGACGAGGGCGTGAGAAAAGAGATATACAGGAAAGGAAAAAGGCGCACGTTCTTGTACAACCTCATTCGCCAAGTGGAACGTATACTGAAATAGACTAAAGAATAGCGCCGCAGATTTGAGGGCAAATGTTGTGCTCACTTTTTTACCTCGGGCTGAGAGTACAGGCCGTATACGCAAACAAGACGTGACATTTTTCTTTGTTACCCTAACCGGCTGAGAGAACCGCGTGCCCACTTAGACACATATATGTATCTCGATGAGGAGCATACTTGCAGTGAAAACTACGGCGGTATCCCAGTGGCTATGGCGTGGCGCTGCTGAGCTCAAGGTCACGGGTTCGTTGCCTGACGCGCAAGGCGGCCGCGTTTCGACGGCAGCGAAATGCAAGAAAACGCTCGGGTTCTTGGATAAAAGTGCACGGTAAATGAAACTCACGTGCTGAAAATCAATCCGGAGTAAGAACTTGCTTATCTTAACGTGGTCTCACATACGTCTGTTATATATTTTTTTGTCTTCGACACAACGTATATGCTCAGTGCAGCGTATGTCCAAAGCCAAACGCGGGCCTCATACGTGTGGCGCGCTGTCGTGATCTCGCCAATTTGTTCCAACCTGTGGCGCGCGCGCCGCCATCTATCTCTGGCAGAAACGAGGAAGTATAAATTACGCTGACGCAACGTGGGATACAGATACACGCTCACGTGAAAACCCCCGCCACGTATACGTCCAGCCCGCAGCCTCTGGAGAGAGCCGCGCGGGTTAATCCGAGCAAACGCCTAATGGCCGAGACGCCGTGCTTCTCCCTCAACAGCAACGAGACCGTCCGGCGGCGAAGTTAATCACTGCGGGATAAGCGAGAGACTGCGGATCGCGTGTGTTTCGCCCCGCAGCGGGAGGAACAGTACACTGTCCTTCTCGGACGCCCGTTCGTCGACGCATCGGTGGGTGGAAGGAAAATCGCCGCGGATTACCGGGCGGTCTCCGAGGCGCGCGCTGCAGATTCGCGTGATCCGAGGGAAAAAGAAAAAAAATGCTCGCGCGCTCTATACCACAAGTTCGTGCACGCTCTGTATATACGCTATATCGGAGAGCGAGAAAGACCACGTGACACGCACGCCGACACGGCTCGTGTGCAGTGCCGGAAACGAACGCGCACACGCACACACACATAAAAAAAGAAAAAGAGAGACGGAGCAGACCGACATAAACCGCTGGGAAACCTAGCCCGACTCTCGCGGTCACCGTCGCGTGATAGGAGGTAGACTACGGAGAACGGCCGACGTGGATTTATAAGCACCTCCAGCCGCGATGATAATCGGCACAGATAACGCCGCGAAAACGGCCGAGCTCTGCTCGAAGGGGCATATATATGTAATCGAAAGAGCGTATATATATATATATATATATATACATATATACTGCCCCCCCCCCCCCACCTCCCCTAACACCAAGCTTCCTAAACCACAGCCGGACAGCGCCGGGCCATTTGAACGAAGCCTATACGGATATAATGGGCGATGTCCGTTTCTGGCCCGAAGGCTTCTTTAGTCATTTCTTGATGTCGTCTTTGTCGTGTCTCCTGTTTGTTTTTCTTTCCTTTTTTTTGTTTTCGACCGGATTCGGCGAAAACGACGACCAACACGTGTGTACGGAAAGGTCGAATGACGGAGGTGGGTGCAAGATTGGGAGGGGGGGGGGGGGAGGGGGGAGTCCGATTGCAACGCGTGCCTCGGAGTCATATATACGCGCGTGCGTGCGTGCGACTCGGTTGCTGCCGGGGCGGCGCGGTTTGACCGCGGGCGTGTGAGATACTGTTGGCCGTGTTTCTTACTTAGAGAGGGCCTCCTCTCTCGGGGAGGGACCGCAGGTATGGTACACACACGCGCGGCTGGGAGCACATGCGAGCGCCGCCGGTATATGGCGACTGGACCTGTATACCTGGTCACGGAGTGGAGAGCGCTTGTTGTTCGGGGTCTGCGGATACTCGCCGTCATTCCATCTGGGCAGAAAGAGCAGCAGCAGCGGTGGCCGCGCAGGCTTTCCTACTGATAAGGCACACGCAGTCGCTCACTCGCTTACTTACAAAGAGAGAGAAGGAGAGAGAGAGAGAGATAGAGAGAGAGGGAGAGAGAGAGGAATGGCTTGAGCGCGCGCAATAGCGAGATCTGCGGTGTGTGCCCGATTGTGTTATAGAGCCGCTGTCGCTGGAGCATGCGCGCGTTCCTGCATTCCACCGGCTTTCTCGCGAGGCCGGACTTGGCGCCATGTGTGTTTGTGTGTGCGTGTGTCTGTACGTGTGTGTCTACCTGTATGCCGGGGAATCTAACGTCGACGTCTTTCTCTCTTGACTTCACAACCGTCTCTCTCTCTGTCTCTCCGCGGACAAACCACTGCCGGCGCACAGACGAGAGATATGCAGACGTATCCGAAGTTCACCAGTTTTGGCAGCGGCGTTCTCCCAATTTTTGATTTTTATTGCTAGTGTCATTTTTGCGCGCCGAGATGCACGCGCCCAACACGCCAACGAGGACGAACAGATCTCGCTCGCTTGGTTGTCTCGCGCGAGGAAAGTTTGCAGAGAAGTGAGGCAGACTGATATCTTCACCGAGAAGAAGCAAGCAAGGAACGGGATTATAAAACGCATCCAGCCGAGAGAGAAAGTTTAAATAACATCCCCCCCCCCCCCCACTTTTATTCTGGTTCACCTTTTTCTCGGTATTCGTGAAGGCGAAAGTGACCACAGGAGAGTCGCTAAAGAGGACCGCTGAAAAGTTCTTTTAATTTTCATTTGATTCGTACTCAGAAGCAACGAGCTCTCTGTAATGAACAAGAGGGGAACGCGACGCCTCTATTAGTGCGAGTGTCTTGGGCGTGTTATTTTTCTTTTTCTTGTTTTTTAAATGCAGACAGTCGAGCTCTCGCAGGAATTTGAGTATACGCTTAAAGATCGGTTACGTTCTGCAAAGTGCAAGAAAACAATGAAATAAAGGCACAATATAGTAATTTGAAACGAAGCGGTGCTGAGTGAGGCTAACTTTCATCTTCCACTCAAACATTGCGGTCTGTCGGCAGTATAGTATCAGCATTGAATATAAGTCCGCATACCAGCGCTAGTACATGTACGCTTTAAGCACTATTATCGACAATGACGCAATAAAGACGGCGCTTCACTCGTTGCCAAAACCGAAAGTCAAGCGGACAGTGGCCATTATAAGTCTCGTTATAACGAAGCCGGCAAAAAAAATAACAATCAGAATCAGCTTTGCAAGGAGTGAAGCGAAGTCAAGAACGATGGAGACTACTTTGCCGGTAGGAATACGATAGCGACTAAGCAGCCTACGCTTGGCTCATCGGAGACCCAATATTAATTGGTCAACGGTGGATGAATGAAAAACGAATATTGATCTCACTTTTACTGATGTTATACGGAGTTCGTCCTTAGGAGATACGTGAACTTCCTCAGATGACATTGAAAATATTTGCCTGGGACAAACTTTTCAATGGGCCCCTTATTTAGAAGCTCTGTAAACGAGACCGAAATGACCCCTCAGGAGGGGCGCGTTTGATCGTTAATTCCGCGCTGATTTTGCGTTTCTGTCTCCACGATACCTTGTGGGGTCCAGATTGCTTTCCAAAAAATTCATGCATGGCAATAAAATGTCTGTCAACATGTGAACCTCGGAAACCGTAAATTCCACGGTATTGATACAGAAAGGATACGGAGGGGGTAATAGCACGGAATGTTTAAAAGCTTTCCCCGAGCTCGCGCATTTTGAGAGATACATGTGCACTTTATTAACGATGATTTACTTTTAAATGCCGCCCAGAAGCCGATTTTTTTTACATCACAGTAACATTATCAGCGACTTTGGAGACTTATAAGCGACTTATACAGACAAGAAACTTATCTGTAAAAGTTTGCACGTAGCAAGTGCTTTTCTTGCGTCATTTCGCCATCAGAATACTTCCAACGGAAGCTTTGGAGACCGACGTAAGTGACCTTATCGGGAGCATAATTTATGTCTTGCAAATATAGACGCAATTGTCGTCAAATCGCAAAAACGATCCCCAATTCTTAAACTTTACGAAACATTTGGGAGAATTGGCAGCTGTACAGGGTCCTGCATATTTCGCGGCGCCTGTTCGAGAAAAAGGTTTTGCGCCCACCGCTGCACTGTTCTTGCTCAAATCTTGCTGAAAGATCGCATTTTGGAGTCAACGTCGTTTAATGCAACACTTGTTCCAGGAGCGGGTAACACGCCATAAACCTCCCTCACCAGCTGCTTTCTGCAGCTGCCAGCAGGCGGCGTCACAAGCTGATGCTATAGCGCCGTCGTCACAGCAGCTCGCAACCCCATGAGTGGAGGCAAATTAGCACTTTTTTTCTTAAAAACCAGTCAACTCGCTGTGCTATACGTTACACAAGCGACGTAGACTACAAAATGCTATCTTCCAGCAAAATTTGAGCAAGAAGAATGCAGCGGTGAGCACAAAACCTTTTATCGAACAGGCGCAGCGAACTATGCAGGGCCTTGTATTAAGAGCGCAGCTCTTCAGCGTCCGTTGCTGCGGCGAGCGTCGGCGTCCTTCGGCGTAACCGATCGCACGAGCATAGCAAAGGATGACAGAGCAAACACAGAGTGCAGCGGGAAACGAAAGACGTCGATAGGGAAGCTAGTGCGAGGAGGAATTCAAAAGAGGAGGGTGCAGCGGAACCACGTGGTGGAGAGTGGAGGAGGAGGGTGCTGGAAAAGCGTGAGAAAAGCGTAGCGCCGCACAAGACGGGCTCTGCGGCGACGATGGCTAGGAGATGGCGCCAGAGTAGCGCGCATCGTCTGTATGGAAACAAAGCGCTGCATGAGCGAAGGTCTGTCTGCGGCGGCGGCTGTGAATCGCGCGCACAAGCGCCAACCCCGCGCTGCCTCGCGCGATCTCCCGATTAGCGAGGCAGTCGTGCCACACGAAACAGATTGTCCAAGCCAGCCATTATATCGCGAAATGAAAATACGTATAGGGTTGCGCTCAAATTTCGCATCAGGGAGCATCGTTATCGCCTGAGAAATTTTCAAATTCAATTTCCCAACAGAAAGCCAAGACAAATACAGCAACCACAAGAATAATATTTTTCTCTACTATAGGGAAAAGACCACAATACTTCGTAACTGGTTTTGCAGGGGTTTACGCTTTTCTTACAAAAACGGTTGCACGCGTCGCGATATTTTTACGCCCGCGCCCGCTCCTAACATCACACACAGTCGAAACATTTCCTCAATCTCGCCCCGGGGTCAGTGCTATCCACTGAGCCGCTCATCGGTTTCCCATCCGCGTCTTCGAAAATCCGCGCTTGTAATGGAGAGACGAGCAACGTGATCTCCAACTGCGTTCCTTTCCCGTCCCGTTCTCATAGATAGCTGCGCGCACTCGCGAAGTGGAGCGAGCGACAAATCACGGCCGCCCTTGTCACAGGACGCGAGAGAGATTTATATTCGCCATCGCATCGGTCGCTAGCGCTCCTCCTGCCCCCTTTTCTTGTTCTTTTTTGTTCTTCTCTGTATCTCTTGCCCGAATTTCGGCAGGTATCTCCTTGCGGATAATCACGTAGTGTCGAGTTGCTCGCTACAACGCCCGCCTCGGAGCTTTCTATCTATCCTGGGCAGCAGCCTCAGTCTGGTGAGAGGACACGCACACACACAAGTACAAATCCGTGCACTATGTTTTTCGCAGAGCGGCGATCTCCTGCAGGGTGTATATATACGTCGGCGAGAAATAACGAAGTGTATGTGTGCATCACGCGCGACGACGGAAACCAGAGAAGCGAAGGGAAAGGCAACAATCATAACGACAAAGGAAGACGAAAGAAAGAAAAAAAATGGAAAACAAAAAACGAAAGAAAGAAGGTTAGGGGGAATAGGAGGTCGGCTGGGGACGCTGCAGACGACAGAAGCAAACCTCTTCCGAAGCAGGCGACCCGCGGTCGGCAGAGGAAAGGGAAAGCCCATATAGAATTGTGTGTGTGCGCTTACTTCTGCAACGCGGCGCTGCCTACCGCCTCTTATCGGGACTAACGACATCTCGCGAGATGGGAGTAGAGAGATGAGACAAAGAAAGTGCCCACGGAAGAAGGGGAGAGGAGGGCAAACAGGGAAGAAAGAAATCCAGGAAAAACGACAAACGAGTGACGGAAACAGACGACACTGAGCCGTAAGAGAGTCCGTGCGAGTCTTCCTCGTGAACGGATAATGGTTTCGGATGAAGCTCGCGGCGAATGCAGGGTGACCCCGGCAGCGGCAGAAGCAACAGCAGCCAGTGGACGTCTGGGAAGGACTCTCCTCCTCTTTCGCGACAGAGGGAAAGAGACACGAAATGGACGAGCGAAAACAAGCTCCGCGAAGAGAACACCGACACCATCGCAAGCGCCCCCCGACGCAGCGTTAGAGCAACAGAAACGGGAGCAGAAGACGCGATGAAGCACTCCACTCTTCAAAACGACCGGCTCCTGTCGCTGAGCGGATATATACGTTGTCCACCTCAGCGGCGTGGTCATCTTTTTTCGCTTACGTTGCTTTGTTTTATTCTTTAACCCTCGCTCTTTTCTTTTCCGGCACGCTCGCGGAGCTCTGGAGAGGACACATACGTAAGAGCGGCGTGGCTTATGGAAGGATGAAAGAAAGAGGCGTAGGAGTTCGGGGGACACTTTCCACCGCGACTGCTGACCGTAGCACAGGCCAGCCACTTCTCTCGTAAGAGCGAGGACAGGGCAGGTGGGAGAGGAGGACTCATGACCGCTGGGGTTGCTCGCTTGCCGGGCTTTCGTGCCAGTGTGTCTGCGGCGGAGCCACTGCGAGTGGAAACATCCGCACTGCTGATTCTTGTCTTTTGTCTTTCCGACAGGAAGCAGACGAGAAAGAGCAAGAGGTAAGGGTGCAGCCTTCGGAGAGAAGGAGATCCGTAGGGGAAGCCACGCTTCCTACACGCGGTGTGCGGGGCGCTATTCCCCTACAGCCAACTCCGGACCTTAGCCAGGCGAACTCATCATATCAAAGCCCGTTCCATCTCCGCCGTGCCCCCCTCTCCGCACTGCTTCCGCCGAGAGTACTACTGTAGTTTTTAAGGTATAGTGAGACAGTGCGCGTGATATGTGCGTGCGTGAGTGCGTGCGTGGGTCCGCGACTCACTGCATACGCCAGGCAGCCAGGAAAGAAGGAAGGCCCTGGCATGTACGGAAGACCGCGCCGCCGCTCGTCAAGGAGGCCATGTGGTCTTGGCAGCGGCAACTGCGGCGGCCTGTGTACAGTAGCGGCGGCGCCCGGAGGGTTCCTGGTACATACGGGCCGCCCGTCGCTCGTTAGGAGGGGAGCACTCGACCAGTCCATAAAAGGCGTAATAACCGCACCCGCCTGCTTTATTGCACGCGGCCGGGCCCGGCTTCCGAGTGCTACGGACAGGGCGCTTCTTCTTCCAGCGCGCTCTGTTATGGCACTGACGCCGCCATACTGCCGATGCTGTTGATGCTGCTACTGCTGCTGGTGTTGTCCTTCCTGCGGCCGCTGCCTATACTGAACCGCCGACCATAACGGCGCGTTTGTATTATACGCGCTTCCTGGCCGTTTGGGCGTGCGCTCGTGAGAGCTCGCCGTGTCGCTGACGTCTCCCGTTTGTTCTCGCACACGCCGCGCAGCCGTCCGCGCGGTTTGGACCGCGGCGGTGTCTGGACCCGCCTGTGGCGCGCGCACGGGCCAGTCGGTTTGTGGCTCTCGGAGCAGACGCTCCACTACACGAGGCGTCAGGTGACGGATGGGCGGCCATTTGTAGAACTGCCGTGGCCTGCGTTACGTCTAACGACGGACGTCCGAGGGAGTTTGCGTTATTGTTGCCGCTTACTATATGACGATGACATATATAACAGGTCAAGATGCTCCAGAGCCGACAGTGCCAAAGCGTCTCATCGTCTGTAATGAGTAGTTCGTTTTTTGTTTCTGTTTTCAGTTACCTGTGCCCCATTTCTACTCATAAGTAAACTTAGGAAATTAAAATTGCGAAGTGAAAAAAAAAAGGAAATGATAGTCGAAAGCTATGCGCACGGTGTCTGTACTTCTGTTCAATGCTCAAACATAGTTTTTAGCATAATGTTGCCATTCTACGGCCACCACTGTCGATTGCGCCTGTCATCGACTACGCATGCGCGGAGTCCGTCACGCATGCTCACTTGGGGCGATGTGCTATCGTAAACGGCAGAACGGCAAATGATATGCTAAAATAGTCCAATGAGATACAGCTACCAGTTGACATAGTTCTACCCCGGTGACATCGGTGGACGTCGGAAAGTGATCAAAAATAGTTTCCGTGATGGTCTCGCACCAAAACAGCACGGCTATTTCCTAACGAAATTCTTCGTCATAATGCGCCTGCGAGCATGCGTATGCATAGTTGTGGGTAAAGGCTGCGCTTTTTGAGACTGAGCATCATCACGCGAACCGACATTTGGCCTATACCTGGAGCTTTTCACCGTTCATTTCTGCACGCAGACGGCGCGAAGTGACTCCTGCACTTTGCACAGTGTGGTTTCTATTCTCAACGAAGTTGTTATAGATTGCATGTGCGAGCTGCTGTACTGACCCATATCTGTCCCGACGCAAATGACGCGGGATGGCCTGCTACTTCAAAATTCGCGATCCAGACCACATAACCAATTTATCTTTTGCTCATCTAAGTGAGTTTCCATGGGCTCAGGGATATAAAGGATTTGTCCGATATCAGAACAGTTCGATTTGATTCTTAAACAGACTATAACGAGGAAATTCAAGTATACATGCATTACTAAATTACGCTTTAACGTTGGTAGAAAAGCCCCTTGTTACCACGAGATGAGGCTTAGATAAGCAAGAAAAGACACAGAAAGGGGATGCGGCTGGCCACGTCGCCCATGAAGATATACCGCAAGCTTGTCGTGGAGTTACCAATTTCGACAGCGTATACCTTGGCTAAACGTAAATGTTTATACCGGTCTGCTTTGCATTGTAGAGGACTGCATTTCCTACGGCAAAGCAGTGCGAATACAAGAGAATACGTTGACATCGGTGACGTCACACTAAGTACCGGCGGTGCCCGGTTTTGACGGCAAATAAAAAATAAGAGGAAGTGTGCATAATTTTCTCGATTAGTAACCCAGCTCCCTGATGCAAAACGAACAAATGTTTTTATTTATTTTTATTTATTTTAGAGGGATGCCTACGTTCCCATGTTTGAAAAGGCGGCAGCGCTATAAAAGAGAACACACACGGAGACAGAACGACAAGGACTTCGAACAACATGATTGTGAATGGCTCACGAAAATATACGTGCTATCCGAGCGAGGGGCTATCATCGGCGCATGCGCAAATATGCCAGCTCTTTGCCTTCAAGGGTGATGGAAGCCATGCTGGTACATTCCTCCCCAAGACTAGAGTTCCATTCAGATTCTGCGATTTCCCGTTTCAGACGCGTTTTACTCCTCTTGATAACGGAAGTGTGTTCATGGTTGGGCGAACAGCCCTGGCAAGTCAGACAATGACCTGCCAGCAAACGTTGGAAATATTTTCTTTCTCGCGCATTTTTTACGTTGTGCGCGCGCTACCTTGCCCTATCGTTAACACATCTCCCAGTTTGGCCGACGTACGCTTTTCCGCACCTTAAAGGAATTTCACAGACCACACATTTTGGGCATTCAAAAAAGACCACCTGTTGTATAGGCTGATTCAGTGTAGCTCTGTGTACCTCCATAAGTTCTGAAACCCTGCAGACACCTTTAAGGACCAGCTAGACTGTGTTTGTGGAGCTTGAAATGGAACAGAGATTCGCCTTCATATGTCCATAAAGCTTCAAAACAAAACGCAAGAAAGAAAGAGAGAAACGGCCTCCGAACTTTTTCAGGTCATCAAGATCGTTATGGGCAGCCAATATTAAGACCCCGCCCCACAATAAAAAATAAAAGGAAAAGAAAAAGAAAAAAAGAAAGGCACCTCTTCCCCACGTCGACAGACGTGCCTTGCTGCGTCAACAGAAACATTTGTGGGCACGCAAATTTCCGATCTCATCGCAGCATCTAACCCTCTGCTGCCATTGGCTAAGTTTCGCTCCACTTGAAGCCCATTTTTGTAGCGCTAATGGGTCCCCGCTTCTCTGTTGCAATGCACCATCACGTGACAAGCAAGATCTCTACTCTTTTCTCTTCATATCAGCCAGAATCTGTCTACCAGTCTTCGCTCTGTTGTCCGTATTGGCGCCGTTCTCTCGTTTGACGTCGCACTTATCAGTTCCCGTTCCGGTCAGCGGTTAAGCGGTACCTATAGCGTTCTTCAAGGTGCCCTCGTTATCACTCAATATTCGGCCTTGTATTCACTAAGAAACGTGCAAGTAAAAAAAGAATGTTAATATAATCGACACTTTGGTTTGTTCTTCGGACTATTACGTCCGAACCATAAACACTGTATACGACAACAGCGAACGGGTTGTGGCGGATGTTAGTTGTCATGACAACAATAAGGTCACGCAATACAACTATCACGCGGAAAGTTCTTGATGAGGCTCATTAATGAATGTACCGAAATTACAACACGCAACACTGACATCGTCGTGGCTGGTCCTGTATACAAGGACTGTGAAGGAATGTTTGAATAAATCGCAATAGCAGCGCCAACGTTGTCGTGCAAACCTGCATCCTGACGCCGTTTTTTTTTAAGCAACCACCTAAAACCAACGTTTCATTCATTTGATATTTGCTGGTTTATTTGCTCTTGAAACTGGTAAATAGAAATTTAAGGAGAGCAGTAGGTGCGCAGGTAGTGCGGAAGGACAATGGCCACGTGCCCTCAAAACCGACACTGTGCACCCAACGAACGAACGAACGAGCGAACGAACGAACGAACGAAGGAACGAGCGAACGAACGAAGGAACGAACGAACGAACGAACGAACGAAGGAACGAGCGAACGAACGAACGAACGAAGGAACGAACGAATGAATGAAGGAACGAACGAACGAACGAACGAACGAACGAACGAACGAACGAACGAACTAATGAATGAAATCAGTACGCGGAAGACACTCGCATAAAAGCATGAGGAATACAAAGTGTATAATTCGGTTAGTGCCATGGAAATATGTTAGATGCCTAGTGAGCTCGCCGTTGCGACGCTATTATTATTAGCTTTAGTAATTGTTTTCTTGCCTTTTCGAATACTACTACTACTACTACTACTACTACTACTACTACTACTACTACTAATAATAATAATAATAATAATAATAATAATAATAGTAATAGTAATAATAATATGGCCAGACCGATGAAATTTGTATATTGGAAGAAGGTGCAGGCTGCTTAGCCTGCACCTCCTTCCAATATACAAATTTCATCGGTCTGGCCATACTCCAAACCCTTCCGTCCCTTCGACGGGTTGCCACACCGAATTCGGGACTCGGTTCTTTAGAGAGACTCCATCGCAGGGAAGACGAGAGGACGCGGCCGGCTATCTTTGCCGGACACTCGAGGCTGCGCTCAATGGAGACGGCGGCTCCCGAGGATTGCACGCCGCGGGAGAAAATGCTTGCAAGAAACGCGGACTGGACCGGGAAACCGCCACCCGAGAGCAGCTCTTGTAAGCAGCTTACCCTCGCATCACCAAAGGGGGCGCAGGTGTTTCCCTTGGCGGCAGCCGGCTGCCCAATCGCAAAGTTGTCCTACCGCCAAGTTGAGGAAATAAAAATTGAGCAGTTAGCTTCGCACAAGGGGCAAAGCACTGACAACAGCAGCTAGGTTCAGCGCCCTGCTGAAGGTTCTTTCGGTGGTGTTATAAAAATACGCGAAGGCAACATGTTGGCAAGACGAAGCACGCCAGGCAAATGCCGCTAGCCTGTGCCGCAGAAACAGCGTCCTGGCAGCTGCCAGGCGTCTTAGAACGCTGGCGTGACCAGCAGTGCCACCAGCGGCGTTGCAGACATCGCATCTCGGTGGTGCACGACATGAGATGCCGTCAGCTCCTGTAGCTTAATGTTTACAGCCGCACGTACCGCAGGAACGCTATATACTGTTTGTGTTCACAACGCTCATGCCAGCAGTGGGAGGTGGTAAAACAAACAAACAAACAAACAAACAATAACGCTCCTGCTCTCCTCTTCCATTTATTATGGCTCACAGTGTATACATAGATGAGTCAACCTCAGATCAGCCTATCTGCTGTTTCGTAAATAAACGTATCTGTTTATTATTTTTTTACGTGGCCCGAAACCCAAGGACTTACGGTACTGACCCTTCTCGCGAAGCAGTTTGCTCTAGAGAAACGAGATGGCGCTTTCGGCGGCGCTCCGCACGTTGCCTCAGCAAAAGCGCAGGAATACAAAACCATGCCTCTTCTGCCCTGCTTCTGTGCGATCAGATGTCGGAAATGCAACTGAGTTTTCGCTAACGCACTGCGCTCCATCCATGCTGCAAGATATGGAGCGGTGGAGTGAAGACGTATGCAGTATATGGCTGCAAATTTGTGACGGGCATATGAAGGAATGCAATGAATGTGTGGGTCCAACTTCACGGACCGCTGCTACTGGCTCTTCGTGATGCACGGCTTCCCTCAAGGATAAAGAAAAATCACTCATCCACCAGCATTGCAGCGTTAATCTCCAAGGAAAGGACTTCAAGCAAAGAATGTCTGCGCGAGTGAGTACCGCTCGTTATGCGGTGACAAAGGTAGTCTGTAGCGCCGCTTCTTGGCATATAGTATCTTTTTCGCACGTTACGTACACACATCCACCCCTACACCCACGCAAGCTTACGCCCGCTGTATCCGCAACGTATCGAGAATAAGGGAATGGGCGCTGTTGTGCCATTACCACAAGCCCGGATTCCGAATCTGCAAGATGCAGAATCTATCCTGCGAGCGCCCAAATTCTCCCTTGAAAAGGCAAGATGCTGAGCCGTCAGGCAGTGGTGTCCTGCGGGAGAAGCCTCGGCGAGCAGCGTGTTCGGACGTGTCCGCGTGTGCCAGACAGCCCGGCGCCGCACCTCCCTTTGCCTGGAGGTCTCCGCGCGCGCGAACTTTGAACCGGGTGGCCAGCGCGGTCACTGGTTGGACCCCTCGGACGACCGTCGTGTGCTGACTTTGTATTGGGCCGTTGGAGTGACAATGGTTCCTCGGGGATTATAAAAGCAGCGACGCGCTGCCTGAAAAACAGGATCCGCCGACCCACCGGGAGACAGTGTCGCTCCCGACTGGGGTGAGATGTGTCACGCGTTTTCGCCGGACGTCGTCGTGCGAGAACAGTCGCGTTTGTTGTGAGCACTCGGCCCCAGTGCCGACCCGTTCATGTCCTGTATGATAACCTGTATATAATGTATAAAGTCCCTTTTGTTATTCTCATCGACGCCAGGCTCGGAGTCTTCGCTACCAACGCTCTGTCACGAAACGGGTGACGAGCGCTACGGGACCACAAAGCCGTAATCGTGGTGCAGCGGTGCAAGTTCGTAACACTGGATGGCAGCTACGGGATTGACCGGCATCAGCTACCTCGGCGCGGTGAGTGCCTGAAGTTTACCTCAAACACCAGACTTTCTCTGACACAGGTTATAGTAGCTTAGGGAAGGAGTTGGTGTTGCATTGTGATAACCTTGTGTGT
Organism: Dermacentor albipictus; assembly: GCF_038994185.2. Lineage (NCBI taxonomy): Eukaryota > Metazoa > Arthropoda > Arachnida > Ixodida > Ixodidae > Dermacentor > Dermacentor albipictus. Next base: position 18,645,966 of record NC_091829.1, read on the forward strand.
TTCAAGCCTAGTAAGAGTGTTTTGAAAACCAGGGGATGCTGAGGGGGTAGACAGGGCAGTGTGTGAAATACTTGCATACACTCTAAGAAAAAAGAGAGTAAAAAGTGAGTCACAGCAACTTGACTCTCTTTTTTCTTACGAAGACCCATTTTCGCGCGGGTAGAGTCACAAAACAAGAGTCAACATTTGTGTGTGGGTCGTTTGACTCTTAATAGGACGCGAAGAGTCGTCGTGCAAGATTGCGACTCCTCTGATATTCGAGATGAGTCTGGCGAGAGAAAGATTAAAATGCAGGAGAAGAAATACCAGATAACGTCTTCTGTTTTAGGCAGGCCCTCGGGTTCCTGTCCTGGTTGTAATCAGTTCAGTTCAGTTTCATTCCTTAAAGGCCCCCATTTCAGGGGGTGTTACATAAGGGGTGGAATTACATTTGTAGTGAGGAAAACAAACAGCGATGGTGATTTAACATTGAAGGTGATCTGTTACGCGTTCTTGAAAAGCAGGTGTTGAAGCGATGGCGACGATGTCATGGGGTAGGCCGTTCCAGTCCGTGGCTGCTCGAAGAAATAACAAGGCTGAAAACGTAGTAGTACGTGATAGTGGGCGGGCAACTTGAAGGGGATGACTGCTGCGGTGAGATATGCGTGATGCGGCGGCGATATGCGGTGCTTGATTGAGAGGAGAATAAAAGAATTTGTGATAAAGGGTGAGGCTAGCAATGCGACGACGAAAAGAGAGGGTTGACAGTCCGGATGTAGCTTTCAAGGATGAAACACTGACGTCATATGAGTATGAGGAATGAATGAATCGGGCAGCACGATTCTGCACAGCTTCCAATGCGGTGATTAGATATGCTTGAAGTGGGCTCCAGATGGGGCATGCATATTCTAATTTGGGTCTTATAAGTGATTTATACGCGAGCAATTTAACATGTGGTGGGGCAAGACGAAGGTGACGTTTTAGAAAACCGAGTGTTTTGTTTGATGCTGAAATGATGTTACCGACATGTTACCGACGTGCGGTGTATCATTCTTTCGTCAAGCTTGTCATGTTCTGCAACTACATCGAACTCTAAATATCGATTTTCCTTGAACATGTTTGTTGATATATCACACGCTTAAGCGATAGCTAGCTTCCTATGCTAAGGAAGACCCGGATTTGTCACAATGGATTCTGACCATAAGTAAATCTAAAAAATATAGCATTGGCTACTAAAGAGAGCACAGCAACGAGATAACAAGTTCAGTAGGCGCACTCAACAGTGTCGATTGTAAATGTAATTGCACTACGTAAAGTTAAATTTTGAGGATTTAGGTTCCAAAATCAATATCTTGTTATGAGGCGTACGGTAATGGAAAACTGCAGATTTATTTTCAGCAGCTCGGGTTATTTAACGTGCACGGAATGCACATATACGAGCGTTTTCGCATTCTGCCCCCATTGGAATGCGACTGCTGCGGTTGTGATTGGACCTGTGACCTCGAGCTCAGCAGCGCAACACCAAGGCCACTGGGCTACCGCAGTGCGTTGCGTTCCGCGACCAGAAACAAACATTAGCGTACGCAGCACTGCTTTTGAACTCCCTAGAAATTTAAAAACAAAAATGTAGCATTTTCCCCCCAATGGTGCATGGACCGCTGCACAAATAACGGCACGAACCAAGGTTCGTAGCTTCATCGCCTGAATAAACTGCAGTAAACGATCGCTTACTCCGTAAATTAGCAAGCACGGGGTCACGCGCGCACGTGCAAACATGAACAGATTTCACTCAATGACCGCGAACACTCGCTGCCACAGCGTCCGCGTGATGAAGGGCGCGAACAGAGCGGACAGAACGCTTCTGCTGCCTCGTCTTTCAAAGCGTCCCCGAAACTTGAAATGGCGATATAGAAGCGCCTTTCCCCTCCCCCCCCCCTCCCCACTTTGCACCCATCGGGAATTATCTCCAAGACAGAGCGAGAGTGGCGCCAGACCGGGCTAGAGCAACGGCCAGAGGAGAAGCGTGCTAAACCAGCGCCTCCTTTCCCCGGCTTGCGCGCGTTTCATCACGTGACCACCTATAGAAACTTGGGGCACCCATCCAGGCACGATACATCTCGGCTCGCCCTCGTACACTTCCTTTAACGCGCACAGCTAACGGCGCAGGATAGGATCTTATCGCACTTTATATGTAAGCTCACGCAACACCGACAGATATATTTCGGCAGTTGTGTCCATATAATTGCTATCGCAAAATTCGCAATACATAGAAAATTTTACTAAGGACCAACCACGCTGCTGCCGTGTCGTGATAGAGCGGTGAACGATAACTCTAGAAAATGTATTGCTAAATCTCCGCCAAATGACTATACGCTCGCATTTGGTGAGAGCGGCACACAGTCGCAAGAACTTGTGAAGGAAATACCGGAGTTCTGGCAGCTTCAGGTGCACTAGATCATTCAGTAACATGGGCGGCTTTGTAGTTCTACCTTACATCAGAGCAAACTGCACTCGACAGAAATCAAGGGCAGCCGCACCGTTATAGCTAAGCAAATTAAGGACAATTACGCCGCGTCTTCAGACTTCGAGCACGCTCCGACAGCCCAGCGATAGATATTTAAAACACAACCACACTCGGACGAGAAAATTTTGCTTCTGCCAAGTGAACGTAGCGGGTATTTCAAGACGCGTGTTAAATTCATGGCTGTTTCATTCGTAAACATTACTTAAGTGACGTAAAATTATCAGTGAGCAAAACAGTTTTTATTTCAACGCAAGGAAACAAAACCGAAACTAGCGCAACTGTTTTGCCCAGTTGTGCAGATACAAAATGATCCAAAGCCGAAGCCGTCAATAGCATGACGCCATTTTGAACTTGTGCTGCCTCACGCGCGAGTACGTTGTCGTTGAGTGGTACTGAAATCGCTGCGTTAAGGGCGACTGCAACCAAGCGCTGTGGCAAGTTACGGTGGGAGCTTCTGTCCGTGCTGTGTGATTGCGACGAGGGGACCGCCGCCAGCAGCAGCGTATCGCCGATAAGCGCCCGAAGTGCTGCGGTTTGCACTGCATCTTTCATTGTGATATGGGAGATCGCAACGGACAGAGACGACGAGATGCATACGAACGACTACCAGCGGGGAGTGACCTGTGCCATATTTCTCTTAACGTCTCAGGTAAGCATATCAGCTTTTGTTCCGAGTTTACAAACGGCGCGTACTCGGCCCTTCCGGTACGGCTACATTTTGCGCCATGTTTCTCTTGGCAGTTCACAGACGTTTCTTAGGCATGCGTGCGCGTATGTATGCGGAAATACTACTGGCAGACGGAAGCCTCAGGATAAACACCGTTCTTAACGACTCTAGTGACGAGTGGCCTGTCGCATCGAAAAATCCGTAGAATATCAAGTACTGCGTAACTTGAAGTGTAGATACAATACTAGCACCAGTGTGACTTTCGCATGGCGAAGACGGGTAACCGAAAGGGCAGCTTGTGCATTCTGAAGATTTACTAGCGCTTAGGTATATTGCCGCGAATAATAAAAGCGCTACAACGCTGTATGGCTGTGTCAGGCGATATGGCAGCACAGATATTTTAAGAGCGGTTAAGCGGCTGCATGCACAAGCGAACAGACACAGCGCTTTCAAAGCCCTGAAAGAGAACAAACTTTTTGTGCATTTGGCTGTAAGTAGAAAACACATTAGCTCACAATCTAAGCCTATATATAATGTATTATTTTTACGTAATCATTATTTTCACGGTTGTAAAAATTTAAAAGCATGAATATGCTGCAACATTTATATAGTAAATCCTACTACGCTTACAAAACCTGGCTGTGTTATGTGGTAAAATTGTACTATTGCTACTGGATTTTTTATATTGAGTCCGGTGGTTTATGAAAAAAAAAAAGGTCCTTTTATGTGTAGTTTTATGTTAGTGCGTATATTTGCCCAGCAGAAATGAGTTGATTGCAAAGTTGTACCTTCCAGTGAGCTGCATATGAACCCAAGTTTATCCTGTCTTGGCTATTGCAATGTGCATACAACAATTTTAAGTATGTACAGCTGTAGTTGGCTTAGTCGCTGCAACATATTTTGTAAAAGTAGAAGGCCATTTATTATTTTGCTGCTTCCATGCAGAAATACCATTTTTCTTGTAGCAAGAAGCGCTTACAGTATTGAATGAAATGAAGTGTGTTGTATTTTTCTACTAACTTAATAAAGGAAATTTCGTCTGCCGTGTATCGGAGATTAGTTTACCTTCTTGTACTAAACAATGCATTATGTCCTTGGCTACTGCTGTTGTCCTGTGTATTTTTATAATTTTGAAATGTATTTTATTTTAGGTATTCAAGAAATGGCAACAGCCAGAAGTCACCATCTTGCCAGCACGTTATGGGTGAGACAAATCGTAGCAGGCACTTTTGCATATCTCATTAGCATATGATGCTATTTGTTGTAATTTTTGTGTCCACTTTCCTGCCTTTATGCATTTTACTATTATTGTGCAAAGGGTAACAGTTTTACATTGAGACAGAATAATCACCCAAAGGGGAGACATGGCTGGAGGAGACAACACACACAAGCCTCCTTTGTTCGTATCTTTATGTTGCGCAGTTACTCTGTCGTTATCTACCAACAAGCCCAAGTTCCTCATCAGCTACATTTACTAATGATCCGTTATTACAGGTTCATTGACATAACATTGAAAGTACAGAGGTACACAGGAAGACAAGATACTTGAACTGATGAAGAGCCGTAGAACAAGGACTGCTGGAGCCAATATTTCTACAAAGAGAAGGAGATTTTTCTTCTCAAAACGTTGGCTCCAATGAATTTTCTTGTTCTATCACTATTTACAGTTGAAAGAAAGCATTATTCCTCTTGCTGAAGTATTATGCATTATGGCATAAAAATTAGCAGGGTGATACATGAGGAATGTCAAAATTCTTGTATATTCCAGTGCTAAAGCGAAAGCCAGGAAAACAAAATGTAGAGAACCACATTGTTATTTTTCACTGCCCAGTTTAGCCAGCTTTATTCCGAGCTTGCACTTTGTTGCATTAACGACCACTGGAATTCGTTAATTGAATTAGCTTGGTGATTTACTTATATTAAGAGATTTTGAACTTGTATTAATGCAGCTTAACATAATGCATGTAAAAATAATTTACAATGACATATTTAGGTGGCAGGCTTGCAGTTGTCTAGCAGATCACTTGATGGTATGAGCTCAGGTTTCAACCGAGCTTCCATGCACAAACCGGTTACACATTTTTTGTTTCATTGTTTGGATTTTCATAAACATAAGTACCGTTTCTTTTTTGTTGGGCTTCTAGTTGTGTCGTAGGACCTAACTGTTTACCTTTATTTGTATTGGTAGCCATGTTACACAGACAGCTCAGTTTTATTGTAAATCATGTCATGGTAGGACTAAGAACATTTGTGCAAATTTGTTGCAGGTACACTCTGGCGGCTCCTACCCCTGTGTCCTCCCACCACCCTGTCCTGACTACGTCCACTAGGTAGTTGGGAGCCTTTGGCGGCTTCTGCCACTGCATCCTGCCGCCACCATGTCCCGACTATGTCCACTAGGGAGTTGGCAGCCTTAGTGATGATGCCAGCAGGCTGACAGCCGACAGAAAGATTCAGGTAAATACCTGTAATTACGTGACGTCTTTTTGAGTGAAATGGCTTGTCACTCAGCAATGAAAGACGTAACTTCAAAGCAGTTTAGACTCCCTGCTATCTGTGCAGGGATGCTCAAGTCCATGCATTTTGTCTTAGCCACCAAGAGGCTATGTGTATTAGACGAAATGCGATGTAAATTTTCAAACTGCAAGAGACCACTTGCACAATTTTTTTTTTGCTTAACACAAAAACTACTTTGAAAAAGCTTTACCAATTTAAAAAGAATACAATGTACTCTCATACATGGTATTTGGCATAAATTTACTAGGGCTGCCTCAATGGTAAGCAGGCCGATAAACGTACACCAAAACTGTCTTCTTTTCCAAGTTCATCCTCCTCTCTGCACTGCTGCATAATGTATCTTTCTGATACCATTCTTGCACACAGCACAAGTCCTAAACACATGGATTGCATAAATTTGCAGCTTTTGCTGTAGGTCACTTTTGTGAAAATAAAGTTAATAAGCCATTTTGTTTATTTTTAATCAGCCATAATAAACTGAGCAGTGGCTAATAAGCAGTCAAGTTTTTGGTGTAAGGCCTTTCTTCGTTGTTAAAAATTTGGCCCTCTTAATGAAATAACCAAATTCTTGGCTGCCATTTTATAATGCATACTTTGGTGCATTACACAAAATTTGACATAATGTTTATGGCAGTAAAAATTTTTTTTTGCTTCAAGTATTGTGTGAAATTGAGATTTGTTCTATATTGAAAGGCCCTCAGTTTTCAAGAAGAAATTCCAAGTAGTTGTGTGCCAGGTTGGAACAGCTGGCATGGAATAGCCTACTTACACAAATAGGGAGGGTCATGTACACTTGACTTTATGTTAAGATACTATTATTGATCCACAAAAGACAAATTGAAGGATTCCATCCTATAAGCAGCTCTTCACATTCATTTCCACTTTTGCACATTTATATACCTTGAGTCTGGTGACTTGTGTCTGTTTTCATCATCTGCTATGTGCAGATGGTAAACTTCAGATTTGCCCTATGGTACAGAATATTTTGGTGCTAATATATGAATCTGTGTTTTTCAGGTTGCCTCGAAATTTTACCCAAGCCATGTCGCACACTCGGGCCAGGCCTCTTGCGAACGACGTATAACTAGGCTCAACGCATCAGGGTCGAGGGAGTCCGGAGATCAAGGCAACCTGCTGTGCAACCAGCGTGCAACCTTTGGTGACCCCTCTACATGTGCTACCTATTTCACAGCTGTGCCTCACCTACCATCTATCCAAACAGCATCACCGGCTGTGATCACTTATCGAACCATGGATGAATGTTGGGGTGGAGTGATTTGAACAGACATTCTATTTGTCTCTTCAAATTCTTTGTAAATATTTCTGTTATAATTCATATGTGTCTTTAGTATCTAGTTTTTAATAGTTCCTTTCTCTTAGAATTCTCACCATCAGCCCCTGCTATTCTAATGTATACCTGCCTTTAGGCCCCGTTTCTCGTAGTTCTTTCGTACTTGTGGATGTAATTGATAGTTTAATAATTCTTGTTGTACGGAAGGCTAAAATACGAACTTACGGCATTTTTTCTTCCTTTGATAATCTACAGCACTGCAATGTGTTCAAGAAATGTAACATAACACGGGCTCTGGTGCAGGATAAATTTAAGAGCAATATAGAGTACTTGTTTCAAGCACCCATTATTTTTTAAAAACTCAAGGATATAGGAGCACAAGAAAGAAACTACTGAACTAGAGAAACATTGGTTCCCCTCATAAGTCTGGTAATAATGTGACTTCTTTCACTGCAAAGATACTGGTACTCGCATACAAGGTTTGAAACATGAAAGCTATGATACCCTTGGCATTTCTCAGTGCTTATTTGCCACACTGACGAATGTCAAAGGCAGCATAGGTTTCATGCACACATTGGTTGTATTACACCTTTTGAGTATTGCATTTCTCAAACACACGGGTTTGCAGCAGTGCTTTAAATAGCAGATGTATTTCCTAATTTTCAGAATTTGTTAGTGCAAGAGTAACGCTACAGATCATGTAAAAATAATTTTACAGACTATATGTCCATGGATGCATGTTTCTTCTGATGACGTAGCAGTGCCATGTGGTCGGGGGATGAATGTCTATTTCAGATTTAAATATTGGCTTGCAGGCCTGGGTTAGTCTCCTACACTGAGTATTCTAGGTCAAAGCCCAGTTACTAGAGGAAAGTGAATAAAACTAGGAATTATAAACATCAAAAGATCTTGTTCGGGACACTAATGTAACAATCAGCAAGGTTCTTTGTGCATTCATTTCCAGATTTGCGAGATTATATTTTGACTGGTTTCATTAATGCGAGAACAAATATTTGTTTATTCTCATGCTAGAGTTGGCTGCCCCCATTCGCATACAACCCCTTTACAGGCTAAAAATTAAGTGGACCCGCCGTGGTTGCTCAGTGGCTATGGTGTTGGGCTGCTGAGCACGAGGTCGCGGGATAGAATCCCGGCCACGGCGGCCGCATTTCGATGGGGGCGAAATGCGAAAACACCCGTGTACTTAGATTTAGATGCACGTTAAAGAACCCCAGGTGGTCAAAATTTCCGTAGTCCCCCACTACGGCGTGCCTCATAATCAGAAAGTGGTTTTGGCACGTAAAACCCCATATATTATTATTATTATTAAAAATTAAGTGTATTAATAGGCTGTTTTTCGGTTTTGCGCCCTCAGTGTTAAGGGATGCAAACGGTGACATACAACAGAATGCAGAAAAATGTCTAAGGAATGCAAGCAGGGCATGGGACGTTTTAGACAGATGCATGCATGTGCTATTTATAAAACTCCCTATGGTATGCCTCAAGGCGTTTTGTAACCCTTTGGTAGAAACACTGACACCCACATATTAAGGGGAAATGCTCCTCGAAACAACTTTTTTAATTTGTACTAGAAATTTGAATGTACTGCTATTCATAGGGAGTTTTATGTAGATTTGAATTGTCATTGGTTTTTGTGTAGCTGGTGTTTAGTTATGTCCTACATAGTGGCAATATATTTTTATGGGCACTTGTGTGTAAAAGTTTCGCAAATGGTTTCATGCTGTATCTTATTTAGCTAGGTGTATACCGCAAAGTGGCGATACCTATCCAAACAGCTTGTACAATTACTGGAATTATGCAAAAAATATTAGACCACTTTAAATAATTTTTAGATTGCAATTTCAATTAGATACTGGTATTCTGCTTATCTTGAAGAGTATGTATGCCAAATTTAATTTGTATAGGACAATTATAAAGCACGAGGTTATTCTCATGCTATTGTGAGAAAAAATTATTGAAGTATTCTCAATAATTTTAGTAGCAGGCCTGCCTGCCTGCCTACTAATCTTGCATACTTCTAGTAACTTTACGTGCTGTTTGAATAGATATCGGTACCTGGCAGTCTACAGGGAGCTGAGTTAGCTGCAGTACACTGCTTTTTTGTGAAAATTTAATACACAAGAAAGTGCCCGCAAATATCACTATGTATTTTGCCGTTGTATAGGACATAACTCAAGAAGCAGCTAAACAAAAACTAATGGAATACATGAAATCTGCATGAAGAACTCTACAATTGGCTCTCTTTTGAAACCTCTAGTACAAATAATAAAAATATTTCGAGTAATATTCAATCAGCAAAACGTTCCCCTTGCTACAGTGACCTACAACATAGCGACGCAAAGCTTAAGGCAAGTCCTCTTGTTGAAGCGAATATGGGCTGTCTTCCCAAGGGCTTCTGTTAAAGACGGTGAATTTTCCTGCATTTACCAGAAGTGCAATACTAAAATGTTTGTGAATGTGCGATTGGTATTGGCACACTAACAGAAAAAAAGACAGTTCTGTGAAATGTAGACTTGAGACGTGACTTTGTTGGACATTTAAATTTTGACTCCATATATTTGTGTTTTGTACTGAGTGTTTCACCGGTGACTGCCACTAATTATTGAACATAACTGCTTCATGACAGTGCGACAATTTTCACTAACATAAACTTTAGCTGTGGCAGGCATTAGAATTACAGTACTCAATAACGTCTACTTTGTAAGAACTCAGACTAGCACCAGTTCTGAGACACATATACCCAAAAAGTAATGATCAAATAGATTTCTTTTCCACACAGAATTGTCCTACAAGGATTACAGAAGGCCTTTTGGCAAAGTAATATCCGAAAGAGCAAAGCATGTTCCACCAAGTATGGTGACAAATATTTCAGAGCTGCCAGTCTGAGGACTCCTACAAACTAACAATACCTTCAGCACTGACTAGCTTCAATAATGGGATGTCAGTGTTTTGCTAAAATTAATGAAACTTCAATTATTGTGATCTTGTTTAAGAAGACATATGTAATTAACATGCAGTTCTAATCTCTGTCACTTTTGTAAATATTTCCCAATTATTTTTTCAGGCTATATTTTTTGGTAATAATGGTATTCATTGCAGAAAAAGCTAGTACATGGCATTTAATAAAGAAGGTACTGGTCATTGTAGATTTTCTGTCTTCAGCATTTGTTCTGTTCAACAGCTGTTTCTTGAAATCTGAAATGATGTACCCATCACTTTGTTAGCGATCAACAGGGAAATCTGTCAGTATGTTTTGTTTAAAATGGAGCTGATCAACCCAATAGTTAGGCTATTAGCTAATTATAAATTACAATGATAATAGTACAGGACCATAAGAACAGACTGATGCTTAATAACAGCTGTGCCCAGCTACATCCACGCAGCTTTGCCACACAATGTGCATGTGTTCAGAAGAGCCAAATGCCCCAGAGAGAAAGCAACAGTAACTAATTGTTCGTCATCTTGTACAAGCAGATTATGCGCTAGATGTAAATCATGCTCAGTAAATACATAAGTCAGTCATGTGAGGTGTCTCACTTTTGGTTGCAAGTTGGAACTTATTGCAATCTTGGTTGTTTTTATTTTGTTTCCTTTGTGAGCATGAGTGACTTAGTTGCCTTGGCACATATTATCAAAACTGTTTCTTCATCACTGGGAATCACAAAATTTCAATTACACATAAAATTTCCAGTTACTGATATGGTAGACTTCGAAGTTAATTCTCTTATCTACCAAGTAGTTTTATCATTCATTGAAACATATCCATGCAATGCACAATGGGAACCGAAATTATAAATATCTGTTCTTGCTTTCTACCCCGCTCTACAACATTATGAAAATACAAAGCAAAACTATAAGTTTACAATTGTCCCCCATAACCTGAGTTTCGCTTAGAATGTGAAAAACAAAATTGACGTCCTGCTATAGTGTGAGAGTTGCTTTGGGCATCAAGTGAACTGCGTAGCTCCTGTGCTAGAGTACACAACAAAGCAGAAAATCGCACCAGATTGCAATGGCAGTGGTAAGTTAAGAACAGATGTTTTATTTCACGCACCATTAATGTGGCTTATCATCTGCTCCTGTTTTGTGGGAAAGCATACATTGGGAAGACAATTTTTTGCACCAATCTTACCTTAGTGGGACACTTGAGAAAGGTAGAAATCAAGAACAGGTATTCACACTTTGTTGCCCACAGTGTATTTATTATCTGAATGTGTTTCACTCTACAAAAGACTACTGTGGTAGATAATCATAAAGACCAAGACAAAAGAATTAAAAGAAGTATGTGTCAGTCATCCTTCCATGATCTCCCTTGTTTATAGAAACACTTCTTTCTGCATATGTGCGAAAGTGTAGGGAAGCATTACATAACTCAGTCATGCTTTCCAAGTTAAAAATCGGAATAAGGACGATCACAAGAACATTGTATGAGTGATTTGTAAATGTGGCATCTAATGGAACTTATTTACGTATGTGCTGAGGGTACATTACAGCCAGTGCATAATCTGTCTGCTCTTACAGGATAGCTTGGGATGAGTAAAAGAAGCCTTCCTCACATTTTCCTCTTTGTTTCTTTTGGACCTCAGTGCACCATGTGTATTGTTACAGCTGCATGCATGCAGCTGGGTATAGTTTGTGTTCTGCTACCTCCCTTGTCCTCATTATTCATGTGCTATCTTTGCCGTAACAAAATACAGCTACCTGTGCTACATATTTTGTCAGCGTGTTTGCATTATGGCAAGTTTTGTATTAGTGGTTATTGCAATCTGCGAAATTGTCTGTCAGCTATTATACTTCGTCTTGAAAAGTATGTTTCTCAACATAAATAAACAATTAGTATAAATTTTGCTCTATTTATTTTTGTAATATTATCTGTTGTGAAGCTTTTATACACTGTTGCATGTTGTGTGACAATAAAATTGATGCAAAACTTTTTAATGTGGTATTTTTCAGATCAATTTTCAACTGACGCTAACACGCACAAGTTGTGGGGGAAATGTGCCAACAAGAGTACCATAAGGTAAGACAGCTGTTCTTACTGTTAGATTGGATTATCAATTGCCAACCAGTTGTTTTCAGCAAGCATAGTATAACGCATAGATTATGTAATCTAAGTTGGAATATTGTTTTTATTGCACTTGATTATCTGGGTCTCCTTTGTACATAAGTGCGGCCTTCTTTATTTGTTATGTGTAGCTTACTTGCTTAAAATGTTAAATTGTAAGTTCTAAATAAAAACACGTCTCGAAGAACAGTGAAATAGGTTTAACTTATAAATGTTTTGACATTAGAGACCTGTGCAGTGCTGAATTGAACTTCTACTTGAGTTACATAATATTTTGGGGTCTCATTATGGTTGTGAGTTGCATTGCAGTGTCATGCATATGCACCTGCAGGCTACATATTGGGATGTTTATTTAAGACTGTTTTGCTTGGTTGGCTATTGATTCCAGTTTAATAGTAATGAGAACTGTCTTGCTTTCATGGTGATTCTGCGCTGACTAATACATTTGAATTTTCCAGAAGACAACAAAGGGTGATGAAATGTTAACATTTTGTTGCTAACCTGCCACGTCCTTTTTGGCAAGTTTGCTATGAGTTCTTTCTTATATGTTGTCTTTTCACAGTAGCCATCTTGAGAACTAGCCATAGTCGTGTGTACTTACAGCAAAAGTTGGTGACACATGTTGAAAAGCGGCTCGACACTGCCATCCGAGAGTCAAACGACTTACATGGATTAGTTATTTTACTCCATTTACAAGAGTCCTGCACCACGCACTAAGGGTAACTTGACACACACTGCTGGAGTCATCAGACTCATCAAGAACAGTTGCCCGAATCCTTCAGCAGTGGTCATGTCACCCTTTTATCTTGAGTCATTCGACTCATTTAGAATTGTTAACGGACTCCCTCAGCACTAGTCTTGTAACCCTTTTGAGAGGGTATAGGCGACTATTACAACAGAGTGTGCATGACTATTGTGTGCGGAGTCACGCAAGCACCTTGTATTGAGCACGGATAGTCTCGGGACTCTCTACCGAAAGAGAGTTCGGGTGTCTCCCACAAAGTGTGTCGTATACGTGGCGAGTCCAGACTCTCCGAAAAGAGTAAGAGGTACTCTTTTTTTTCTTAGTGTGTATGTCTTACTAGTAGCATTATAGTAGCGTACGGCAGGTATATTCAAAAAGGGTAAACAGCAGGAGGACAGTGTGAACGATGGAGAAGTACAAGGTGAAGGAACTTCTCGAAATTTGTGAGGAGTTGGGCATTGAGTTGGGCTCAACCAAAAGAAAGAATGCGATCCTTGAGGTCATGAGGACTGGGGACGTAACGGCTGAGGAAGCCGCAGAGGCCTTGGCGGGTATCAATGAACGTCGGGAAAGGGAGGAAAGGGAGAAGGAACGTTGCGAGCAGGAAAGGAGAGAACAGGAACGTCGCGAAGAGGAAAAGGAGGAAAGGAGAGAACAGCAACGTCGCGAGGAGGAAAGGAGAGAACAGGAACGTCGCGAAGAGGAAAAGGAGGAAAGGAGAGAACAGCAACGTCGCGAGGAGGAAAAGGAGGAAAGGAGAGAGATTCGTGAGCACGAGCTTAAAATGAAAGAGTTGGAGACCCGAAATAGCTCGCCAGCGCCTAGTCTCACTTCCAATGTTCCAAGAATACGCGATCAACTTCCACCCTTTGTCGTCGGAGAGGATATGGCCAAATACCTCGTGAAATTTGAGCACGTGTGCGAACGGAATAGCATTGAGCGATCCCTCTGGGCACAGAATCTGTTAGCGTTGCTTCCTGGGGAGGCATCAGACGTAATAACTTGCTTATCGAAAGAGGCGTTTGAGAGCTACAGTGATGTGAAGGAAGCGCTACTGCGGAAGTACAAATTGTCGCCCGAAGCTTTCCGGCAGAGGTTCCGGTATGCAAAAAAGGGTAAGGAGTCGAATGTTGACTTCGCGTTTCGTCTAAAAGCCGACCTGGTGGAATGGCTGAAGGGCGAAGAGGTTTACGACGACCGCGACAAAATTGTCGAATGCATCGCGTTGGAGCAGTTCTACCGTTGCATTGATGAGGATGTCCGGCTCTGGCTGCAAGATAGGCTAAAGGAGGTTAAGCTAAACAAGGCAGCAGAGTTAGCGGAAGAGTATTACACCCGCCGCAGCTTACACAGCAAGGCAGTGCGCGTAGAAAAAGCTGATAGGAGAGATTGGTTTTCCGGGAAGTCCGACGAACGGAAGCAAATCACGCGTCGCGAGTTTCGGGACGACGAATCCCTTACCAAAGAAACTGTAAGGGAAGGACAGAATGCATCTCAGAATGATGCCGATGGTCCGAAACAGCGAAACGAAATGACGCGTTCTTTTGAAAAACGGAAACCGTTAACCTGCTACAATTGCAAAAAGCAAGGGCACATCGCTGCAAGCTGCCCAGAGAGAATTGCTTTTGCAACGATACAGGAAACTCACAAGAACATACGTCTATTGGAGCCCTATGTGCAGGAAATTAAGGTAAACGGCAAGAAGTGCCGAGCACTGCGGGACTCTGCAGCAACTATGGACGTTGTTCACCCGTCTTTCGTCTCCTCGAGTGATTTTACGGGAGAGTGCGTTAGGATACGGCAAGTGGCCGAGAAGGAGAGTGTCTGTTTACCGATCGCAACGGTTATCATTGAAGGAGAATTTGGGAAACTTAACACCGAAGCCGCTGTGTGAGCCGCCCTCCCGGAGCAATTTTCCTACCTCTTCTCAAATAGCTCGGAGCAGCTGCTGAGGGATCAGGGCAAATCATTCTTTGCCGACGTGGCGTACATGGCCCTCACGAGATCCAAAGCGCGCCCGCTGTCGAGGGAACTTGACTTTGCGTCGGTGAGCGAACAGCGGTGCGGCACACGGACCGATCAAGGTAACTTAAGTGGTGAGCAGTCGCGGGAGAGGCAGAGCTCGGAGGCTGGCCTAGACGAGCGGGTCCTGGAGGTGAGTGGGAGTGACGCGTGCAGTGCTAGCCGCGATAGAGACGCGACGCCGCAATTAGGCGACGCGGGCTCCACACTCGCTCCGGTTTCCGCCAGCTGGCAGGAGCAGGCTGCAGTTGAAAGGGAGACTCGGATTCGCGAGCAACAGGAAGATTGTTCACTAGCCGATCTGAGGAAATGCGTCAAACGGGGAGTGAAAAAAAAGAGGGTTTCATTTGGCAAGGAATCTGGCTTATTGTACCGCCGCTACACGGATAAGCAGGGTCGCAAATATAAGCAGCTTCGGATTCCGCGAAAATATCGCCGAGAAAAATGAATGACCTCATTTGCTTCCTCAGCAGTATGTTTTCGGTCCAAAGCGATTTCAAGGGGACCATTCTATTTGTCATTATTATTGCTGATCAATAATTGTTTCTATTTTGTTGCGTTGTTAATTTGAAAACTGGTTGTTTGAGCCTTGTGTACTAGATCGTACACCTGCCTCCTGTTGCAGCGGGAGCAAAAAGGGGATAGCGATTTAGTTAGGTTGATTTGGATTATGGCCTTGTCTGGTGTTTGACGGGAGACAGAGGGCACTTGTTCGTGTTGGGTGTTGCCTTTTGCCGGTCGGTTTTGCAAGCTGCAGAACGACCAAGCGGGACCAGTGGCGAGAAGCAAGGTCTTAGGAACGACCCGAGCGGAGCTGGTCAAGGTGCCTTGGCGACGACGCGGTGAGCAGAGCTCCTGTCCTGGCGAGTCGGACCTGGGCACGTGAAGTTACCTGGCGTCCCGACACTGGACGTGAACTTGGACGAGCCTGACGAACGTGCGCGCCCGGCATCCGAGCCACGTGGAGGCAGCTCGTCTTCCCGGCGCCTTATCTGAGGGCGGGGATGCTGTTGTGCCATTACCACAAGCCCGGATTCCGAATCTGCAAGATGCAGAATCTATCCTGCGAGCGCCCAAATTCTCCCTTGAAAAGGCAAGATGCTGAGCCGTCAGGCAGTGGTGTCCTGCGGGAGAAGCCTCGGCGAGCAGCGTGTTCGGACGTGTCCGCGTGTGCCAGACAGCCCGGCGCCGCACCTCCCTTTGCCTGGAGGTCTCCGCGCGCGCGAACTTTGAACCGGGTGGCCAGCGCGGTCACTGGTTGGACCCCTCGGACGACCGTCGTGTGCTGACTTTGTATTGGGCCGTTGGAGTGACAATGGTTCCTCGGGGATTATAAAAGCAGCGACGCGCTGCCTGAAAAACAGGATCCGCCGACCCACCGGGAGACAGTGTCGCTCCCGACTGGGGTGAGATGTGTCACGCGTTTTCGCCGGACGTCGTCGTGCGAGAACAGTCGCGTTTGTTGTGAGCACTCGGCCCCAGTGCCGACCCGTTCATGTCCTGTATGATAACCTGTATATAATGTATAAAGTCCCTTTTGTTATTCTCATCGACGCCAGGCTCGGAGTCTTCGCTACCAACGCTCTGTCACGAAACGGGTGACGAGCGCTACGGGACCACAAAGCCGTAATCGTGGTGCAGCGGTGCAAGTTCGTAACAGCGCATACTCGAATCAATGCGCCGAAGCATGGGTGAGGGCGACTACACCAGCAGCACACTAATGTTCGAAGCTGAACGATTCGGAACGGTCCCCTCAGTAAGCGAACGATTAGCGATAATGCGCATTTGGTAACGCTATTACAACGTGCAGAACATCTACGTTACAAGCCTAACTGTGCCCAGCAAGAACAAATCTATCGCAACTGCGCACACCCACGAGCGATCGGGCAGAAAATAAACAATCAGACAGTGATCACCCGGGGAACTTTGCTGAGCCAGAAACGTGAAAAGCCGCTGATCAAAAGTATTTGCTAAATAAACAACGAAGAGCAAACACACTGATACTGTTCAATTCATAAGGGGAAAGTTCGGATGGCTTGGAATACATTTTAAGCCCGCTTTTATTACAAGCATCGTATAAGCCACTCGCGCCGTTTGCGCGCACAAAGCGTAATGAGCTCCGACAGTGCTTACATGTCCTGTGAAGCCTGAGCCAAAGCTTCGAGTGTCATCCACCCTGTCACCGTCTATGCTATCCGCCGAAACATAGGTTTGCAGAGCCGCACCGGCGTCATGTACATTCATTGTAAACACGGAGGCAACGGAGGCAGCTGAGGCAAATAATGGACGCGCCACCACGTGATCAAACATGGCAGCGCCCACGGGATCGCCGTGAAAAGGATCAATAGAGCGGACGCCCCGCCATTTTTGAGACATTATTATATTTTTTCTTCTTAGACTGATATAATAAATGGATATAACTGAATTCCCATCAAAGCCAGCGCATATTACAAAAACTCGCTATGCTCAGACATCGAATGACTCGCCACGCTTTTCGAGCATCGGACGTTCCACCATTGAGCGCACTCTTTACGGTTCCATTACGATAAAAGACGATTCCTTTTCCTTCTTTGTCATCCCTCTGGTTCGCGTTGATATCTTTCCAGTTCACCACTTCTATATCTGCGCAACATCGGCGGTATAGCGGATAGGGCAAGCTATACGCTAAAGGACGTTGTCTACAACACGAAAAATTAGACGCGCAGAAAGCAACAAGCGCTAAGAAAAAAAAAAGCAGCTGGAAAGACAACAGGCGCTCGCTTTCGCTAGAAAGTAAAGCGGCCTAAAGAAAGGGAAGAGCACAACGCGACGCCAAGTAAAAGTACACCGGGGACTCGCATTTGATGAAGTATGCGAATGCGCGCACTCTTCCGAGCGAGCGAGGAGACTTCCCGAATCTCGTCGGCGCGACGAAATCTCGCGAGGCATCATTGCCGCTTCCCACTCCTTCGGGTAAAGCCTCGTCTCAACGGAGGCAGTATCAAGAGGTGGCAACGGCAGAAGTCGTTCGGTGCCCTCAGATATACCGAATTTAGTCGAATATAAGCCGGTACCCGTAATTTTGTTTACTTGTTTATGGAATGATGAGACCGTGGGAAAATAAGCCACGGAAAGGCCGGCTAATGCAGTAATCAAAAGCAAACTCCAGCGACTAAGGAATGTACGAAAGCACAAAAGAAACAAAATAGAAATGAAAAAGAAAAGACGCGCGGGAACGTAAAAGTAGCGGAGGAATAGAGCGTCAGATAACTCAGGCAGAGCGTGCTATCGATGTGCGTAGTGACAGCTCGGTGAATCGGCGACGTGCAAAAGTCCTGTAACAGCGTGTGTTACACCATCTGTTCAGTCACGGCTTGAAAAAAGAAATAAAGAGAAAGCGTTGCATGTAGTGAAGAATAAAAAGTATACTTCAAGTTCACAGAAATGGAGCTAAGTTAGATACTGAGCTAAATCACGATGGATTGATTCTCAAGGCGACTGCACAAAGTCGCTATCCGGCAGGAGGTCACAAAGAGCTGCGACAGCGCGACTTTGTCTGGACACGCTTAGCATAAGGGTTTAGTTCTACGAAGCTATTATTTTTCTTTAATTGGAAACAGACATTTATCTTATGGCAGATAGCGCAATCTAGTCAAATCAGCTGCATTATCTTGAACAGGCAGACTACACTGGCTTTACAAAGCGTAGCAACAGGTTGACTAACCAAGAAAAGACCGCTAATTGACATTTCTTGACTTGAGGCACACGAAGTCAGTGCAGAATGGAAGCCAAGAGTAATGGGCTAATGTAAATGTAACAGAGAACCTGTGCTTCGTAGCAGTTCCAGTTGGTGTTCCAGCTAACACTTCGACATTGGGGCATAGTGAAGTGCTGGTAATTGTTGATATTGATAAAGTGTTACCACACCGATTGCTGTGTTTACACTTTCAACCACGATGCATCGTATCTTAGTGCATCAGAACGGAATGTATATCAAGGGCAACAAAAACCCATAAGAAACACTATTAAATTTCGATTAACCTTTAAAAATGTCACTAGGAATATTGACGTGCATTTCAACGCAAAGTTTACCGAAGGCGTGACGAACTCAACAGAAACACAAATTCACTTATACTGACCCTTCCGAAAGTCATGCGTGATATTTGAAGCGTATCTTAACAGGAAACCTACTGAAAGCAATGAAAACTCGATAGTAACAAACGCATTTCAGATGACGAACGGAAGGAGCACCATGTAGTTGGAGGTCGACCTATATCCGAGTGAACAAGGTAGAACGCTTCGCGCAAGGTTTATACTTCGCGAACGAGAAAGTGCGCGCGCATTACGTCGCGACGGAGATCAAAGCCATATATATATATATATATATATATATATATATAGAACGCGGCAGCAGTGACGACAGAGACGGTGTAAAGCTTTTGTTCGGCTTCCGTTCATCGCGCGCTGACTTTCGCCGTGATTATCTCATTTTCTGGTTTGTTTTACTTTGCTCTTCGGTCTCCACCGTATATATATATATACACGGACCTCTAGCTAGCTGTCTCCCGGCGCGGAGGCGACTTATCTGCGAGAGACAGATTCCGCCGTGAGCCGCCACCGCGGCGACGTCTCGCCTTAGCGACAGCACAATCAATCATGCCCGTTATCGGCGACACGGAACGCTGTTCTTAATTTTGGAAATTGGGCGCGGCGCGCAAGGTTCGGCTAGGTTCGGCGGTTCCTCACCCCCCCCCCCCCCCTCCGTCCGTTTCTCTTTCTGACGCACCGCGCGTGATCACTCGTCGAGCCATCGCTGTCGCAGGAGTGAACGCCGGCGAAGCGGCGCGTTCTTTTTTTATTTTAGAGAAAATTGAGAAAGGGTTTTAGAGTTAGAGCTAAGAGCGGCATGCATTTTAGTTCCTTTCCACCGCGTTTACAGATAAGTTCTGAAGGTTCAAATGCAAAACTTGCATCGCTAAACGGGGTCTCATTTATACGCGTTGCAACGATCGCACGCTTCGTACACCCAGTAGACAAAATGGAAAGCATGACGTCATGTAGATGATGTGGCGCCACCGCTATAGTTTCGGATTGCGGGAAAAATGAGAATGGTGACCTTAACGATGATAGCGCGATGCGTGAGGGGATTAATTAAGCCCAGCCCCTGGCCGGCGCGTGGCGTAAGTCTCAGTTCCACAAATCTTATGTCAGCACTGGCTGTACTACACTTTTCAGTGGAAGGGCAGCTAGCAGCGATTCCCACCCTCGAGCTTATACTCTCTGGAAGTAAACAACCAGATGCACCCCCCTAGAGGAAGATATTCAATCATATGAACCCATCAAAGAGATAGTGAAGAAGAATATTAACAAGTTAAGTTGTGTTAAATAAAATAGCACTTTGAAAACAGCCAAACAATCAACGTTCACCGTGAGAGGATGCTTATTAAAGGGACACTAAAGTGAATAACGATTTCTTCTGCATCAGTAAATTACCGTTCTACAACACCAAAAACACCCCTCTTACAACGATAAGACGTTTGGTAAGCCAGAAATAGCGCAAGAACGAAATACGGGTGGCGACGCCTACTTGAGTTCCCGCACCTGGGGGCTGTGACGTCATGGATTTTGATGGCATCTTCTAGGGCCTACTAATTATATATAGCGGTACAGATTGACTACATTGTGTTCTAAAGGAATGAATTATTAAACATGGCAAGTTTCGGGAACCTTTATTCAGCCAACGCGGCCCAAATGCGATAACATACTTTGGAATCCCTGACGTCACGCTGACGTTGCGGCGTTGAGATTTCGGCGCGAAATTCAAATACTGATACTTCGACCTCCATTCCCTCATCTAATAATCAAACTATTATTTTGAAATGACTGCCTGCAGGGTTCTCAAACAATACTCCATTAGTCTAAACTGATTTATTGTTTCCCTTTAGTGTCCCTTTAAGCCACAACAGACGCAAAAGGGACTGATGAGTGATGTCACGTGATGTCACGTCACGTGAACCGTGATGTCACATATTTTGACAGCGTATGTGCCTCGGGTTCAATTAATTGTATACTACTGGACGAAGCCATTGCATTCAAAGAAATCAGACTTGCAAGTTTGGACAACTTTTTCCTGCGCACAAAGACAGGCCAGATACTAGAAGGTATATCAAAGACAATGACGTCCCACTGACGTAGCGGCTACGCGGTTCGGGCGCGAAATAAGAAAAAGCGGCTTGGTCATGATTAAATTTCGTTATAGTGAAACACTTGCCCGCCGAATATAAATGCGAATGTGCAGTTTTCAAAGAATACCTTCACGGTGCCCACAGTCAACATGATACTCGTCTCGTACGTTTTGTTTTCGATTATGAGTCCGAATAGAAACGATCTTTCTCTTTCAACCTGTACTTAGCATATACATATCTAATGGTCGTTCAGTAGTATGATGACAATGCATGGTACACTACAGCGGCAGTTCATCCCCACCCACGCGGCTAGAAACGCAGCCAGGGCGCGAAAGCGTCGAAAGCGTACGTACGGTTAACGGGAAAACAGAGACGCTGTGACGAGGGCAACGATAAATTACACCAAACGACAGAAACGAGCACGTTCTTTCCCTTCTACGTGTATCCCCGTCACAGTGCCCTATTAATTTTTTTCTTAGTAACGACGAACGAATCAGCACAATGGTCTACCTTACTAAGCAAGTAAGACGTTGCAGAAACGCCTCGCGACAAGGCCTTCAGAGAAGCCAAACTTCGACGTTTTCGCACCAGACACAAAGCCTCGGGGTGGAGGGAGGCGGGGGGGCTCCCATGACGAAGTGGCCCTTTTTCACGCCGAGACACGCATCGGGGGCCCCGCGCCCGCTGCTTCCCTGCTCAAAACCTCGGGAGCAGCCACAAGAGAGAAGGCCGGGGAAGGAAGGGGAGAGGGATCGGAACACGAGGGTGACCGCAGGTGCCACTGCCGTCACCACCACCGACGCTGACACCGGCGCGGGGAATATTAAAAGTGACGAGCCGAGGAAGCCGCGCTAACCCGCGAGCGTTCCTGCCCTCCTGCCTCGAGAGAGGGCGAGGGACGCGAGGCTTCTGCTGAGTCGGCAACCGCGACGAGAGGACGCGTTCAGCCGCTCGCCCTTTGCATGCCTCCGCGCTCCCGCGCTTCTCCCTCTCCCTTCTCCCGTCCTTCCGGCGCCTTCTTGAGTAGTGACAAACCAAGGCCTGTCATCTGGGCGACGCGCGGCGCCCTTCGCGCCGAAGCGGCGAGAGAAGCGAAACGTCGGCAAGGAGAACCCCGTAATTAGGGAACGCCTCGCCGCGGCGAAGGACGACGCCGAGCGCGCGCGGTTTCGGATGCTGCCGTGAAATTGTGTTCGCATCGCCGAGTTCGCCGCTCCTCCGCTTCTGTTTGCTGTTGTCTCTTCGAAAAGCTGCCGTCATTGCGGCTCCCCTCTGCGAGGACCCCGGCTCCCACTTCTTTCATCCCCGCCGACCGACGCCCCTGACCGGGGCTGAGGGCGACCGACTGGTGAGAAGCAGAACCGCGGCGTCGCCACCGCTGTCAGCGGAGCGGACGCCCGCGTGTGGCCCGTTACCCTGACGTCGCGCTAAGGGGCGACGGCGGAGAACCTCATTTGGGCGCGCCTTATGGTGCAACGCTTTTAAGGAGAAAGAGCCAAGTCATCAAACTGGCGTTGCCCTCGCGCTTCTGCTCCTACGCTCCCGTTCTCTCAGCAGAACATGTTCTTGGGCTAGTATAGTCGGTTCATACTTAAAGTGATAGAATTGTAGCCTCAACGCGACGAACGCGAGAAAGGTGGCAACAGGTGGCAGTCGTCCTGCCATTTTTCCTCGTGTCCATCGCGTTAACGCTACGGTTTATTTCTGCGTATTCCCTATGACGCTACGGTTCGCTGCCAGGACAACATCGTCACCTGGCCTCGGGACGCGTCACCTTGGAGCAGTCACACTCTTCCCTTAATGCCCAATGCACTGGTAGGATACGTGAGGCTACTTTGAAGACGAAAAAGCCTTAAATCTATTTTTTCAAGGTCGCGTTGTGAGGTTGAGAAAATATCACGTGACCCAAGGAAGGCCAGAAGCGAACCAAAGCATGCCCAGCCGTAATAAAGAGATGATTAATGATTAGAAAACTTAATAATTGATTAGGTATTGGATTGTGCATTAAGAAGGATTAAAATGGATAAAGGTAAATTGAAGTCGAGTAAGGTAAACTGAGGTCAGTTAAGGTGGATTAAGGAAGATAAGGGTGGATTAAGACGGGATTAGGAGGGTTAAGGTGGATTTAGGTCAATCACAGTAGGGGGTTTACAAGGCTCTCGCCTCGCGTCTCTTAGGCACTAGCTACGGCGGCTAGCATTTTTTTCTTCAACAAACGCTTATAAACACATCCGCCTGCAGAAGATGTGCCGACCCTGCATCATTGACAGCCAGCCGCGAACAGAGAGATAATGAAGGGAGGAAGGCCTGAGGTTAACCGGGCTGTCCAGGTGTCTATACAACACGAGGCGTCGCGCGTTCTCTACAGTTTGGGCACTCGATTTGTCGCGTTCATATTGTGTGTAAGCAGTCGTGTGCATTTTTGTGCCGGCCGATGCAGGATCGAGCGAGCCGCGAACGAAAGCGTTCAAACGGCGAAAGTACCGGGCGAGGGAAGCGAGGGAGTAGGAGGGTGGGAATGGGAGGCGAGGAGATTCGCTTTAGCAGCTTCGCGTCGCGAAATGAATTGCCACTGCCTAGAGGGTCGCGTGACGAGAGGAGGCTTTGAGAGCTCGACGCGCGTGCGTCAGCACATATGACGGCAGTGCGTCGAGTACGCTTACAGCGACGAACGCTTATTGCTGACGCTGGCTGCACAGACCGCGCTGCTTGCTACACACGCCGCGGCCTCTACATAGAGAAGGCGTACGGGTTAACAGCTGCATTCGCAATCGACGGCACCGGGATACGCGCAGGGGGATTTTGATCTGAGGGCAGGAACGATATTCTCGAGCGATCGCTCTCGCGCGTACGATCACTTTCGCGAAATTTCGCGTGACACCCCCCCGGACACGTGGGCCGTATGCTCCGACGTGCGTACAATGCCGAGTCAAGCGAAATCTCTCCCTTCTTTCTCTTCCCCCTTCTGCCTTCCCCCAGTGTAGGGTAGCCAACCAGACTATTGACTGGTTAACATCCCTGCCTTCCTGTATTCTTCTCTCTCTCTCTCTCTCTCTCTCTCTCTCTCTCTCGCAAGAGCGATCATACATATAACCCAAAGTGATTGCTTCGGGACCGCGTAACCGGGATACACACTGAAAAATCCCGTTTGTGATCGCACCCTTGGACGGCGTATAGCGGCCCTGGGCGTATGTGATATCAACGTTTTAACATTACGTCTAGCTACCTGTAAGATGTTTCTGTAAGTATTACACTCCGGACGATCTTAAGGTTTTGATTGTGCATTAGCGCAACAGAATGAAAGGGACAAAAAACATGTGTCGCACATCCAACTCGTCTTCAACGCTTCTACAGGAGATCCTAATTATACCTGAACGTTGTTCACGTAGAGATGCATGAAAGAAAAATAGTTGGAGTAGTCGCTGGAGTGTGTTCTTCCCCCTTCAGTTTACTGCCACTCACATGCAATGAAAGTTCACTACCAACTCACTCAAACATGGATGAACTTATCTAGAGCCATGGTAAAAAAACATGAATGGAAAGTTAATTAACGTCAAACTCTGCACAGCTATTTACCCTAACGAAATGTACGTTACCTGTAAATACGAAAAATGAGTACCTTTATAAAGGTTACCGGTACAAACACTAACTCTATAAATGTACAGAGGGCAACTAATACGCAAAAAGCCACCGATATGAAAAACCAAACGTCTTTAGCTAGAAGCTACGATATCTAGTCAAGGAACGCCATAAAACAGCGACGTTCTTATGACCTCACGTTCTGCGCACTGGCGCCTAGAAGCAGCAAGATGGCACGCACGTGACCCTGTTACTATCTCGGAAAGGCTGGCACAGGACCGCGCGGCGCGCCTCCGAAGACGTGCACCTTGTTAGCCGCCCTCAACGCACGTCTCGCAAAAGAAAGATAGAAGGCCGTTCTAGTTATCTCTTGTTTGCCGAGGAACGAGACAGGAAGAGGCACACTGGCATCGCTTCCTTTTACTCCCTGTATAGTTTACTCCCTGTATAGCCAGTTCGAGGCGCCGAGAAAGCTCGAGCCTTTCTTCGGCGATCCGTTGGTAAAAGGCTTCGTGCACCCTTCCACTGCCTCTATAACAGGCAGCTCGAAATGCTGCGAAGGCTTTAAAGCATTTGTTTGAGCAAATAGTGCATTGACAACATTCTGTGACCTGGCTGGCACAAACACTTTCAGCGTTGTCAGCTCGCTTCTATGCGTCTGCCGGTTCGACTGTGTCAGAGAGCCTGTCTGCTTGGCCACGCCCGCCTGTCTGACTGTCCGCGCCTGGCTTGTCTATGCAAGCCTCTCTGACAATGTGCCAGAGTTTGGCCGTGTAAATACATCTTATAAGACAACGTTGACTAAATAATATCGGGCCCCTCGGTTTCCTTACTTCTAGCTCATATAAAATAATGTGTGTGTTTGGAAGTTGATTGAATGATTAACGAAGCATAGCTGCTCGTTTATTTTGAATTGAAATCGAAATACGAAGAATCAACGCAGCACGATATAGCGTAGAAGCACTGCCTTGTTCAACTGCTTGCGTTGTTTTCCGTGTTCAGTTGAAAGCCCTAATGTCATCGTATACTTGCCTCTTTGATCCTCGTTACTCTCGGCACGTCTAATCTTGGGATATGGCTAAAATACGCTCCGTGTCTATTATCATCATCATCTTCGATCTGCCTCACCTTCTGTGCACCTCTCATTCGAATACCGGGTAGGATGCAGGTTAGAACACATTAGTTCAGGATGACTTTTCAGACTTCTCAGCCTTTTCTCTTATAATAAACCCTTTACTCTGAATCTCGGTCCCACCTATCCATCTGTCGGCCGGTCCGGAGAATTGCTACTCTGTCGTCTGCTAATCCGTTTCTATCTTCTGCGCTGTCTTCAAGTATGGAACCCGCACCAAACTAGCGCTAGCCAACGTCGTATTGTGGGCATGTTTCTGATCGTCTGGACTCGCTTGTCTACACAGTTGCCACGCTCCTTGCGCTATTCAGCCACTTTGTCCCGTGCTTGTCTTTCTTGTTTCGCTATTTTCTCCGCAGTTCAGCTTCTGGCAGACGACAACGTCCGCGCGGCTATCGCGAAGACGTCGCGTGCGTATAGCGAGACATCCCGAGAACGGGCGAATAACAACAGAAGCGGGGAGCAATGGGCGGCCTTCTGCAAGAAAGACAAGCACGATCCGGCCTGTACATCCACACACATAGGAAGTGGAATAGGAACGCCCCCCTAACGCAGACGATAACGCCACGTCGAGCAGTGCAGCGCCAGCAGATTTCTTTCTTTGCTCACCGTCGCCGGTAGGGGGAGCCGAATCAGGAGCTCACTGAGGCGCGCCCCTGCATATTGACGCGGCCGTGTCTCTGCGCGGGGCGACGGAGACAAACGCGACGTGAGGGCGGCAATGTTAGCGACCCACGAATGAAAGAAAATGCAAAGAGTACGGAAAAGCGCCGGGTGCAAAAAAGACAAAAATTTGAAGAAATAACAGCGCCGAAGGTGTGTATGCTGAAAGAACTGCACGGAAAGAGAACAAAACATGTGCGAGATACGAGCCATATAAAGCGCGAACGGCCAGACAACACCGAACGGCATTTGAACATTTCAACTCTGTTTCCCTCGATGCCTTAAGGAAGATATATATATATATATATATATATATATAGGAAACATGTGATCAGAAAATAAAAGAAAAGAAGGATGCTCCCGACGAACTCGTCTAGGCAGAGGCGGAAAGGGTGACAGTCTCTGCGTACTCGCGAATCCTTTCCCACACTTTTCACAATTGGAAAGCACACATACGGAAAACACGTGCTCGCACACGCACGTACAGACACACGGACGATGCACGCGCGCGTTGATTTTCATAAGGACGTGACGTCCCGCGTTCTGGTTCGGCGACGCCAAAGCAGCGACGGATGGAAAGAAGTTTCCCAGCATGCAGTGTGCAGCACTGGCTCGGCTCGCCCGAAAGGACGAGAGAGAGAGGGAGAAAGAAATCGCTGACTCACCACCACGCCTGGCCGAAGACGTCAGTGTCGCTAGTCCGAGAAGAACGAGAGCCCGCAGTAGCGGAAGACGAAGCGGCGGTATCCAACGCGTCGAAGCCGAAGCCGCAGCCGAAGCCGACGTGCAGCGGGCACCTCCTCCTCCTCGAGGCATGGCTGGGCTCCCGCCGACCCCTGGCATCGACGCTGCCAGTCTACTCCGGGAAAACTGCGCATCACACAAAAACAGAAGGGGGTGGCCCTATTTAGGATTTATTTATTCCGTGGTCAATTCAGTCATTCATCCAATCATTCCATTTTCATTCATTCATTCTGTGATAGTGCGTAACGTCCGCAAGCACCACATCGGCTATGACAAACGCCTTTGGTCAAGTGCTCCGGATCAATTCCAACCAGCGGCGGTTCTCTAACAGACTCGAAACAACCCAGAACGTAAAACCAAGCACGGTGCACCTAAAGCAACATAACGCGGCACAAGAGCGTTCTTGCATTCTGACTCCATAGCAGGGCGGCTGCCGCGGTTGGGAATCGAACCCAGGACCTCGCGCTCAGCCGCAGAACAACACAGAAACCACGGCAGAGATGGCGAGTAGGCCATGTTTAGAACATGCCACTGATCACATGTAACGCGGCTCTCGACCCTAATAAGGATATCACAGTTTCGACATAAGGTTAAAGCAACGAATGCGACAGCTACGTGGTAGAATATGCACGAAGTGTAAAATTCGTAGCTGCAGTGGCAGTACGAACTGAAGTAAACGTAAGCCGGCTAAGTAAGAACGAGCGGTTGTGCTAGGGGTCCTCGGTTTGAATCGTGCCGTCGGAAAATTTCACTTATGTTTATAAATTAAACGAATCAAACTTAAATTACATTACATTACACTAATCTAAATCGCGGCTTCCAACGTCTTCCTTAGCGGCTTTACCACCACTTGTCCGTATCGTGTATGTTTCAAACCTCTTTCCTGGGCCGATCGCGGAGGTAGTGCACAGCCTCGTCCATTACATGACATCATTTTCAGGTTTGAGCTCTGTTATTGTTTCGCGCTTGTAATACTTAAGCCTGAGAAGATTTTAAAATAAAAGGCATGCGCTGTCGATGTTTTGTTTCATGAGATTTGTTCGTGGGCTGCGATTCTCAAAGTTTTTATGGAATAGGTATGTCAAGAATATAAGACCTGGCACCAGCAATTTTAGTGATAGATTAGTGTGGCAATGTAACTCGCATGTACCGCACGTCATACAGAATGGCATGACATATAACATACATACCCCTAAATATATACAAAACCTCACGACGACGATGACGGCAAGAATTTCCTTGGAGTGTGCATATAATTTTCATTGCAATAAAACTTATTCCTCCATCGGCATATGTCGATTATGAATACTTGCATAGAGCGCCGACTAAAGATTCACCGTAACACCTCGTGTTTGGCGCAGCATAGCCTCAGCCGCTTTTGCGCCATTAAACCCCATTTAACTAACTAACTAACATAATTGAAACTTTCGATACATGCACGGCGTGATGACTCATAACTTCGTATATCGAGTTATGTTGATTGCTGGGCAGTTGTCGGGCCACTGACATAGCGCTACCGCAAAAAAGAGAGAAAAAGCAAGACGTGGAACTTTTTTTAAAAAGCACCGAGCGATGCAGGATGACGTTGTACTCCGTGTCCTTCTCCATGGCCCGTGTCGCCTTCTGCACTGCTAGCTACTATAAAATGATCATTCCTATTCACTATAAACACCATGTAGAGGTCATGCAAGACCAAATACAAATTTAAATTACTCCGTAATGCGTCTACGTAGAGTATATAGACTATCTATGTAGAGTGTGTATCTAACCCGCTTTCAAGTCGACGCACCCTCAAGCTAGACAAACTTTGTATCGGAACAGACTACATTGCGGAACACACAAAACTATTTTCGTGTAATCCGACACCTGAATTGCAGCAAGTGTTTAATCGACACGGACACATTCTTGGCTGCTTCCGAACAGCGTCCCGTTAAACAAATAACAAGAAAACGAGGAAATCGAATTAACGAACATCGAGCGCGCTATATTCATACTACCAGCAGTCCCCTTTTCTTTTTCCGCAGTGCTTCACAACCGGACGTGTAAGATGATTTATTAGCTAACCAGACATCGTTAATGACCTGTTAGTGGAAGCGAAGATCAAATTTATCTTCGTTACGTCGTGAGAGCCGATCGGCCGGCCCCCCAATTTCTCGTTAAGATCCGAGTGGCTAGCGCAAGGGCACGCCGGCAGAGTATACGGCCTCCGGACGCGCAACCTGTTCCCGGTGTTATACGGCCGAGCGGGCGCACGGACACAGCGATGGGATGTGATTTACGGGAACCGAAGGACGGTACAGAGGTTCGGAATGGTTGTAGGAGCCGAAGAGAGGGGAGGGGAAGGAGGGGGCGGAGTGACGTAGAAAGAAGGAAGCATTTCTGCCAGCCTAAACGACCACAGGGACAGAATAACGCTCGTAAGTGAATGAGCGATAGGCGGATGGGTAGGAAGGGTGGGGGGAGGAGGCGTTCCTTTCTTATCTGGCATTTTATTACAATGACCAATACCGGCAAATAGGCTTAAAGGGAAAGGGAAGACCGCAGATGCGCAGGCCGCCGTTTTTTTACGAGCACCGGTGAAATATCCGCGCTCAAAGACGGAAACTGGCGCTCGGCTCTTGCAGCGAAGAGAAAATAAAGGAACGAAGGAAGGCGTCGAACGAAAAGAGCGAAAGAAATATGGCGGCCCAGCCAAAAAGTTCGAAGGGAAATTGTGAGGCGGGAGAGGGGAGGCCCGTATCTCGAGAAATGACGACGTTGCAGGAAGGTGTCCGACGTTCCCTCGGCGACGATAAAAGCGCAGTTCCTCATCAGGCGCTCGCGCACACTGCTCCGAGACTGAACACCTTGTCGTACTACAGAGCCCCCACGCGGCGAACGCTTGCGAACTACACTTTAAGCCGGTGAAAGGGCGTTTGTTGAATAGCCTGCGTCCTCCGTTGCGCCCTGCAGCGGTGCTCGTTCACTTTCGCTTTCTCACCGACCACCACCTTATTCATTCTACCCCTCTTTTATCCCTTCCATTCCCACTTTTCTGTCTTGTTTCCTAGATATTCCCCACCTTCCATTTATCCTTTTCCGCTTTCGTTGTTTCTTCCGTTGTTCTGTTGATTCATTGCTCTTCATTTCCTCCTGCTCACGCCCTCCTTTCATTCACCCTTGATTCACCTCTTCCATGCTTATTCTTCATCCAATTCCTTTCATTCTTTCATTACTTTCTGGGGTTCTCTATCCTGACTTACTTTTGCTATTTCTCCACCTTTAGCCATCTCCGCATTCCTTTTTTAACCATTCGTACTATTTGCCCCTTGCATTATTTGCCTTATTTATCTTTCACTGCCTTCGTACTTAAATTTCTTCCTTCTTTCGAGCCTTTCATATTACTTCTCCCTTACTTCTGTTGCCTCTGCATCTCTTAATCTCGTAATCTTTGCCATCTCTCTTCTTACTCTTTATTTCCTCGTAATTCTTCCCTACGTTAATTTCCCCATTCTCTCTTCGTCCATGGCTTCCTGCATGCCTTGCTACTTATATCCACTCACTTAATTCTCCCAATTTCCTTATCTTATGACTCCTTAACTAATTCCACACTTACAGCATACTTCCCTACTTCTTCCCCTTTTCCCCCTTCACTATCTTCTTTTCCTTTCTCGTTTGCATCGTTCTACATTTGATTTCCGGTTCGTCGGCTTCAAGTTCTCTTTTTGACTGCCCTTATATCGGCTTTTGCTTCTCACTTCCTTCCACGTTCCCTTCATTCGTTCAGTTTTCCACTCCTTCCTTACTTTTCTTTCACTGCCTACCTCCTTCCATCAATCCGCCTTTTTTCCTCTGCCTTCCATCTTTCGGGAAGAAACACGAACAATCGCGGCGACTCCCGAGCGACTCCCACAAGATAAACGAATTCCATAAAAAATTTACACGGGATTCTCGTTATGCCTTCCCCCCCCCCCCCCCGCTTCATTCGGTCCTTTCGTTCTCCGCCTGATTCGCAGACGGGCGAACGGCGGTGCTCAGCCGATGGCAGCAGCGAGAGAAGCGATCGCCGAGCGAGATCTTCGCGGCCGGGCTTCGCGCAGTCTTTCCTCGCTTCCTTTACAAGGCGTAAAATAGGTTATAAAGTGATTCTAGCGCCGTTTCGATTGCGCACTTGATTCCCTCGCAGAGGAAACAGGCGTCCATTAAGTATTTAGGCGGCGGCGAGCGAGGCACCAGGAGAAAGAGCGACGAAACGGAGCGTTCGCGATCGAGCTTGTATCGGGAGCGAGGAAGAAATTGGGACAAGATGAGCCAGGGGAAGGGAGAGACGCACACACACACGTGCAGACACACGCGCACAAGACAAGAAGCAAAAATAAGTACGTCAGACGAGAACGAAAAGCGACGCCTATAGGGAGCAAACTGTCGAACAAGGCAGAACACTAGGCCGAGAATGTGGCCGCCGATGGGATAAAAAGTGGGCTGCGCTTCATCTTGTTTTCTATTTTACGGTCTCCGCGTGATTGGGTGCAGCGCTATGGCAGCTACGGAGCCTTGCTGCGTCAGCTAATTCGCCCGGGCCGCTCTAACTAAAAGTGAATTTAGACAACAGTTCCTCAAGAGCGGACAGCCGGGCGATTTTGTCTCCTTAACGCTGGTTTGGTTTACAAACTAAGTAGTTAGTTATGTAGGGTTTTTCCTGGCGCAAAATGTATAACTTCAGGTGTGCTGCTTATAATTAGTTCGTATTATAAAAAGTAAAAGACGTATATTGGACAAACAATG
Source organism: Dermacentor albipictus (assembly GCF_038994185.2). Taxonomy (NCBI): domain Eukaryota; kingdom Metazoa; phylum Arthropoda; class Arachnida; order Ixodida; family Ixodidae; genus Dermacentor; species Dermacentor albipictus. The sequence continues at coordinate 18,677,843 of NC_091829.1, forward strand.
CATATAGGATTAGTATAACAAGAAGCACGCTGCAGGCTATACTTGATTAAGTAATTGACCGACCTGCGTAGATGATAGTAGCAATATCTTTTTAGGAAACAAATCGAGTGGAAATGTACTAGAAGCCCCCCTACAAACAAAACTAATACAATCACGTCTCAAAGAAACTCAAGGAATATATGAAGGATGTCATAAGTGAGGGGCTTCGCATTAATTTTGACCCTCTGGCGTTCTCTGTTTACGCACACATTGATTAAACCACACGAGCGTTTTGTGCACTCTACCCTCGTTGGAATGTCGCAGCCAAGGCAGGTAGGTATTCGAACCCGCGACATCGCGCTCAGCATTATGCAGGATGCCATAGTTATTGAGCCACTTCAGTCATTCTCTTTTCATTGATTCCGGAGAACTGAACGCGTATGACGAATAGCTCTAGAAAAAATGCACACAAAGGAAAATAACAAACAAGCGTGGACTTAAGGAAAAACAAAAAAACAATAGAGAGTTTTAGCCCAGCGGGTTTACGGCCAGCGGAGCGGAGCGGTCTCCACCGTTGCGCCAGCGGAGCGGCTCGCGAAAAAAGAATTTTAGCCCAGCGGATCACCCGCTCGAGCGGGGTAAAGAGCGGGGCACTCTGCTGCCCCAGCTAGTGGTTCGAATAGGAGTTACTGAGAAATGAAATTGAAGTACGTTTGCTTTTATTATGCAAGAAATGTTGAATAAAGATATATTACATGTTCTCAGGGCATTATTTGTTAATAATGTACTGAGTACTAATGTACGGGTCAGCGCGGCAGTCGCCGTCTTCGATGCAGAACTGCCGGCGTTCATGTTCGCGGCTGCCGTCTTGCATTTCCCATACACGCCCGCGCGCCCTTACGCACGCTCGCGCGCTCCGCTGGGGAGTGCTTTCCAGCGGGCGTAAACGCTGCTCCGTAAAACCGCTGGCCGCCTCAGCGTGGTGCGCATGCGCAGTCGCGTCTCCACTCGCCCGCTCCGCTCCGCTGGCCGTAAACCCGCTGGGCTAAAACTCTCTAATATCAACTCGTCAGTCAGTTGGTATATATAGTATTGCGAGGATGCCTACACACAAAACTTGACAATAGATAACAGGTCCATTTCGTTTTCTCTTATCGTTCACGCACCTTCAAGCGTTTTCGAAAGAGCCATAACAGCCCAGAGGCTGTCCATACAGAAATTCTACAGGCTCTACACAGAAACATCTACATACTTCCTACGTATTGTGCAAATAAAATTTTGTCAGAACTTATATAGCTCTCAACCTACTCGTGCGTACAGCAAAGGTTGACGATTCAGCCGTTGCCTTAATTGTCGTATACCTGCAGTATAAGGTCCACATACATTACGGATGCTTTACAGCCCAACATCAATAAAATTTTCTGGAGACAGTCTACCAATGTTATGAGAGACTATTAAGGCCGCGTATTTCCTAGACTCAAATGAACAAGTCACTACAGGCGCAAATCTAGTCAATTGGAAAGCCTATAGGGAAGCTAAACAAACTATATTTTGACGTTTCGACGAGGGCATTCTTCGAGGTATAGTGCACGGATTTCGTGAGAACCATCGGAGTTTCATTTACGCTATAGTGCAGGACGACACCCACAAGGTTCTTTTTTTTTTTTTCCCGTTCGTTCGCTGGGCCCGCTGAAACTCCGGCTGAACGAAATACGGTGAGAACATGAGCAGAAAAAAAGTAAGGAGAAGGCTAGAACCGAATAAACAAATCAACGAAAGTAAAGAACAAGAAGACAGAGAGGGGCGTCTTGACGCGACTGTCGCTGTTGCTGACTCGGGTGTCCGAGGGAGCTCGGAGCTTAAGAAAACGAAGCCCCGGGCCGAGGAAAGGCGGAGGGGTGGTTCGGGTGCCTCCGTACAGGTCTTTCACTTAAGTGGCGCCATGGGCGAAGGAGGAACGGATCGGGAACAACAGTTTTCTTTTAACGCTCGCCGTTGGCGTTCGGTTAACGTTGCTTGGTACGTTTGGATGCTACGCGTTGCCCGATGAAAGTAGGGTTTCCGAAAATAAGCTTCATTGGACTGCCTGCTTGGGGAGGATGGGGGGGGGGGAGGGGGAGGGCGAAATGCGAGAGATGGACGCCGGGAGGTCGCGCCAGTTTTCGTCTCTAAAGTGCGCCCCTATACAGACCAGTCAAACCTAACATACTCGCATCGCTTGTTTCGTAAGGAACGATAATATTTATCCATCCACAAGCAACCGCTTTGTTTCGTTCTTGTGTTGTTGTTTTTTTCTCCTAATAGTAAGTTTTAGTTTTCGTTGCCCAGGCGTTACGCTTATAATGCTATTTTCGTCGTTATAGTTATTTTCTTTTTGTCGAAATCGAAAAATCAATGACATCCAGTACAAACAACATGACGCTGCGCTTGTTCCCGGAAAGTTTATTTCTTGTTGGGGATTGGGCTAACACAGGCACGTGGCAGACAATGGAGCCATACATTACACAATGCGGATGAAGCTCATAGACGTTGTTAACAGTGCTCGTATTCGAAACAAAATAATGTATGAATTAAAAAAGGAGGAAGGACGGAAGAAAGAAAAACCAAAGTAAAAAAAATTAAAAAATACTGAATGAATGAACGAATGAATGATTTCAGAAAGAAGATGACTAGTTTTGCTTCCCAGCAAGAAAGAAATTAGTTAATGAAGCAATGAAGGAAATGGTACCACAAGCAAAGAAACAAGGACATAGTAACGCCAGCAGTGAAGATCAAATAGGCAAATAAACAGTACAGCACCCCGACGGCGAGATCTTTTTTCGAGCCCGGTTGATTCGTCGAAGGCACCGGGTGTTGAATTATCTCATTCTGCTTTTGCTTCTTCGTAACAAAGTGACCGCACTTTGTAGCGGTACTCGGGCCTACAGATAGGTGAAAGAAAGCGGTCTCCAGGGGGCGTACGAACGCGGCAGGCGCGTCAGCGTAATTGTCTCCGCGAAGCGCTCAGCCCAGCTGTCAAAGAGAGCCTGCGGGGACAAAGATTGCTGCTTTCGGTAAGAAACACGACCGACCACCGAGCCGCAAGGTGCTCTTGTGAGTGCTCGCAGAAAAAAAAAATCAATAGACAAAAAGAAAAAAAAAAAGCCAATAAGCAAGCAGACAAGCATAAGAGGAAATACTCTAGATGGGGAAGGGGGCCTTTCGTGAAGAAAACAACCATCTTTCGGCTCCGCCAGGCTGCGAATCACAAGCTGCCATTGAAATTGAAGGCTGTGGTACTCACCAGGAACTCCGTCGTTCGTTTTGTGAGTAAGTGTACGTCTTTTGATTCCTCCCTTTCCGTACGTGTTACACTTTGTCACCTCCGCGCAAGCGCGCGCATGCCTGGTACGGATGCGAAAGATAACGGTTATATAAAGAACGCAACGGCTATCGTTTCCCAGTTCAGATCTCCTCACCAGAACCCTCAACTCAACCTGGATGTTCAGGAACAGACGAAGACATACCGGGAGCAGACGGAACGGATCGGCAGACGACGCAACGAGTGGTCGTCCACGTCTGTCGGCCGTGCAGACGCGCCGGGTATACGCGATTGTCGTCTGCAGAAAAGCAGGTCAGCAGACGGCGCCAATGCTGGTGATTACCCAGCCCGGCACCGAACGCTTTGAGTAGCGAGTTGCCCTTAAATCACAGGGCTGCGTGGTGGCGGATGCTCGAGTTTTGCGGCATGATGGCGAGCCAGCTGTATCACATAACAAAGCAGTGGTCCCGTCTAGTTCGTAAGCATGCAGTTAAGCACGATGAGGTCGCAGTGCAGATACATCTGCCAACGCTTGCACAGCTATGTATCGAGGTCACTGGTTGCAGCATCCGCCGTGATAAAGATAGGCAGCTTATGGATTGCCCATGAAGTTACTTACACTGTTACGCTGATAGCGTTCGCGGCACAGAGTCTATATGACATGCACACACACAAACACGCACACGCACACGCACACACACACACACACACACACACACACACACACACACACACACACACACACATGAACGAGAGAAGAAGGGGAACCGAGGGGCTCTACCCCTGTTAATCCTGACCACATAAAGCCAACAGACAATGACGCCAAGGAAGACATCGGGTAAATTAAATGTGGTTTAATTAAATTGGAATGTAGAAAATAAGGAAAATAATAATTCCTTTCTACATTCCAATTTAAATCACAGTTAATTTACCCGATTCTTTCCGTGGCTTCATTGTCTGTTGGCATTATATGAATATGTAACAATCCCAGGGTTAGTTCTAGTACATAAACTTAAATATCCAGGAAATTAAGCAGATGGGAAAGCGGCGCCGCGGTAGCTCAATTGGTAATACCATTGCACGCGTAATGCGAATACGTGGGTTCGTGCCTCACCTCCGGCCAGTTGTCTTTTTCACCCATTTTCATTTCCGTTAAGTTACCACTTCTTCATTTCAACTAATAAGTGCAAGTAATTTCCCCTATGCTGTCCTTGGTGTCTTTGCTTGTTGGCTTCTGATGGTATGAATATATATAGATATATGAATACAGACACAGGACATAACCAATATGTTTTCCTTCGTCTATTTTAGTGCACACTAGCGAAGATGTTGTTTTTAACGTGTATTTGGACAAAAATTTACAAGGAGTGTATACGGCCATAAGTCCACAGCATCTCCATAGACAAGGAACATTATGGAAGATGAAGTAATCGAATCAATATAATATAAGCTGCAGGGAAAATACGCACTTTTCATAGGCGGTATCAATAACCTTTAGTGAGGTAGCTATGTTCACACAAAACGTACTTGTGCATTTTCACGCGTCTCCAGTATTTCCACATTACTGAACGACGCGATGGCGGAACTGAAGAGTCAAAGCGGCTATAAGAAATTGAATTGGTACAGAAGATGATAGACTGCACGCGACTTGAGATTACGGACTGCGTCGTTTGGCGGACACGTATGCGAGCAACACGCACGCAAACCCGCAAGCGTAGGTAATGGTGACAACGGAAGACAGCACAAAAAACGTGTTTACAAACAAAGAGCGACCCAAGGCGAACGTTCGCCTATAATCTGCAACGTCGCGCACCTTGGTGTATTGCTACAAGTTGTGACTACAGCAGAAGAAAACTGCGCTGTTGCAGTGAACTGCATAATGTATGCGTGCATTTCGCGCTACAACTTCCGCCAACGCGCATTCGGCCGACTTAACCGAGCGGACGCAATGTAATAAAAACCTTAATGCCCGCGCAAAATGCACCATCCCTTTCGTGAAGGAGCTACCCTTCTTAGCCAGTAACGAAGCCAGGCCTTAACTTGCGATGGTAATGCGAAAACACGTTGCAACTCGTAAACTATTCCAAACCAGCGAAACAGCTTACTGTTCGTAACTTGTTGTGCTTTCTGATCAGAACGTTATGGTATAATAAGTTTACGCTCTGACCCATAATATCCCTTTATCCTTTCTTCCCTCCCAGCATACCTCTCCCCCTCCGTTTAGTAGTGGTGGCTAAAGCCATATACTTCTGAACTACTCATGACAAGCAAACAGACACACAGGTGTAGTTCCAAGGAGCTGAACGCCTCGCATTAACTCCACGATGCATCGCCTTTGCAAGTACATACGCAAACACTTATAACTTGGGATGCGGGAGCGTTTTCGTTTTTTCGTGCGTGTGGGCTCTCGTCGTGTACACAATGCCGCGCGCGCTGGGCGTTCCATGGCCGCGGAAGGGGCTTTGTGAAGCTCCGCGAACGTACAAACACTCTTTCGTGCGCACATAACATAAAACGCGCGCTCTTCCGCCGCTAGCCGCTCCATGCATTACTTAATTCGGCCCCGCGGGTAAGCAAGCAGGGCAAGCAAGAAGACGTTGCGGGACTTCTCACTACTAGGGGGCGCGCGGGCTGCCTGCCCCCCTCCCACGAGCAAGCGACCGAGAGAGCCATAAGCGAGAGGTTGTGCGCGCGGGGAGCTTCTCGATCGAAACTAATCTTCATTTCTTGACCTCGTGGAATATTAAAGGCTCGCACGGCGGTAGCGCGCGCGACGGCCACCGGACATCGCAGGGGCGAGCCTGCAGTTCGCCACCGCTGCCACCATGTTTATAGCGGCTCCCTTCTTTTCTGGGAAATTGCCGCGCTGCCTAGACGCAGAAGCGGGGGACGCTTCGCGAGACTCCGCGGGGGCCAGCTGCGGCGAGCTCGTTCGCGGCGAGCGGCCGGAGCAATGCGGGAGCGGACGCGCCGTGAAAATTTTAAAACTGAGATCGAGCCGCATGCGTCGTATAGGCTGCGGGGTATGTGGGCCGTTTCCGCAGCCCGTCCGAGCCGCGAAACCGAGCGTTGTGAGCCGTTTTCTAAATGTTTTGTTTTTGTTAGCTTTCTGACGCGTTTGTTTGTACTTTATTTTTTTCGCCGAGCGTAGGTGAATATAGCACCGCGTTGCAGGCCGTCTGATCGTTCTGCAAATAGTCGCCCGTAGGCCAGAAGATGGAGTGCGAATTTTATGCACCTGGAAGTGTGTGCGCGCACATTTTCGGCGACGCTGTAGCCTCTCTTCCATGCATCTATAAACATACACAAGCTACGAAATGTTATGAAACGTTATGACTTTCTCGTTCCACTATTGCGAAATTCATGCGCGCAAGTGTGTAAACGGCATTTTGCGAGCGATGCAGTGTAGCTGATTTATGAACGCAAGCTTCCAAATGCCGCACGCGAAGTCTCGCCCGCTCCGCCGTTTCGCAGCGGCTTTCTTCCAGCGGGCCTCGATGCCACTTCCCTAAAGAATTGAATTCCGAGGCTGGGATTTCGGGTCTAAAAATAAGGGTTCTGCGGTCGCACGCTTTATACACAAGCCAGCGAGCTGAGCTTGTCGGTGCGTGTTAGAAGGATGCATTAAAGAGGTAGATAAAAAGAAGGACGTCTTTCTGCGCGAGTTATTCCATCCTTCAGGCAAGGAAAGTCGCAAATAACGCGACAGAAACGACAAGTTTATAATTACAAGTTAAGCTGTATTGCTAAAGTATGCCTCTGTCAACAGGTCACTATACCTTTTAGAGGAGGCTCGGTAAGTCAGAAGATATTAAAAAAAGAAAACAGTGAAACATCATTTTGGACTCTTTCAGGTGGGTAGTGGGCGCCATTAATTTCCCGCCAGCCTGCCTTGACATCAAAGCTTACTGACAGCGTCTCCTTGGGTGTAGCTAAATAATTTCTTACTTACCTTCAAAGAAAGGCTGCACTAGGTACTAAATTTACGAAATATCCACCTTTCCATCACCGAAATTACCCATATGAGGTAGAATACTGTGAAATGTATGACGTCACGTTGACATATTGGCACTGTTGTTTCCGTTATGTCTGGTAGGGACCTCGCGAAGATAGAACTGACGATAGGAGTGCAGCTCCTGAGCCGATCCGAGCAATTGTGCGCTGGCGCATTGCCTGTTTACAGCTTATTGTTTCTTTCAGGAGCCCTGTACACTTCATCTCGCTCCATTTAGACTAGATCAGCTGAAGGGGGAAAGACTTTGCAAACATTTTCCGCTTGCGTATATGAAACTGCGTTCCACATAAAACAGTAAATAAGGGGGACACCGTTCCACGTATTTAAACGTGATTCTAGGTAATGGCGTGTGGAAAGTTGTTACGAGCAACAGTCGCTATAGTTCGCTGGAAAACAGTCCCACATATTTACCGTAGCGTGTTCAAAAAGTATGAGGTTGAAATGTATGAAACGCCGTCCTATAAAAATCGGGAGTTTCTGATTTCTATGTGGAATGCCGTTCCATTGCGTAAGCGGTGAATACTTGCATAAATGTTATCCATAGGTGAAACCTAATTGCAGCGAGATTAATACTTCATGCGTAACGTTAGGATGCTTTATCTCTGCGGAGCAGCTCTTATAGCAACAAAGTTGTGGCGTCACAAGTCCTGTATGCATTAGTAACCGCTCGGCCCATGTTTAACTTCTAATTGCATGCTCTACAGTTGTCGTACGCCCGCTCTCTTTCTCTCTCTCTCTCTCTCTCAATCAGTCAGAAGAGTTCTTATACGAAAGTTTTCCCATGCAGCTTGTGGCTGGGAGTGGCGTTCACGAACGCATACTCCTATCGTTTGGGAATGGCTGAGAGCCTTATGTGCGACTCCTGTGGGTGCGAGGAGACCATCGAGCACCTATTGGGTACCTGCCCTCGCTACGATGTCCAACGCCTCTCTCTGCGGGCCACTTTGCACCGGCTGGACTCGAGACCGTTCACCGAGTCAAAGATACTCGGATCCTGGCCACACCCGTCACTGGCTCGAAAAGCAATTCGTACACTATGGCAGTACTTGGAATGCACCGGCTTAAGAGACCGTTTATAGTGTCCCTGTGTATAGCGATCCTCCCACATGTACTTAGTGCTTACTCTCTCCCGTTTTTCCTACTTCTATTCCAATTTCTCACACCCCTAGTGTAGGGTAGCAAACCGGATGCTCTTCTGGTTGACCTCCCTGCCTTTCCTATCCTTGTTTTCTCTCTTTAATAGCACGCAAGTTATATGTACATGTATAATTCGTTGTGTCCTATAGTTGCTCCCCCAACTGCATGGCACATGAAATGAATCGTAGTTCATTCAAGCTGAGGCTCACACGTCCAACATGTGACATTTGGTCCCTACAAGAAAGCGACTGAATCTTTGCTTTTTTTCTTACAGTTCACACAGATGCAGTTTCCCGGATAGGCATCCAGTTTTACAATGTAGGATACACAGTTGCGGGACATATACAAATATTGTATACAGTCTACCTGGACAGGCGACAAAAAACGCGAGAATCGCATCACATGTGGCACATAGTCCTTGCTTGGTGTGTAAATACGACGCATATGTTATACAAAATAAAGTTTAACTTGTCATCAAAATGGCATCAATTGGCCTCAGTACCTCATACAATATGCTTTCGCAATCGTCTAAAGCGTACTTCCAGAAAATTCTTAAGAAACGTAGGCGATTGAATGCGATCATGTTCGCACGCATGATGTACTTGTCGCCGCTTTAGCTGTACACGCCGTAGTTTCAGACTTCCTGCAGTTCATTGAATAATACTTGCGACATCATTACGCGTGCTGTTGAGAAAGCACTGGTCGGTCCGGGTCGATGAATATTTCTTTCTTTCGATCGCTCTGGTCCCGCTAAGCGAAATAGTTGCCTCGGGCGGGTTTGCGATAATTCATCGTTTATGCAAATCGCGGCAGTCGTGCGCGAAGACCAAGCGATTATAATTTCTTGAGTGGATCCCGGACGTGGGAAGACGGAACGTACAAGCTCTACCAGGAGCTAAAAAGCCTGCTATTTTTTTTTTTTTGTAACGCACATGTAGTGCTTCTATACTTTGAAGTTAGAGGCATTGTAAGGAAAGCAGATTCACAGTAGACCGCGGAGCTTTCCTGCGTTAAGCCTTGCACTGCCTTACCGTCGGTGTACGCGAGGACCTTTCTAGGTACAAGTGTGACACAAAGACGACCCCAACAATATAATGAGCAAATCGAGAACAAGGCGAAAGCTGGAGCCAAGCTGGACAAGTGGACTTGTCTTCTTCAAGGCGACACCTTGTTCTTGTTTTGCTCATCATCTTGAATTCACATCACCCGACTTCGCCCTGTTTTCCCACGATTCAATGTAAGAACTTGCGCAGAAGTAGACCTCAGCATTACAGTCAGTAAGTTTAGTCACGTCTGCGCATACGTGAAGCTATATGTAGGTATAAGGCTTCAAGTCCAATACTCTAGAATGTATACCTCCGTTCCCCACTTCACTTCGACTCACTCTCGCTCGTTTCGCCTTCTTTCGCGGGTACAGGGACGGTATTTATCTTAATCACCGCTTCACTGATACGGCGGCCATCCACAGGGGACGCCTTAAACGGCTACTTGAGCTGCGATATCCACCAGCGCGTGTGGTTCTTCACGTCGACGGGGCCAGACGACAGAATGAGAGGTTCGTTATTCGAGCAGGCCTAAAAGCTGGCCTTCTGCAAGCTGCCACCTGCCCGACGTTCGGAATGGTTCGCACTGGAAGAAGACGGGGGGAAACGCGCTTTTCGCGTGCATGCATGCTGGCAGTACTTGTCTTTCAGTTTTAACGTGTCCCTCCTCTCGCATTCCCGCCGCGACGGCGTCGTCAGGGATCGTGACACCATTACGTTAAGCTGCGCAGCTCGTCCTGCGTGCCTAGCGCGACTCGCGGTGACAGCACTCCAGGCACTCCGCCAAGTCGTGAGCGGCGGCCTTCGCTTTTCTCATTTCCGAAGCGCCTTCAGGACGACAAGTTCGTTGGAGGTCCGCGGGCCAAGCGTGTGGGCACGTCTCTCTCGTGTTATTTACATTTTTTTTCTCCTCGCGTGACATTTCTATCCGCTCGTGCGACAGTCAGATGTTGTCGAAAAGCCAGCGTCGATCGGAAGTTGCCAGAATTTTCCCCATTACCATCTGAATAATCAAATCAACCCCGCCGCTCGCGGGCTCGGCTGAAGACAGCGAAGGCGTCTTCAGCCGAGCCAACTCCGCTGCGCGGGAACTATTCGAGACTCGACGAGATAATAGCGTGCCCAATCAGTGCCACTTGAGAATGACGCGCGTCGTTTATTGAAGAGCGCGGGACCCTGACTCATGATACGACTGGGTGCTTTGCATGGAAGAAGACGCGGCGTGCAGTTGAGCCAACCAGCAAGCCAGCCAGCCAGCCAGCGGAACGATTCTTGCCTGACGCTTGAGGTACAACGTTACAACGTCAAGGTCTGACGTTAAGGTAAAAAAAAAAGTGTGGACGTGGTGTCTGAAGCGACCACCGGCGCGGGCACGGGCAAGAAAAGTTGGGCCGCGGCTGACGCACCCTCAGCTATACCTTGTCCTTCAGATTTACTAATTCCGTTCGCAGAATCGCGATTCATTTCTTGCTTAGCTTTCGCTTCCCGCTTGGGATTCTTCCCTGCCGTGCTCAGCTTTTGCAATCTTTCTGCGTATAGTTTCCTCCAGAAAACCGAGTCAACGTCAGGTTATGATAAACTTTCGCACAGGTCCGGTTCACGCAGAGGTTCTCGAATTTCCAGACTTTACGCAACCTAATTGAATGCACCGAATCAAGAACCTCTGACGCCGGCAAAAACGAGACACGTACTGAGAACAAAGCATCCGCTCTGTCGACTCCTTTTGTTACGCAGCAAGCAAGAGCTGCTCGGGCTTGTCGAGTTGCCAGCGTCATTTCCTTCGTTCGAAGGGTTGCAGTTAGCGCGGCACGGCAGATGTTCGCGTCAAGTAAACCGCCTCGACTCTTTCTGTTTCTTTTTCGCAGGAAACCCCGTGATCCTTGGAAGCACCAGGAGATGTACCGGTGGCAGGGCCCGGCGCCACAAACCACCACTACTACGTCGCAACCACCGGCCGCAAGAGGTGCCGCGAGGCGCGGGGACTGATGGGAAGAGACGAGACCTTGAAGTGGATGAGACCTCACCACTGCTCAGGTGGCCGGGGGTAGAGGAAAGGGGGGGCAGCGCCTTCCACGGTTCGCTGCGTCCGCACAAGACCACCTATCTCCTGGCGCATTCTGCACCGCACACCGCAGGGACGACAACGACGGCTCGAGAGGCTAATTGCAAGCGGCGCGCCGGACGACGAAACATAATGAAGTAAATTAGATGGCTCCGTGGTCCCTCCCACCGCGTTAGCAGCGGCGGCGGCCGCATAGCTAACTCCTTTTGTCTCCGCGACGACGAAGAAGAAAACAGAAATGAAGAAGCGACGATCTCTGGTCGAGCTGGGGGCAACGCGACGCGGTGGCCCGTGGCCCCTGGCGAGCTTTGCTGTGCGGCCACCCCGCCCGTTTCCCGAGCGAAAACAGCGAAGCGCACACGCACCATAGCAGAGAGAGAGAGCGCTTCTCTGTCTTTATTTTTTGGCCTGAGAGAAAGGGAGATACGAATCTCGAGTGGCGGCTACTGGACGCTCGGTCGGCCGCTCTGATTGGGAAAGGCGAATTAAAAAGGGACCGCGGGCTAGGAGAGAGGATAAAGGATGCGGAGAGGAGGAAGCCTACTGTACACTGTGTCGCCGGACACAAAAGGCAACAGACTGCTCGCGAGCCGAAATGCCGCCCGAGAGAGGCAATGACACAACAAGAAGCACTTGCGTTGCAACGTCCGTTTGTACGTGTGTGTGTGTGTGCGCGTGTGTGTGTATGTGTGTGTGTTGCAGACACGCTTCCGTAGTGACTGGTTGATTTCTTAATTCATTCATTCCATGAATGAATAAATCTCTAGAGATTCTTCCTCCACACGCAACACCTCAGCTGTGGAGAAAGAGAGAAATGAGATGCGAAAGGCGGGGAAGTTAACCAGTACATAGCTGTCCAGTTTGCTAGCGTGCCTCAGCTGTAAAAACCACGTGTAATAATAAGGTGGTGGTAATGAGGGCCAGGACTCTAGGTTACATATGAACCACCTGGGGGTTCGTTAACACGTGTCCAAGCTTCACGAACGTTTTCGCATTGCTCCCCCCTTCTGAGTATACCGCTGTCGCGGCCCAGAATCGTAAACGCGACGTATTGCTGAGTAGCAGTATACGCACTAGCAACGGAACTCCAGCGGCGCGGGTGCGTGTGTCCTGTTTGTGACGAGTGCACGCGTGAGCGAACGACAGTTAATTGCGCTCACGAGTGACTATGAGTGAGCGAGGGTGAGCGAATGGCATGAGTGAGACAGTCGTGTTTCGCGCGCGAATGACATGAGCTGTTTTGTGAGTGAGTGAACTATAGTTAAGCGTCGTGGGGAAGGCAGCGCGTGCCTGCAGTACGCACGCGTGCCACAAGCGCTGTGCGTTTACAGCAACCGAGCTTCTACTGCCTCCTCCATCTCAATACCCGCCAGACTCTCTTCCTCTCCCCCCTTCCCTCTCATTCTCGGGTCACGTGAGAGGCGCGCGCGCAGACATCGCGACTAGGCAGACGCAATCAATCAGGCCGGGCCAGTCCCAGAGTGTAACCGAGCGGTCGTCGCCGGAATGCCGCCGCTTGGGGTGGTGGGGGGGGCTAGGCAGATATATCTGCGCCTTCCCTCGGGGGAGCGGTGCCTCTCTGTGCCGCCGTTCGCCGCCGGGAATGTCAGCGCAGCGAGCTCGCCCCTGGCTGACGCCGGTGATGTGCTAACGCGCGGCGTCGGCAACGTCGGCGGCAGCAGCAGCAGCAGCAGCGCACAAAACGCGAGGAGGATCCAGAGGACGAACCGAGGGGCCCCGGGGCGCAGTGCCGTTGTAAGCGCGACGTGAAGCGGTGATTCCCCTCTCGCGGGCGCGAACACTCCGCGGTTTTGGGGAGGACGGGTTCCGTTTCGTTTCTCTTTCGGGAATTGAAAAGTCGAACGACGAGTCGCTATGCTATACGCGTGCGCTAGCGAGCGACATATAATTGTATTGTATTGTATTGGGTTTTATGGCGCATAAGCAACTCAGGCTATCATGCGCCAAACACACGGTATAGTTTATTTCAAAAATTGGGCTTCCTCCGCGAAAGTCCTTGTCTGGACAAGGACTCCGCGGAGCCCAACAAATCAAATGGAGACCTTGGCCTTCGTCTCAGGACTGAGAAAATGGGTGAGGTGCACCATAAGATGCGTGAAAAAACTGGGTAAAACACGGGCCACGAATGACGCGGGCGTAAGTATAGTGCGGCACATGGTACTTTGTCCTCGGATATCGTCGACACGCAGATTGCAACGCTGGTTTTACATGTTATAGCCTTACTGTAACTGATATCATATATGTGCGTAAGATGAAGGAACAGTGTCCTGGCATACTACTGCAGGCATCTCACAACGCCGGTATGAAGATGAGCGCCGCTCCAACGGCATGTTTCGCGGGCGTATTACCCTTGATAGTGCGCGAGATGGTACCGACGGAAAACTGTGTGTGTTTGTCAGCGACGACGCGAAACACATGGATGACTTCGGCTTGACGTTTAGTGCGTTTAGGGCGGTCCGTTCCGCCCAGACCAGTGCTTGCACGCAACAACTGAAGGCACAACATTGCTCTGGCTCTTCTTGCACACGCGCGGCACGTGCGTAGGCAAGGTATAAAGCTTCCTCGGTGCAGAGCGGGCTTGTGGACAGGGCTTGCTCGCTGAATCGATGGCCTATCACTCAGTAGAATAACAAAGGCACTTTGCGCGCGAAGAACTATGCCAGCGCTACTCGGAGGTCAAAACACACGGTGCAAGGTTAAACGGACTACCACGTTAATACAGAGCTCTAGACTCGGTGCCAACCTTCAAATGTGCGAAAAACTGTCTTATCTCTCTCTCTCTCTCTCTTTTCAACCGTATACCTTCTTCCCCCGGTACGGGGTAGCAAACCGGACGTGCGTGTGGTTAACCTCCCCCCCCCCCCCGCCTCTCTCTCTCAGCTTGTAGCGCGTACACAATCCGCTACACTTAGAACGGAGCTAAACTTTGATAGCTATATCCATAAGCGTTTATTTCAAGCAGATTTACAGTGTCGTCTGTCGCAGTTATCATCACCTTTACTTGCCACAGAAAAGAAGGAAGGCTTCATTCGACTCCATCGACGATCCGATCTTACGCCTTAAGGTAAGGGTTTCAGCCACCAGACAAAGCAGTGTCCTTAATACTGCATACAATTTTACCGTGTACGACGTTCACTTCTGAAAGAGGCAGTCCGTCCAACGGCATCGCGGAAACGTTAGACGAGGCCATAAACGGACACGGGCCGGCTGACAAGGGCGGCGCGTCGTGCCAGCGCTACGTGGAGAGATGACATGCCCTTCCCCCCACCCTCACTTCATAACTGCCCCCTCCCCCTTCCTATTCTTTGTCGCTGTCTCCGCCGGGACGTCCGATCGAGCGAGACGGGCCAATGAGAGAAGTCCGCGCACAGTGCGAAGCCTCATTAATAAAGATCAACAGAGAGAGAGAGAGAGAGAGAGAGAGAGAGAGAGAGAGAGAGAGAGAGAGAGAGATCGGCGAAGCAAGACACTGCGAAGAGAACTGGGAAAGTGCGCTCGCCAGCCAGCATGCCATAGACGCGCATAAAAGAATGAAAAAAAAAAGAAAAAAGGAAAAAGGAAACGGCGGGTCACGTGACGAACGCTCGCGACCCCCGTGAGAGGATGCGCCGTCGTTGGCTGCCGCGGGGCGGAGCGACGTAGCGTCGCGTCGCCGTCATGCTAATGCGCGACGTGTCGCGAATTAATAACAATTATCCCGTCCCAACCGTTTCTCTCCGCTTGCGGTTGTGCGTGCCATTGGCGTGGTCGGCCGCGCTTGCGTCCTTTCCGAGCCGCCGCCGCCGCCGCCCTCGCCGCCAACTTGCTCCCGGAGACAGCTGTGTCGCACTCGCGTGAGAACGCGACGCATTCTTTCGCTTCGTTTTTCGCGTGGCTCTCGCTGCGACCGTCTCGACCATCGAAACGCCGGTCACGGCTTATCGAGCGAGCAAGATTCAGAGAGTAAAGGAGTCGCGCCGTGTTTCGAAAAAGGGGCAGAATCAAGCGTTCCTTCCTTTCTTTAAATCACTATCATCATCAGTTCGACGAAGAGCGCGCCCCTCCGCGGAGAAATTGCACTCAGCGCGGTAAGAGGGCGGCTTAAGGGGACACTAAAGCGAAACAATAAATCAGTTTAGATTAATGGAGCATTGTTTGAGAACCCTGCAGGCAGTCATTTCAAAATAATAGTTTGATTATTAGATGAGGAAATGAAGGTTCAAGTAGCAGTATTTGAATTGACGTCAGGGATTCCAAAGTATGTTTTCGCACTTGGGCCGCGTTGGCTGAATAAAGGTTCCTGAAACTTGCCATGTTTAATATCTGGTTCCTTTAGAACACAATGTAGTAATTCTGTACCGCCATATATATTTAGTAGGGCCTAGAAGATGCCATCAAAATCCATGACGTCAAAGCCCCCAGGTGCGGGAACTTAAGTAGGCGTCGCCACCCGTATTTCGTTCTTGCCCTTTTTCTGGCTTACCAAACGTCTTATTGTTGTAAGAGTGGTGTTTTTGGTGTTGTAGAACTCTAATTCACTGATGCAGAAGAAATCATTTTTCACTTTAGTGTCCCTCTAACGAACATTTTGTCCCGTAGATAGTCGATACCGGCCCTCTCGGAGACTGTAAGCTGCAAGGCTTCGGTCGGTCGGGAGAACCACGAGCCGCCAAGTGTCACAAGTAAACCAAAGGTAGCCGAAGGAGAGTTGTCAAAGAATTAAAGTGACACTAAAGAGTAGCACTGTAAGTTTAGTTTGGTAAACTGTTCTGTTTGCAACTGTAATAACAAGCCCGGGAAATGGCTAGTTATAGGAAGGAAGATATGACGCGCAGTCTTTCTTCTTGGATTTCAAAAACGAACCGGAGCTCCACAGATTTAAGTGTACTTTATCCTGCTGAAGGCTGATCTGTATTGCTATTGTTTTGTTGTATACGTAGTTTTAATTTATAAGTCAACGTTCTTCTGATTCTGAGCAAAGAAGAGAATGGGAGAGATGGGGAGGAGGGGGGGGAGAGAGTTAGGACTTAATACTCGTTATCAACTTGACTGAGATCCTCAGTTCCTGTCACGTGATCCCATTACCATCACCTGGAGCACTACGTGTAAGCAAATCTTTATGTGGTATGTTCAGAACAGTCACTCTGTCCAGAGAATTTAAACTATACTACAATACGACTATACTTATTCTGCATCCTGTTCGACAGCACCAATCGTGGACCCTTTTGCTAGTGCGCGTGACGTATACAGATTATTCTTCTGCACGTTTTTTTAAATACGAGAAAGAAGAGGCAGTGGCTCTGTGTATAAAAACATTATGAATGGAAAGACTTGCAGGGACAAGTTATACGCGCCACGGTACCCCATTAGTGCCTATGGCTTTGGGCTGCTGAGTTCGATGTCATGGGTTCGATTCCCACCACAGTGCCCTCATTTCGATGGGGGCGAACTGCGAAAACGCTGGAGTTCTTAGGTTTATAAGCGCACTTGAAAGATCCGTGGGGGTCAAGATCAATCCGGAGTTTCCTTGCATGCTACGACGTGCCCCTCAATTAGATCGCAGTCCTGGCACGAAAACGAGCAGAATTTAATTACACATAATAGCGAGTTATAACGGCGATGATTCCAGACAAGCACCACGGACGTTTAGGCTATAATTGGCCGAGGCAATTAGAAGTTCATAGAAGCTAGCCAAGCTCACCGTAGCAGGAAAGAGACATGCTCGAGGGTTGTCCTTCTGCCAATGCTTTCTTCTTTCGATCTTTCTTTCTTCGTTCCTTCGTTCATTCCTTCAAGAATTGTTTTCTTTTTGTTAAGTCCTCTCGTAATTTCAATCAATCAATCAATAAATCAATCAATCAATCAATCAATCAAAATTCACATCCAACAATACAGCTCCACGGTGCCTGCGCGTCCTGCCATCCACACTTCTTTCTCTATTGGGTTCTCCCTTCCATTTTTTTCTTTATTTTCTTTTACTCAATTTCACGCTGGGCTCCGCGCGGTCCAGTACCACGCCGTACGCATCTCCCTCGGGCGCGGCGACCCTCCTCGGACCTTGAACAGCCGCGACGCGCTCGCCGCTTCCACGCCCACAATGAGTGACGTGACGTGGAGGCCTTGACTTCCGCGACGCCGTGCTTGCACGGGCGGGCTGCCGCTGATGAGAGAATTACCGAAACCGCCGCACGTCTTGACGCGGCTTCAGCAAGGACTTTCCTCGCACAATCGACGTGCGCACCAAACTGCTGTCACATATCGAGTGAGGAAGAGGAAATCGCTTGCCATTGTTTCTTCCTAGCGCGCGGAGCGCAGTGCGCATGCATTTAGCCGTGCGTTTTGGAGGCCGCTTATGATGATGCTGCTGCTGCTGCTGCTGCTGCTGCTGCTGCTGCTGCTGCTACTGCTGCTGCTGCTGCTACTGCTGCTGCTGCTGCTGCTGCTGCTGCTGCTGCTGGTGGTTGCACAGAGCGAAGAGGCATTGGGCGATTCGCCCGAGAGACGCGAATGGGGGCGTGCTTTGGCGGATTCCTTTTAGCGCAAACCGGGTGTTTTTCCTTTCGCATGTGAATCCGCAGAGAACGGGCGTGCGTATACATGTACGTGCACGCCGGCGACGCGGGCAGCGAGGAGACCACGCGCAAGACCACGCGTGGGTCATTGTTTGGCTGACGCACGCAAGCGTTCGCCGACCTCAACGCGTACGTGATGTTCTTTCTTCTCGACTGTTGCCTTTGTACATCTGTACGTGTGAGCGAGCTACGCCCCCGCATCGTGAATACGCGCGAGAAGAACGCCATTGTCTTCAGGAGCGAAACACTTCGCGCTGCCGTTGAGTCAGCTTGACTTCCCACGCGGTATTAGCAAGTTTAAAGGCGTGCCGTCATCACATTCCGGCTAATAGTTTTTTTTTCTTTTTTTGCAATAGGTAAGGGTCTAAACCTTATAATCCTTTGGAAGTGGTTACGGGCGATTGTTAAACGGCCTTAATTTACCATTCCACGAACCAATTTAGGTACATACCCGGAGAGTCAATGCGCCGCGGATAAGATGTGTCGACTGGCTTTGTTCTTGCGAGCCCAATCTAGATTGACACGCAGCCTTCAAGTTTTGTTTTCATTTTAGAGTGCAGCTCTTTTAGGCATAGAGTTTCTCACTATAACACCTAGAGGGAAATCTGGCGCCACCATCTATTGGAATGACGGTATATGTGTCTGCGAGGCTCGTGTTGGCTGGCGTTCTAAGAGGCTTCGTCTAGAACAAGGATATGGCTACACAAATAACGCGTTCTTAAATTAAAATCTTGATAAAATGTTTCCATTCACACATATTAGATCTTTACTCACCAACAACGCATGACCAACCGAAGAAGAGCAAGAACAGACGGCAAACTGGTCGAAAGCGAACACGAATCTTGTCGTCTGTCCTCCAACTTTAGCGGCCAGCTGATACCTTTTACGTATCATACAATTGTACATGCAATAAAGACTTCTGAACAAAACATGTTTTTGTGTAATAATAAAGCTAAAACAGCTTTTTACGTGCTGCTTTAGTAGACAATGAATCATTGCCACAGACGGAACAGACGGAAGGTGCTTGCCTGGCTCTCCGAGAACGATGCCAATCCGAATTCACAATATACCGGCATTCCCATACATACCACCATAGAGTTTCTCACTACATTACCTAGAGGGAAATCTGGCGCTGCTGCGCTGTGGTATGCATGGGAATGCCGGTATATTGTGACTTCGGATTGGCATTGTTCTCGTAGAGACAGGACACCTTGAAGACGCACTTGGCAAGTACCGTTCCGTCTGTCACACTGATTAATTTTCTACTAAAGCAGCACGTAAAAAGCTGTTTTAGCTTTATTATTACGCGAAAACATGTTTTGTTTAACTATGAGAACTTGTTATTGTGTGTACGACTACATGTTACGTAAGAAGTATCAGCGGGCCGCTAAAGTTGGAAGACAGACGACAAGGTTCGCGCTAGCTTTGAAACAGTTGCTCGTCTGTTCTTGCTTTTCTTCGCTTGGTCATGCGTTGTGGGTGAGTAAAGATGTAATATGCGTGAATGGAAACATTTTATGAAGATTTTACTTTGAAAACGCGTTATTTGCGTAGCCATATCCACGTTTTAGACGAAGCCCTTTACAACACCAGCCAACACGAGCCTTGCAGCCACATATACCATCATTCCCATGACGGCACGGTGCCCCCTTAACAAACTCCCATAGACGGTGGCGCCAGATTACCCTCTAGGTGTTATAGTGAGAAACTCTATGCATACCACAGACAGCACAGCAGCGCCAGATTTCCCTCTAGGTAATATGGTGAGAAACTCCGTGCTTGTAGGCGCCCGTTCCTGGGTTGAGCGTCGGCGTCCCCCGGCGTTTAACCACGCGAACGCACTCGTGCCACACTGTTCGCGCGTTCGTCGTCGTCTCCTTTCACAGCTGGCTACGATGCCGCTCATCGTGATAGCGTTCCCACACTCGCAATTAACACAGCGAGCTGGGCGAGTTGGGGACTGAACGTATTCCTAGGGGTGGGCAGCGCAACCCCGACGAAGGACAAAAGGAAGTGCCCGTACGAGCGCAGACTAACAACTGGTTAACTTTTTTCAAACAAGTGATTAAATATACATTGAATGTGATCAAGTGATGCGTACAAATGGTGAAAGGGTGTCAGCCTATCTTGCTACTGAAAAACTGCGTTCCTTTATCGTGCACAGAGATAGAAGCCTGGCTGACGCATGCGCCTGAGTTGACACGCAGTTTTGTCCTTCGCCCGGGTTCCGCTGGCCACCCCGATAAGTATGTTCCCATATTCGCTGCCGCTCCGTCTGAGAAGGCGTTGACGACACTGGCCCACTGCGAGAGAGTGCGGTAATTTCGGTCTCTAATTCTATCGTAATCGACGGATATTTTTTTTAAATCAGCAGCACCATAATATTTTGCCTTATTGCCATGCGATCGACTTTAGCACACCTTGCTATGTGTTATGACGTCACAGATAATATCCATCGATGGACTAAGTTTGGCGCTCCAGGACAACTTTAGTATCAAACTTAAACATCTAAAGTGTTTCCCAGCCTTCACGATCAACGAGTGTGATCACTTCGCGCTCGAGAAGCGCGTGGTAAAACTTACGCAACAGTGAAAATATGCAACACTAGTCAATACTAGTCAGGGACCGTACTAACCAGTGAATCAGTAATACAGTATTTCGGCAGCTTGCGTGCGCAGTCTTCGAATTTCCGCTCTGTACCAGTAATATGCGAACAAGGGATTGTAGAGTCTTACTCGCTGCGGTCACAAAGCTATTTCGAAATTGAACGTTTTTGTCACGTTCCCTGGTCCGTAAGCTTCTGACGAGACTGTACATTGCGAGCGCCGCCTGCCTAAGAAATTGAAACTTAAAATTAAATTTTGGCGCTTTATGTGCCAAACCTACGAAAGCATTATGAGGCACGCCATAGTGGGGAACTCCGGTTTAATTTTGACCACCTGGGGTTGTGTAAGCTCCACACCGTGCACGGTACACGGGCGTTTTCGCACTTAGCCCCCATCGAAATGCGGCCGCGGTGGCCGGGATTCGAACCCGCTACCAGGCTATTAGCAGCGCAGCGCCAAAGCCAGTACGCCACGACGGAGTGTTCCCAAGAAATCTACAGAATTCAGCAGCAACAAGCAGAGAAATCCCGTCACAACATTAAAAAAATAAAAATTACTGATCCATGCGTGTGCACTTTTTGATATGTATAAATTTGTCTTCCCTTACCCATTCTCCAGTGCAGGGTAGCAAACTGGATATCCATCGTCTAGTTAACCTCTCTGCCTTTCTCCGCTTTTATCTTTTTTATCTCTCTTTCCCTCTCTTTCACCATATCGTGTGCCACAGACTCGGCTACTTGCAACTTTCCCGTTCGCTCTGCACAAAACAGCACAAAAAGAAAATCATGGCATGTCCCCGAGATTATGCGTCGTCATTCCATACACGGTGTCAGAAGAAGAAGAAGCAGAAAATAAATAAATAAATAAATAAATAAATAAATAAATAAATAAATAAATAAATAGGGAACGATGTGGAAGGAGGTCTACGCCAGCGAGCAGCCTTTCACCATGATGATCACACTCAAATTCAGTGCGCGCAGCGCCCCGAGCCAAAGTCGAAGCACCTATCCAAGCCGAGATTCGGCTATAACACGATTCATTCGTCCTAGCGTAACATGTAGCTACAGAGCCCCGAGGTCACCAAACGATGTGCCCTTATACAAACAACGACATTTTCCCCACCTGTACAAGTAACTAAGGTCATACATATATACACACACACACACAACTTCTTCAGAGGCACGTCTTGAAATCACCCGAGTCTTCATCGTCATAACATCTTCCTATACACCTACCTGCCTCGGAGCCATGAATCTATTCGGGCTGGACCACGCCGTTCGCTTTCTGGAAGAGAGCGTAATGAAAATCGCAACCCCCCTCCCCCCTCCTCTCTCCTCCTGCAAAGCGTATAGTCGCCCTCTTCTCCGATGGAGTCCTTTCAACTCGAGGCTGCGGAAATAGCCCGACGTCCTGACTCCGGTTCAGAAAGCAAACAAATAGCAACGACCGAAGAGAAAAGTAAGCGAGAAAAGAAACCAAACCAAACGGAGGCAAGAAATTTTCCTGGTAGAGGAAGACCAACCAACCAAGCAAATTGCGGAGACACGTATATAACGAGTCGCCTAGGGCGAGCGAAACGTCGACGCGAAGATGCAGCAGAGAGAGAGAGAGAGAGAGAGAGAGAGAGAGAGAGAGAGAGAGAGAAAGCAGGGGAGGGGGGGAGGGAAAAGAAATCGTACCTACTCTAGCTCAATAAAGCCGTGCAAAGACTTGAAGAGCTGCAGTACGCCTACAGGCGGCAGCCAATCCCAGCAGAGACCGTGGGCCGAACCACTGCGTTGATCCACGCTACAGACGCATGTCCACTTTCCCACGTCGTCTTTTACCGAAAGGAGAAGACGGAGGACATTCTTAGAGGAATGTGTTTCCTGCTTGACCGTTCCCGTTACCATCCGAGTTAGTTGCAAACGATACCGGTGAACTGGGGTGCCGTTCGCTCGCTTGAACTTTGCTCGTCGAGTGGTGGTAACGGCAGTGGCAAAAATGGCAAGCGAGAACGTGGCAGATAAGCAGACGACACTGCAAGGTGCAGCGCATTTCCAGACGGCGTCATATCTGTCGCGCTTGGCAAGAAACTAGTATTCAGAATACTATCTAAAGGAAGCTAGATTACACTTTGCCAGGGAGACTAGATAGATATACGCTACAACAAACAAAGTGGCACGAGATACCCGTGTGGTGGGTGCGTTGTTGTGCTCCATCGTAAATATTGTTAGTGGGTGGATTGGTACCGGACTATGGGTTTCAGGCAAAAAAAAAAATAACTGTATTCTGGGGATACACGAGTGCAAACCACGATATGACTATGAGGCACGCCGTAGCGGGGTACCGCGGATCAATTTTGACCACTTGGGGTTCTTTAACGTGAACCCAGTGCACGACACACGCGCGTTCTTGCATTTCACCCCCACCGAAATGCAGCCACCGCGGCCGGGATTTGAACTCGTGTTCTCCGGCTTCGCAGCAAAGTGGGGAAAGACGGGAACACGAGGAACAGACGACACTCGTGCTTGTGTCGTCTGTACCTCGCGTTCACGGCCGTTTTGAGCTGTGCATAGCCACTCATTTAGCATTCATAATTTAGCGCTTGCAAAAAGCGGTGCTCAACAAGGACAAACACGAGCACGATTTTTTGTGGATTTAACTGAGAAACAAGTCGAACAACAATGAGTGATTCGTTAGCGGCAAAGATTTTCTGGCTCATATAAAAAAAAATTAAATTATGGGGTTTTATGTGCCAAAACCACTTTCTGATTATGACGCATGCCGTAGTGGAGGACTCCGGAAATTTCGACCACCCGGGGTTCTTTAACGTGCACCTAAATCTAAGTACACGGGTGTTTTCGCATTTCGCCCCCATCGAAATGCGGCCGCCGTGGCCGGGATTCGATCCCGCGACCTCGTGCTCAGCAGCCCAACACCATAGCCGCTGTGCAACCACGGCGGGTTGGCTCATATACGCGGCATTGCAACATGTCAAACAGCTAACGGACCAGTTCATAAGTGAACTGCTAAACAAAGTAAAAAAGGTTGGAAAACCTAGCTTACATAAGAGCTAACGTGATGTTAATCAGGCAGTGGCACTGTTAGTGCAAACTTAGTTGTGACGTACGACCATTGCATATCAGTGGAAAAGCAACTAGTATATTACACCTGTTGGATTTATTTGGTCAATATATTTATTCCCCAACGACGGAAGCCGTGCACCATCAAGTTTCGCGAGGCTCAAGAGAGTTGTTTCTTTACTAGACTTGCGAGCAAAGCGAATAGGCGACCCCGGAATCGAAACAGCAGGATGCGATACTTGCAGAAACAGGATGCACCACGGTGGAGCTGTATGGGAAGGTGGTCGGGGCACCGAATTGAGCCCGCACATTAGACCGCTCTCCCGCTATTTTTCCAGCTTTTGCTCGGTTTTGTCAATTTTATTCAATCCCTCGTATATATATGATGTCAAGCGCAGGCTATAGAAAGTGGGACTGTGGTACTCTTCCAGATTTTCCCTAGTTTTTCTGCAGATTATGCGATCCCGACTTTTTTCCCATCTTTGTAGACCTTTGCTCCAATAGTCTTCCATTACTCATACCCAACTAATTCAGTTCGTTTTTTACGTCTGCTTCATGAAAGGGAAACGCAGGAAATGATTGTCGGGCACTTTCCCCTTCAAATGCATGGTCATGAACTCTTCCCACTTTCCCTACTTATTAACACTCTCTCCGAGTTCCTTTTCCTCATACCCAGTTTTCATTCGCCTGCCGAATAATATAAAGGACAAGGCGTCTCCCTAAATTCCCTAGCGTATTCTCTAAAAAATACATTGCATTCCCAATTTCCCCAAGTAGCTGGATGACACTCCTTATTTCTTTCATCCTCCCCACACTTTCCCCTTCCCATAGCTATAAATACTTATATAAATTCTAGGATCTTACGTGCCAGAACCACGATCTGATTATGAGGCGCGCCGTAGTCTGGGACTTCGGATTAATTATGACGTTCTAGTGTTCTTTACCGTGCACCGAAATCTAAGTACAGGGACGTTTTTGCATTTAGCGCCCTATCTACATGCGGCCGCAACGGCAGGGATCGAGCCCGGGACCTCGAGCTCAGCTGGGCAATGGCATATCCGCTACGCTATACCGAGACTGGTACTCATTCACCGGCTGCGCAAACTGCTACTTCCAAAATTTGTATATTTCACTAGCATTTCCCCATCCCCCCTTTTATCCCGCTTTCCCTTGCTTTCGTTCCCCAATTCTCCTCTTCCTCCCCGCTCTTTTTCCCCAACACAATATCACTCACTCCCCTCTTCGCCTGACGATGAAAAAAGATAGAGAAGGAAAAAGAAAGAGCGGAAATGGAAGGAGGAGTCCATCCCAAAGACGACGACGACAACGAAGACGCTTTCACTGCTTTGCACCGGGCGTCCCCGTATATATATATATATATATATATATATATATATATATATATATATATATACGCCCTTGTGCCGGAAACACTCCACCCACAAGCCAAATAGCGGAGGCAACCAATATGAGGCTCTCGTTATTTTTTTTCCCTTCTTTTTTCTTCCCCTCCCGGTAGAAGTAGGCGCCCGTTCAATAAGGTATATCCGGGGAACACGGCGGAGGACAAATATCGTCGCCGGACGAAAGGACGCGTCGCGGCGTGGATGGTATACTATATAGGGAGTCATGGGAAGGCGGGGAGGGGGGGGGAGGACAAGAGATAGCGCGCGAGGACCTCAAGGCGCTCGGTTTCCAAGAAGCGCACATCGTACGACTACGCGACGCCATCGCCGCGTTCTCGTCGTCACCGTTTCGGTAGAGGCAGGCGAAGCGAGACAGACAAATAAAAGAACAAAAAACGAACTATGGTGGCAAGAGCAGTTGACACCGCAAATGGTGACAGCTCTAGGATGTACGCGGACGTTGTCGGATGACAAGGCGAATCTGCCGGTGCGAAAAAAAAATTGAAAAGGAAAAAAAAAAAACGAAGTGACGAGAGAAACGGCCGGAAACCGTAGACGACACTGCGTGTTTACTCTGGTACTTCTATTTTTTTTATTTTTTTTATCGTCAACGGCTCAGTTTCGTTTACTCCGCGTAGGAGTGGACATTATTTGCCGTCGTAATTTCTTCGAGCGCGTAAATAAATAAAACAAAAGGCGCTTCGGAACAACTTGCGCGTCATTTCTCTTTAAGTACTACATATATACTACAGGCGCTGTTTGTCCACCCTGACGATTTCCAGTGAGCGATAATTGGATTTACACTTGCGGAGAGTTAATGAAAACTACAGTGCGCTCTTGTCATCATTGGCTCGCTTCACTCTATCGCCATAGAAAGATCGGTGCCGGATTTTTAGCAAAGCATATATAGCCGGGGTTGTTGGAGAAATATGGGAGAGGCCTTTGCCCTGCAGTGGGCGTAACCAGGCTGACGATGATGATGATATAGCTACCTCGTCGGAGTCAACACAAGAAGTGGTCTCCAGAGTAATTTCATTGCCCCAGCAATTGAAGTTTGCAATACTGGAGTGGTCGCGCCATAAAAGTGCGCTTTGCAAGCGAAATAAAAAAAAACATAATCACACATTTCTTTACTGCCGCTTTCGCAGGGTAAGAGGAGTCATACACAGACGGAAGGAAGAAAATTAAAGAAGCACGAAGAATAATTGAGTTCCTTAGAAAAAAAGAAAAAAAAATGCTAAGGTGATACTCAATCAATGGAGTTATCGATTAACACGTCTCCGTGCCCTCAGTGAAAAAGATTACGAAGGGCAGCGTTAAAACCCAGAAGACGTTGTGCCATTGATATCGCTTTATTATTTCGTTACAAGGTCATGAGAGAAGGGAATAATGACGTCAAAGCCTTCGTTAATATTAACGCTGACACCAAGCTCACCTTCAACCAAGTGCAGCTAACTGAAGAGCAAGTTCATCATACGTATATGGAAAAAATCCGCGGGCTCTATCGATAAGGAGATGGAAGATTGTGCTCAATGATCCTACGTTACCTTTTTGAGTGTCGTGGGTCCTAACTTCATTGTGCGGTCCACCGATCTTCGTTAGACAAAGAGCAACTGGACGTTTATTGCATTTCAGGGAGCAAAACTTTTTCTTTCGGTTACGTTACCCCGTTCGCATTGGCGCGTTCGATCTTCGTTTCTCACTGTCTACGCGCAGTGTCTAGAGACACTTAATAAACGCTACTTCAAAGGACGCGAGCCTTATAGGTGAAGCCTTCGCTTGGCTGCAGCATGCTAGTTTTCTGAACGTCCTCATCTCGTTTATCTGCGACGGCAGTCATCGTTTCTCTACTAGGGCCGCTTCATTTTCAACGTCGCTTGGAGCAAAAGCCAAAAAAGGTAAGGTTAGACGGAGCGTTATTTCCACCCGACAGAATTCTTATAGAGGCTTCATACGAACTTGCTCTAGTAGTAAACAATTTCTTTTTTTTTTAAAGCAAGTGCTAAATCAAAGACAGAAAGAGAAAGCGAGGCGGCAGATATACGGTACGCGTCGGGAATATTTGGCGCGGCTGGCGAGACGCGAAGCTTCGTGCAGACGGCGTCGTGTCACGGCGTCGAGGTTTAACAAAGAAAAAAAAAAAGGAAGAACTGGCGCAGAATGAGCGAGCGGGTAGGAAACACCTGGGATCCAAGAATGCGTAAAAGCAGCTTCACTCATCGCGCGCCGGCGCGTTCCTGACGCACGCGTCTCATCTCGTTAGGAAAAAAAAAAGGGGGAACGTCAAGGCCGACGAAGTCGAAGCAGCCGCGCACGCTTGCCAAGCAATTTGGCTCCCGAGGCTTCTTCTCTTCTGCTGCTGGGCGCCGTGATCCGAAGCGCCCAAAGCGCACACGCACGGAGAGAGAGAGAGAGAGGGAAAGAAAGAGTGAGACAGAGAGAGAGGGGGGGCATACACACACAGGTACATATAGATAGATAGAGAGAGAGAGAAAGAGTGAGACAGAGAGAGAGAGAGAGAGGCAGACACACACGGGCACATACAGAGAGAGAGAGAGAGAGAGAGAGAGGCAGACACACACGGGCACATACAGAGAGAGAGAGAGAGAGAGAGAGAGAGAGACACACACGGGCACATACAGAGAGAGACAGAGAGAGAGAGAGAGAGAGAGAGAGAGTCAAGTTGCCTTAAGTGCTGAACAACTTGAAAAAAAAAAGCGCAGAAGTCTTTTTCTTCAGAACTTAGACTGACCGTTGCGGCATGCACGTACAAAAGAAGACGATACTTCTTTTTTTGAGCAGCGCATTTTTAAAGCGAAGCTTTCTGGCACAAGTGACAGAAATTAGCTCCAAAATGGCGAAGTACTGCGATGGTTAACACGCCCGGCTACACCGATTGCAAACTGCAGCAGCTAGGGTGCGAGCTCGATTCCTACTGGCGACGGTAGGCGAAATTTTTTGTGTCTTTAGCAAGGCGACGGTGATCGAGAGTGATTGCATGGCGCTTAGAAGGCTGAACGAAAAGGGTGGTCCGGACGGAGAGGGGCAGTGTATAGCCTGTAGGGCATACTAATTTTCAGAGCGAAGCTTTCGTTCGCGTCTTGCCTTCGCGCTGCGGGCGCTGGGCCCGTGGCTGGTGTCTTCATACAACTTGGGTCGATGGGTACGAGCAAACGGGCACGTTGCATATCGGGTATTTAGACGTTCTTGGCTAATCCCCACAGAATATATAGTCTTGTCATTAAAACTTCTCTGTGAGCGAGTTGGTGCGTACTTGTGTCTCGTCCTTGAAGAATGATGGGTGTAGCGTTAAGGGATAAGAAGAGAGCAGATTGGGTGAGGGTACAAACGCGAGTTAATGACATCTTAGTTGAAATCAAGAAAAAGAAATGGGCATCGGCAGGACATGTATTGAGGAGGGAAGATAACCGGTGGTCATTAAGGGTTACGGACTGGATTCCAAGAGAAGGGAAGCGTACAGCAGGGGGCGGCAGAAAGTTAGGTGGACGGATGAGATTAAGAAGTTTGCAGGGACGACATGGCCACAACTAGCCCACGAACGGGATATTTGGAGAAGTACGGGACAGGCCTTTGCCGTACAGTGGGCGTAGCAAGAATGATGATGATGATGATGATGATGATGATGTGTCTCGTCCTTGTTCCTTCGTGGTTGTACGTGTTTGCGCTGGTATAATTTTCAAAAAAATATTGGAGTGTGTCACGGCAGGGTGAGGTGCGCGGAGAGACAGATGTACGCCATGCTAGAAGCGAACAAGTGCCCTGCGGTGAAGTGAGGAAGTCGGCACGAAAAGCCGCCGAGTGCGGAGAAAGAAGTGGACAGAATGGAACCAAGAGTGCGCGTTGAGCGAGGAGCGTTGACATACATATGAGTGAAGAAGAAGTGAATACATTAAGGTAAACATCAAAGAGAGAGCTTCTCTTATTACTGATTACCAGCTACGTGCGGTAACGGCCACATCATTTTTTTTCTGTGCAGCATGGATCATTATTGCGCGACAGCCTCGAAACATGCAGCAGTAAGCGAATACACTGTCCTACACCTTGAAAGGGAGTTGTATAGGTGCGGCAGCCAAGTTACGTTCGCTCATTCGCCAGGCGACACGAACGATGCGAACAACTTTCCATGTCGCCGTTCCTCGGGAACTATATTTTTTTTTTCGTAGCACGGAGGCCCGCGGAGTCGGTGCGGTGCAGTCCTGTGGGCATTCAGAGCTGGTACCGAATTTCTTAGGTTCTCATCGAGCACATTCGGGGCAGACAAAGAACTTCATTTCCCACGGGTTGATTGGTTCTATTTTCTCTTTTACGGTCTCTTCGTCGATTTTATTGCTAGGTGCGAAACATGGAGGAAAGAGGGAAAGAGGGAAAAAGCGGAAAAACAGAGCGTCGGTCGCTGTCCATCGGTGAAGGAAAAAAAAAACAACAACAACAGACGGCGCACAAAGCGGCACAATTATCGGAGCGCCTCCGAAAGTTCCCAATGAGTATTAAGAAAAAAGAAGAACGGATGCGTTATTAGTATTTTACCCCGGCAGCGTTACATAACCCAATCCCCGTGCAAGATTGCAAAAACTACGGCAATAACGTGGACAAAGAACGTTTCTTTTGTGTGTGTGTGTTTTCTTTTTTTTTACGTGGAACGCTTTTTTTCAAGGAAATTGTCATACTTATAGCTCTGCCGTTTTTTTTTCGATAGCATGTAGAGAAAAAATTAAGAACAATTTCAGCGATAATTTGCTAACCAACAGAAATGTGCTGCTCTTTCTGTTGTTCAATGTGGGGCCTATGAATAGTAATTGCGAGATTTAAGCGTACGAACGGTGAAATCCTCCGACTGTTAGCTCCCCTTTAGAGATAGATATGCGCCCCTAAAACGTGCTACGAAATGCGTTAGCGTCACAGTTAAATTTACTAAAAGTGCGCCTCTAGCAATTCGGCACGGACTTCTCGGAAGTGCAGCTATAGTTAATGTATTTATGCTAACCAGAGGTGACATCGCTACTCCTCGGCTTCAATAACGCAATTATAACGTTCGCCCTATAAGGTTAGTCATCAAAAAGCGAATTATCATACTTTAGTCAATTAGTGAATTACTGCTGAAGATTTTCTTGGTGATATATAATGTCCGCCTAGCGATGTAGCCTGCGAGAAAACGCGGCAGGGGCCTAGATATGAGTATTTTTTCTTTATTTAAGTGTGCCGCGTAAAAAGAAACACCCTGCATAACCTACGCGTTTCGCAACCCCTCGAAAGTGCACTTCGCAGCCACGTGCGGCATCCCCTAATGACGGGGCCCTTGAATGAATATTTAAACCTGGCGGAGAAGACGCGAGCGTGGTCGCAACGCCGAGCAATACGTGGACCTGCAGCACGAAGGAATGACGGTTGGCTCGCTAAGAGCAGCAGCACGGTAGCATGTACCACATCTTCTCGCATATAAGCCAGAAATGCCCAGACAAAGTTTCGCGTCAAGTAAAACCATAACAACTTTTTCACCTTTATTTCTGGCCATGGAGAGTATATTTGTGAAAAAGAAAAGACAGCAGTCCCATTATTG
This sequence comes from Dermacentor albipictus, assembly GCF_038994185.2. Lineage (NCBI taxonomy): Eukaryota > Metazoa > Arthropoda > Arachnida > Ixodida > Ixodidae > Dermacentor > Dermacentor albipictus. The sequence goes on from NC_091829.1 coordinate 18,708,607, forward strand.
TAGCTAAAACTTGATTAATATAGTCATAAACAATCAGTAATTGAGCGACTTTATTATCACTTTCCGGGGTATATACACTTTCGTCACTTTTAGGTGAGGGAATGTCTATAGCGCGTCGATCATCGTCACTAGTTAGCTTACACAATGTAGGCGCGCCGACAGCGATATCGGCAAGAGCGACCGACTATTATAACTTAAGAATATTATAACTAGTTATGGTGTAATAGGATGCCTGGCAAGGTGAAGTAAGGGTATCACCAGAAATGAGCGTTTGACGCTGTGTGTTCTCAAATTATGCCATAACGAATATGAAACAACTAGCCTAGGGTGGAGGAACCCGCCGTGGTTGCTCAGTGGCTATGGTGTTAGGCCGCTGAGCACGAGGTCGCGGGATCGAATCCCGGCCACGGCGGCCGCATTTCGATGGGGGCGAAATGCGAAAACACCCGTGTACTTAGATTTAGGTGCACGTTAAAGAACCCCAGGTGGTCAAAATTTCCGGAGTCCCCGTCTACGGCGTGCCTCATAATCAGAAAATGGTTTTGGCACGTAAAACCCCATATATTATTATTATTAGGGTGGCGGAGGAAATAAAGAGAGAAGGCCAGAAATGTTAACCAGAAATGCGTCTGGCTGGCTACCCTACTTTGGGGGACGGGAGGCTTTCCAAATGTCACGCGGCAGCTTGCTACAGCGAATACGATCAGCTGTGCGTTTCGACTGTGCAAAACCCAACCACTATAGCAGCAAAAGTGACCTTAATATCATTTCTTTCTTTCTTTTTGAGAAATCTTCAGCCCCGCAGCATCTGCAAATAGTTGCTGGACGTAATGAAACTCTCTTCGAGGCGGCAGAGGAGACAGAACGTTTCAACCGCACAAGCGAAATAATTTGCTTCGAAATTTACACTCGAGCGCAAACTCTATAAAGCTAAGTTATATTCGAGTAAACGCGGTAGCGGGAAACACAGGCGGCGGCCTCGGTCGCGTCTTCCATCTCCGCTTCCAAGGCGCAGCTCCGCGAGCGTCGACACCGAGGCGCCGCAGCAAAACGCTATAGCAACAGCTCTCCGACGCCAAACCACCGACGCGATGCCCAGCGCTAACGGCGCTTCACGGCGGCGGCGCCACCACGCCACGGCGTACAGTTTCCGCAGTATATTACAAGAGCACGCGTGCATACCCCGGCGCCGCTTCCCGAAAGCTTTACTGTCTCGCCCGCTCGCGTTATACGACCGCAGACGCCGTCACGCTAAGGTTTCGGGAAGAGACTAGGGAGAAAGGGAACGATTGAGGGGTGGGGGTGCCGTTCCAAGTCATCGGGGAGCAGTTTCGAGAAGAGGAACGCGCCGGGTGGGGGTGGGTCTCACGGCGTGAAATATGCGCGTTGTTGCCGGCGTCCGCGCTAAGGCTGCCCAGAGAGAGGGAGGGAGGGAGATAGGGAGAGAGAGAGAGCGAAAGCAGCGTGCCCCATTGTAGGGGGCGCCAGCGTTAGCCGGCTGCATAGCCTACAAGGAGACCGCGTCGTGGGGCTATATAGAGCAGTTGACACGGGCGCGAGCACCGGGAGAGGCAATCTGCCGCGGTGCGCTCCGTCGGGAAAGCTTTCTTTCCCCTGTAGTCCCCCGGGAGAGAGTGTGAGAGAGGGAGCCAGGGTTTTGGGAGTGTCGGTGGCGCGGCACGGGAAATACGATGGACCCTTGGCTTCTTCGAAACCGGGGTTAGACTATAGCGGTCGGCGCCGCGGAGCCGGTGTTCCTGATTTCAATAGGAGCGCCTCTCATTTCGCTCGCTCTTCGGTTGGTATCGGCTCGTTTTCCGCATACTCGGGTGTAGGTACTGCGGTGAATGCGTCGAAGAAAAGAGAGAGGGAGAGGGGAGTAGCAGGAGACGGGCGGGTTTCGAGTTTGATAGCGAAGCCAGGCCCGCGTTTGATGGCGTCGGGTGTGTCGTTCCAGTGAGGTCGTTTTTTCGGGGTGGGCGAAAGGTGGGGAGTTTTGACTGAAGGTAGGTTTGAACGGGAATGAGTTCGGTCCAATCGGCACCGCCGCTGGGATTAGAATTGAAAAGGAGCGGTGCATCTGCTGTGGTCGGCGGTGGCACTGGCGCGCGCACGGCGCTTCCGAAGCGTCGGAGGAGAAAACTGGCGGAAGTGATGCGAGCGACCCTTTGGTCGGGAAACGTTGCCGCAGGCAGAATTCATTTAACGTCGAACTATCAGGCGTCAAGAGCACCTGCCTGCCACGTCTCATGACGGTAACGGCCTGCGCGCGAGATTATAATGAGCGGGATTGCATCCTAGAGTTCGCAAATAACTTTTGAGACAGATGTGAAATGAGCGAGCTTCGCAGGGCTCAGAAGGTTTGGAACAACAAAGCTCGGCGTCGCCTGCGGTGCATCGTCTCGGGCAGTGGTGCACCGTAAAACTCGAGTAATAATTAGGGTGAAGAACTGAGAGTTGGGCAAGTTGGTACGCATATACATTGAATCCTACTATGAACTCAGGTCGTGCGTTATTATTATCATTCTTTTTTTTTGCGCACGACCCGGAGTACGAATAATGAAGACCACGGAATTAAGGGAAAATAACACGATGCGCACCAATGATCGGATATCATAAGTTGACAACATAATGACCCCGCGAGCAGCGATGGTATACGGGAGAAGTGTACAACCATAAAGGCGCACGAAAGAGGAACGCCGATGAAGTTTTGGCTAATGAAGCATGTTTAAGAACAACATTTATCCTAAGTCAGCGGTAAGAGCTTGATTTTGTGGAAGAGAAAATAAATGTCAAAGTTGAGTGTTTCCTTTTTTTTTATGAATTTCGTGCCGACACTTCAGTGCCACAACGTCAGTGTCACGTCTCAGGTTTCTAAAGAGAAAAAAAGGAACTCAGTTCCAGCTCAGTAAAATTTTCTGAAGCCTGTAGGTTCATTTACTGACTCTTATAGAATTTATATGTATTTTTGCAGGTGGTCAAAATTTCCGGAGTCCTCCACTACGGCGTGCCTCATAATCAGAAAGTGGTTTTGGCACGTAAAACCCCAAATATTATTAAATGTATTTCCAACTTTATTCAAAAATATCTAACTAGAAACGGCGTTTTTTACAAAAAAAAAATAGCGGTCTATCTTTGTGTCACTGGTTTTATGATGAGACCTGAACGTCTTGAAAAATTCCTTCGAGGTGATTTTCATACTACTGCTTAGCCAAATGTAATATTTTAACTCGAATCAACGAGCTTAGCCTAGCATTTACATTAGCACAGCAAAGTCATTATTAAACTGTGATCAGGCTCGGCTCTCTTTCGGAAGTGAACGGGAGATTCTGAGCGGCTTGAAGGATGGAGCTTGTGCTGAATTATTAGGTTGCCAGCAACAGTAGGAAGTTTGCAGGCGCTGGGTGAAGTCGGCCGCAAAACACGATAATTGGCGAACTTCGTAAGAGACCATGCCGGAGTGGACATGCAGTACAGCCTGCTTCTGGTCATAATAATGATGCCCGAAGTGTCACCGGCGAATGTCTACGGACGGTACTTAAGTTTCACCAACCTCCTGGTCACCAGCTTCGTTGTAACTATACAGCAGTTTCTTCTGCTTGATATCATCCTAGGGCGAGCATCAAATCAAGTTGCAAAAAAAAAAAAGAGCACAAGTGCTGTGGTAATTAAACTCTGTTAACGTCTTGCCGAAAGGGATATAACAAAATTATAAAGCAGGAATGAGTGAAGGCTTTCCATTAGCCAACATAACCGACGCACGAGGTCGTTCGCAATATACGTCTGAGCAAAAGGTTGCGGGTTGGAAGCCAGCAACGGCGGCCGCATTAAGGTGAGGGAGTAAGCAAGCCTAGAATACACGGCAACTCAAGAAATTACCGGCAATACGAATCAATCAATCAATCGATCAATCAATCAGTAATATGAAATTACATATGAATAAGTACAACAGACGCCGCGCGTCTTACGAAGAACCGAAAAGCTACGATTGGGGGCAAAAATGCGCAACAACAAGTAATCCCCCGACGAAAACTTTGTCGAGTTGCTTGTGCCCCGACTAAGAACAATTATTGTGGTAGCGAAGCACTTCGACAATATGACGACGGCGGTCCCTACGTGCTCCTATATCCCTTGTAAGATATGAGAGACGACTCGTCGGAGGAACAAACAGCACGAAATAAAACAAAACTGACCCTTCGAACTTAAAAGAAAATAATAGTAAATAATAATAAAAAGATCTCCGTGATCCCCCTCCCCCACCACTACACACCCCTCCCCCTCCCCACTTCTGGAGTTTTTCTTGGCACGATACACACGCTAAATCCGACACGCATATAAACCTACCTGAGATTCACACACTGGATCGTTGCACTCTGAATTTATTCTTTCACATGCATTGTTAACAAGGGACGCGTACGGGTCCCCAAGCTGCCAACTCGTTCTCCTCTCTCATTTTTCTTTCCTCTCGTTGTTTGGCGAGCGCTCGTTTACTTCTAAAAAAAGTGCTGCCACTCGCCACAATGCTCTTCGATTGCGACGTCGGACAATACCCGCCATTGCTTGCACATGAATTTCTCCTAATGATCAGAGAGCAGCAAAATGTGCGCAGTTCGTAATGCAGGCAGCCCAGTCTCACGGCGACCGGAAGGACACGCTCACGAGCTACCCCCCCCCCCCCCGCCCCCCACACACACACACAGCGACAATGAAACAAGCGTCTTCGATACGCGCGACCCGAGGTGATCGCGCCTCGATATGCAAATCTCTACTGCGACTGAATGTTCATTGCCACGCTAACGACTGTGTCGAGTTCACACGCATGTTGCAGTCGTATGTTCGCGATTTTTCTTTTTCCGGCCGCGACGTTCTCGATACTCGCCGGCTTCGCTCATTTGCATAGGGAACGAGCTAACCACATCAGTTAAGCCATCAAGCAAGCGTAGAGGAACAGGAACGGTCGTTCTTCGATCGACTTGAACATTATGACCGACTGTGGACGAACATTTTTGAAAAACTAGCTATTTCAGTAGTCCCCCCCCCCCCTTACCAACAACAACAACAATAATAATATCCCATACTTTGCAAATGAAAATAAATATGAGAAACTATACACTAAGAAATTTGAATTTCGAGCTCAGGCTTCAAAATATGCGTTTACAAATGAGACTCCAGCGGCTCTTCTATTTTCCCCTGAATCTTGCCTTCTTAATATTGCAAGGCTAACTACTTTGCTAAACATTCTTACATTTCACTTATGATCGGAATGTATTGCATTTTCATTATCTTTTTACTTTCCCATTGTCATCCAATTCGTTTCCTTTCATATACAAGCTTATGTCACTTTTTATACACAACAACAACAACAACAACAACAACAACAATCAAATCCACACATATATAAAATAATTTTCCTAACAAGTCTATTTAGTTTCATGGATTTTGGAGGATCCCTTTCAAAAGTGTTGGCCTGAACTTCACTCTTACAGTGGTCTTTAATATGGGTCCCACCACTCTGCTTTAGCGCCACGAACGTTTCTGGAACCATCTACAATTCCCCGAACAAGATAAAGATTTTATGCACAAGTTTAATCATTCCTTCTATTCGCATTTCCTTACTACGATATTTACCAATTATTATAAGAAACATACAATACATATCAGCGTAGGTCTTCCAATTTTTCAGTCACTTAACTTACTTTACATTCCACAATATTCTTAGATTCTTAACCTCACCTATACTCCCGTCCGTAACCGAGTTCCCAAAGTGAGTCCAACAACTTAGCAAATATGAACACGTCCTGGGTTTCGTCAAATCGAACACGCATTTACCCTGCCTTGTTTGATCGGCGAGGCGACCCCATCACGCACCCAGCAAGAACAACCCTGTTGTGTATGTCGACTCCCTCCGTATCACTCTTTTCGAAGACATTTCTTAACTACAGCAGCGTCGGAAACGTGGGAGTGACAGCCTCCGTGTGGAGATCAAACTCCAGCGTTTAGAGCAAACACTTTTCTTTCTAATCTGAGTTCTAATTGACGATCCCAATGTGCAGTCGAAGTTGCGCAACAGACGCGCGAAATCAATTTAGTGCTTACGCCGATAATTTCGCAATAGAGACGTTCTCATCGCATGCCACACCTTCAACACATACAAGTTCATCTTAAATACGTGTCTCGCGAGAGTCAGGCATCGATTCCTCCGCACCTGAGCTTTATTTACCACTGCTCCCTTTCAATCCTCTCAAGAACGTCTTCAAGAAGATTTCAAACAACAAAAACGGGCCCCGCGCTTCATAAACATGTCCTATAGACGTTTTCAAACAAGCAGAATGCACCCGACATTTCAGAAACGTCTTCTAGACGTTTTGAAACAAACAAAACGCGTTCGGCATTTCGAGGACGTCTTCTCGACGTCTTCAAACAAACAAGTGCGTGGGGCGTCGCTTAAACTTTCCACGGCCTAAACCTACGTTCAAACAAACGCACACCTGTCTTCGTCGTGGCGGTGATCCGTCGATCGAGTTCGAGAAACCAATCCCCGCGCGCTGAAGGCGACTTACGTCGAAAGACGACGACGTGTAGGCCGTAGCGATAAGAGCTGAGCGGGGGGGGGGGGGGGTGGGGGGGGGGTGAGGGGGTAGACGCGCGCGCGCGCTCACTCGCGTACCCAGTTTCACGCCAAGATAAGACTCGCGTATTAGTAATCCGCGCCGCGCGCAGCCCCCCGCGAACCGAGCTGTATGTAGCAACGCGCACACCCACCACCGCCGAGGCTGTAAGGAAGGCGGCATCCACCTCGTGACGTCGGTATATATACACTCCTAAGACATCGCGAACCGGAGGAGGAGACGTCTGCAAAAAAAGTGGAGAGTAGAGAGATATGACATAAGAGGAAAAAGAAATGAAATGAGACGGTGAGAGCAAAAGGTTTGGAAGGAGAGACGTTAGAATGAGGCGATCAATTCGCGAACGTCCCCCCCCCCCCCTTTTTTCAGATAAGCTGGTTTTCTTGCGGACGAAGAACGGGGTTTGCTTGACTCTCGGTTTTGCTGCGTTTGACGGGCAGAGCTGCCGCCAAAGGGACGGGGGCTATATAACACGACGTCTCATTAATATCGTGCAGCGTCGTGGAAGGCAGGCCAATGTCAGGCCGGCTTTGTAAAGCTGGTCTGACTCACGCGCTCTCGGCGTAGTTGAAGTGTACAGTATTTTTCATTCCTGTCTCAACTATGGCGTGGTAACTTCTAAACAGACTTTGGACCCTGCGGTATAACCATAGCGGTAACATTTGCTAAAGGCGCACGTATTAACGCGATAGCGTTAAGGGCCCTGTGGCGCACAAAAGCCTGGCGTCGGGGCCGGCGTTTCCGGTGCAGGAAGTAATCTCGAACCACGCATCCCGATCCCCGCAGGCCCTCCGCGCGGCGCATAGACGTTAATGAACTGATTGAATGTCTCAAAGCAAAATGCGCCAGAAAATTCATGAAGCACGACTTACGAACAACCTACAGACGTGATAGCGTCGGAATGTAATTTGAATATACGAGGAAACGTTATTCTGTTGAGTGGAAACTCTAACACAAAACCCCTTTTAAAGGACAGCGTTTGCCAGCTGCCGTCTGAAGTCCTTTTTAGTAGGAGCGGCGGGGCCCGCTCGGTTCCTTGCAGCACACACACACGCACACGCACACACACACACACACACACACACACACACACACACACACACACACACACACACACACACACACACACACACACACACACACACACAAAAGCTCGTCATGCATAGCGTTCGCCGCCAGCGGTTCCAGGTAAACATCAGGATTACATAAACTGCAGTTGCCGGGAAGCGTGAGAAGCACTTAGGGACCTTTGAATGCTCTCGCGTTCCCCTCTTAGAGGCGAAGCTTAAGCGTCCTCCAAAATTTTGTCATTATTTTGTGGTAACCTCTACACAGAATCTGAACATCAGTGTTGTTGAAGTGTTGGTGTCAATTTCTCGTAGAGTGTACGAGTTTACACCCATGTATTTGAAAGAAAATCCAAATAAAGAAAAATCGCGGAGGTAACAGCCAAAGGAACTGTTCTTGGATTGCCGCCGTCTGTCATCTGGCCGATCAGCACGGCCGGAGATGACGTTGTCCAAAATGGAGACGAAGTTTTCTTCGGTCGTCGTGGTTCAATAAACGATTGTGCTTGGTGGTCTTAGCTCGTATAACTGGTGCCTATAAACCCGACGCCCTGCAGCCCAAAAGCCCAGTCACTAATACAAAGCAGGATTTGCGCTATAATGATGGCTGAAAACCTGCAGCGGGGCCGATTTAGTTTTTCAGAGATCAGGTATACGTACGTCTTCGTGATCCCAGCGGTTAACATCACCTATGTAAAAGCAAGGTCCGCACACTCGAAGCACGACGTCAGACAAGTGAACCGACGTCACCAACGCCAAACACACCGCGACGGAATACGGCATATAGGGCCCATCTGACCCGGTTCTCGCTTTTCTGCGTTTAATAAGGCATAAGGGCTTCCGGTTCAAAATTGCGACCTACGTCACGGCTCGGTTCTCGCATTTCTTCAAAATTGCGACGTACGTCGGGGCTCGCAGCATGGAAGCTGTGCGTTTTCTACGATGTGAAAGCTTTACTGAGCATTTTGTTTGCCAGCAAGACGTATACAACTTGAAACGAGGAACTCAAAAAAAAAAAAAGAAGAACAAGCCCACGACGGGCGCTAATCGCGACCAGATTATCGCTTAAGATAGTCTACACTAGTCACATATGATCTCGACACTAACAAAAACAAACCCTACTTTCTCCGTTTATCTTCAATGAAAAAGTACAGAGACCTGCAATAAGACCCCATATCCGAAATTCGGATGACATCCGCTTCGTAAACGACCCTACCGTAAACACGTCAAGTGATCCAGTATGATTTCACAGGGGCTACGTAAATGCGCCTTCTATTGAACTGCTATGTAATGCCTCATTGAAGCCAGTTTGTTTTCCACAGGCCAACTAGTTAACCAAGTATAGTCATCCCTTCCGAATGAGATATCCGAGTCATTGATGGAAACGTTCCCTGCACGCGCTCAATCAAAAGCCTACTCTCGAAACGAGCCCCGGTTCGCGCAATGCTGCACAGATTTAAGCGCAAGATAAAAGGGAACTTTCCTTTTTTCCCTTTTTTGCAGTGGGAAAGGATGGCGCGAATAAGAAAATTTGACAACGGCGTCGGCCGGCAGTGAAGTCGTTGGCGCAGAGCCGGAGGATAAGAGCAGAACGCGCGAATCCGTTGGGGCTGGCGGCCGCGCTATCTCAGCTAACAAATCGCGCGCGCCCTGTGCTGCCGGTCCGATCGCGCCGGCGTCGAAAAAAGAAGAAAAAAAAACATCGAAGAAAGAAAGTAAGGAAAAGTAAGTGGCTGTTTTCGCTTTTACTCGACGAGGCTGCCGCAGGGCGAGCACCTTGAAGCCACGGCGGCGGGAACCAGCGTCGGCGTGTAAGGTTGAAAGGCGTATAGGCTCTCCAGGGCAGAGGGAAGAAGAAAAAAAAAAAAAGAAGGAACGCCAAGCGCACAGCAAAACAGGCAATGGCGATCCGTCGGGGGTTCGCGTCCGATAAAGGAGTTCCTCGCCAATCTCGAACATAAAGGGGCAACTTGAAGGAAGGGCATAGATTGGAAAGTGGGTGAGAGGTAGGAGGGGTGGGGGTTGGAGGAGAGGGAGGGGGGAAGCATACGTCCTTCGCGGGATTGGCTATGCACCAGTGGTGGCGGACGAGTGTTGCTGGCTGAAGTGGATGCACTTAGCAACATTGCGAAATCTGACAGAATGAAACAAGTCGCATTCACCACGTCTGTGACCACAGCCGCCGTGGGTTGGGTGAACGCCTGAATCGGAGATAAGTGGATATATAAAGATCTGTACGCATGCATGGACATCAGAACCGAAGCCCCTCGTACCATCTCTCTCTCTCTCTCTCTCTCTCTCTCTCTCTCGCTCTCTCGTATTTCTACTCGTGATTCACACAGAAGAAACGATCAAACACTTGCTAAAGCAAGTCTAGTAGTCTAAAGACTGGTGTTGAGGATTACTATGCAGAAGACAAAGGTGACGTTCAATAGCCCGGCATGGGAATAAGAATTGGAGATCGCCAGTCAGGCTCTAGGGTATGTACAGGAGTATATAGGTTTATCTAGGTAAATTACTCACAGGAGACCCTGGCCACGAGAAGGACACTTAGAGAGGAATAAAAACGGGTGGGAATGCATCCTGCAGGCACATACCAAATCCTGACTGGGAGCTTAGCGCTGCCACTGAAAAAAAAAAAAAAACACTAATCGTACAATCGTTGCATTCTACGGGCGCTAACATACGGGGCAGAAACTTAACAGAAAGAACGACTGCACAGCAAAGAAAAAAAAGTGGTGTCAGCGTAAAGTTAATAGACAGGAAGAGAACGAAATTCTAGTTTAAATTAAGAGAGAGAGAGAGAGAGAGAGAGAGAGAGAGAGAGAGAGAGAGCCAAACGCAAGAACGCGCGCTTAAAAAAAAAAAAGAGAGCGTGCTCAGTATCGCAGCCTGCGTAATGCAGGCCACACAGGGTCTTCAAGGTGGTGGTCCCAGCAATGAAGGACGAAGCGGGCCACGCGTTCGTTACCATTACTCCTGTTTTGCGCCGTCGACTCTGCGCCCTCGCCGGAACTCGCTCCTTTTGTCCGCGTCGAGAGCGCGTGGCTGCGTACAACGGTAAAAAGGGCCCGCAGGCCGACGCGCGTACATTGCACGCCGCTCGCCGACGGACCATTTGTCAGCTTCCACGTTCTCGCCATATACCATAAGGGAGCAAGGAGGGGGGGAGTGGAAGGTAAGAGAGGGCCGAAGAAAAACAACGGCACATACGCGGGTGTAATCCGCGCACCGCCATAACAGCGGTGCCTGCAGGTATACATGCCCCGTGGACGCCACCCGTACAGACGCGTGAACACACACACACACACGGGCACGAAAAACGCTGCGCTGTGCCACACACAAAAGAAAGAGTGAAGAAAGAAAGAAAGAAAGAAGGAAAGGAAGAAAGAAAGAGATCAAGAAAGAACGAAAGAAAGAAAGAAATGCGCGTAACGTCACAAAAAACAATAACGCGCCAGCGACGGCGGCTGCGCCGAAGAAGGCTGGCAACATACATCATGGTCGGGGATAAGAAATGGCGGGGCCGGAGGCTCGGCTGCCGCCATTTCTGTCGGTCTTTTGAGGGCCGTGTTGCTCGCGCGATGCCCGTTGTGAGTGCGCCAGCTTCGGCTTGTTTTACTTTTTTCTCCCCCATGTTTGCGGATATGTGTACCGCGGTAAACACGACACAGCGCCCCTCTTGCCTTCGGCACCGACCCGTCGTCTGCGGGGTCTCCTTGTTCGGCCTCCGAGAGCCATGTACGCTCTAATAGCCTCCCCTATACTTCCACGGGTGCGTACGCTGCGCGCGCCGTGTGGCCAGTTTGTGCACGAAGATGCTTGTACGAGGAAACCCTTTCCCGGCCTGCGCCGACTTGGAAAGCCGTTGCGGTAATTACTCTCGGCCACTAGCTGGCGCCCGAACTCGCCCATGTTAGGGCGCCTCGATGTCAGCGCCGCCTCCAGCCGTACGGAGTAGCGCGGATCGAGGCACCCAATAGCCCATGTTACAGCGGCTCGGTCTCGACTGACTCTCGGCCAGGAAGGCCCTCCCGAATCGTGCCAAACTAAGGAACGTTATAACTTTTCTCTGCTAACGTGTGGTTCCACTAGAAAATCCGCTTGCCGCAGAATTAACGAGGGAAGATTTATAACAGCCAGGTGGATGCGCATGAAAGGCAAGGAAAAAAAGAAGAGATGAAAAGAAGAAAAAGAAAACAAGATTCAGGTTCGCCACGAGGTAATACGGACAGAAGGCATCACTAGTGCCACTAAAGACAAAAATCAAACAAACTTCACGTACAGACGGCGGCGCTACCAAGTCAATGACTGCGCTAAGCCGCTTCAATGCCACAAACCCCGTCGCATAACATACTAGCGCCTGTAATATGACCGAACGAGTGTGCGCAAAGTGTGTCGTATCCAGCCTGCCTCATCGCTTAGTGTGTCCTCGCTAAGTTGTGTGGTGGTTTCTGTCGTCACCAGCGAGTGGGATTGCGCAGTTGTCAGAGTATCAGAATAGCCGAAATTCCGTTCTCATAAAAGACGTTCATCGTCGAAAACAGGTGGAAATCTGCCAATACACGAGTATCTCAAGGGGTTAATTGTACAGCCTTTATTAAAGTCACTCGCATTAAATAAATAAATAAATAAATAAATAAATAAATAAATAAACAAACAGCCTGGGCGAGATGATGTGGTCCCGGAACATTCCTATTGTATTTAAATTTGACTTTATAATATCCGTACACAGTAAACTTTTCGTTAGAACAAACAACAGCAACAGTCCCGATTAAAGTATCAAGATTTATTTCAGCCAACCAGACGCATTTATGGTGAACGTCCCTGCCTTCTCCTTTTCTTTCCCCCAGCCTCTATCGAATTGTATTGCCAAATCATGACCTCCTGGAACAATCGCAGGGCAAGAGCCCCCGCTGTATATGTAAAGGCTACCGATACACGGATTCAGATTGTTACAGTCTTCACTGAAGAGCTGGCATGCTTTCTACAACAAACTTTATATCAACCACGAAGATCGCGTGTCTGCGTTTTTGTCGTCGAATTATTTTGTAGCAATTTGTAAAGGTTACTGTACACAAACCGCTTGTAAAGTTGGATCACTGTTATTAAGCGGTAGACACGAAGCCAAAAGAGCAATTCGACATCACACCATCTAAAACGTTGACTCTATACGAAGTGTTCGGAGTGACTCCCCATAGAAGGAAAACTCCCGCTGCAGTGAACATTTTGGCCGTTCCCGACTGGCTCACAATAACGGCGTTCTCTACATCGTTATTTCATTCTTGCTCCGAAAGTCGAAAAGCCGCCTGGAAAAGAGCAGTTACGAGCCGCGAGAGATTAAAACCATTTCAATGAAGAACGGTCCAGGGGGCGCTGCTGAAGGGCAATGCCATAAAGACGGCGCGGAGCATACATCACGCCAGAAGAGGCGCGAGGCCGGCACCAGGGGGCGTTGGGGAGGAAGGGGGGGGGGGGGGGAGGGTTGAGGCGGGTTTGCGCGAACGTTATGAGTCGCGAGGGCCCGGACCCCGCACTTACAAGCCTGCCTTGCGGGGCCTAGCACGCCTCTTTTCTAACTTTCAAGCCGTACGAGGCAAGAAAAGTCTTGCCGGTTCTCGCCAGGAAGACACTGCAGCCACATACATATATAAGTACGCACACACTTGATCGGTGTCTCTCTTAAATACTTGAAGCGCCGCGGCCCAACTCTACGCTGTCCGGGAAAAAAAAAAGAAATGGGTGCAGGGAAGTGGAGGCTGCGAGTAGTTCCAAGGCGGTCTCTGGTTCGGAAACGAAAATGCTAGCGCGAGCTAGTTCCTGCAGCGCACTAAGCTCATGAATGTTTTAATACCTTCCAATCTAAACAATTGCCTAAGTACATTTAATCCCGTTATACTTAGGTTCCAGCAATAAGTGGAATATCTTTTTCAAGTATTTTCCCGCCATCTTAGGTGAAACGGCGTTCCACATAAAGCGGCAAAAAACGCACGGCGAATCACATATTCAAAATTTCTTTTTATATTTAAATTCACATAACAATACATACGTGGAAGTATATTCCAGTGAAATATCAACTGTGACTGGTACCACGGTCCGCACACCTGTACCTCTTATCTGGAACATTCTTCCACACACCTGTTACTGGAACCGCGTTTAAGTGTGTGGGACATCGTTCCATACACATAATCATGAATTGCCTGCAGTTCTTCACCGCCACCACGATGTGACAATATTCACGGGTTAATTGCTCCGGAAATCCGCATAAAACCGAATACAGGCCATCCAAGGCGGGGGAACTACGTTTTCATGCGCACTTGCGAGACGCGGCCTTGGCGCACTCCGCGGTTTCAGCATCAGCGCCAGTGCTGCACGGTTTTCACGAAGTCGCGCGTATATGTAGTCTATCACACTTGCACGCTATGAACCCACCCGCTTCTGCCGACTTGGTAAGGGTGGCGTATCTCGACGCCGACGTCGAGTGGATAGATAGCCCGTCGACGGGATGGCCGGGAGAGCCTTGGGGGACCGAGGGAAGACCTTCTCACGTCTCTTCCTGCGGTACAGCGGCAGGCACCGAAGGGGATGGGGAGGGGGGGAGGAGAAGGACGTGGGGACGTCGTGAAAACGAGCTTTTGACTCATTCCGGACGCGGTTACACGCCATAACTTTTGGCTTCCCCATTTCGCCCGAACCGCCAACCGCCGCCATCCCCTCAACGCCATTCCCATAAGGCACGCGCCCCCGTCGTTTTCTATGGGCGCCGAGGCACCCCGATCCAAGAAACGGTTTCGCCCTACGGCTACCGCATTTCGCTGATCTCGTGTGTGTGTACAGGCGACGCGGTCGCACTCGTTATCTCAGCATTGACAAATAGGGAGACTACGTCGGGGAGAATACGGACGATATTGCTTAATTTATTTGTCTAGCAATTACGAAACTATATTTTTTTTTTGCAAAGTCTAAACGGGACATTTGACACACTTGGACCCTTGAATGTCCGGGATCTGGATGGCGTTCCACTAGGAAAATTTTCATGTATGTGACCTTCATTATTTGCATTTATATGTTAAAACGAGCAGCCGGCGCCAACCGAATGCGCCGACCTCTCTTCGGAATCACGTAGTATTAAAGAAAAGAAGAAGCGTTTAGAGCCTTCGTACGGGATACAGGCCACAGTAAGACTAAAAAATTTGGCAGCCATTCTACTCTGTGAAGGTAGATGACCAGCGAAGTTGTGTAGATGTATTTGTAGATGTACAACACAGAGATACATAAATATTCTAGCGTTGTTTATTGTTTCACTCAAGTTACATTAGCTTTGCGGTCACTTTTATAGACGACCAAAGAAGGTTCGGGGACGACGATGGACAGGTTCTCGGCGAAGGTCAAGCCCAAACACGAGCGCCTCGCGGTTATTGGCACCTTGGGATCACTGTAGCACTGCAGCCCGAACCGTTCGAGCATAAACGAGCGCAGCCAATTGCCATCTGCCCGCGACACGTCCCCGTTGAAGTCGCCAACGACGAGTAGTTGAGTTTGATTGTCATCGGCCGGATCGAGCAGCCATCCAAGGACGTCGTTCATAAAGTCTTCTACGTCGCGCTTGGATGAGGCAGGTCGAACGTACACGGTGGCAACGGCCGGTCCCGTCGGCGGTCTTCACGGCACACACGTCAGCACCAAAACGCCGCGCTTTTATAGTTCTTGGGTGGCGGACAACACGTCGCACGTCCCAACGGAGGCGGCTACGTCGTTCCTGACGTATACGGCGACTTCACCAGCTCGCGAGTAGACTCGGCGGGCACACGAGACGCCGGTGTAACCGTCGTGTTGAACGACGAAATTGGGCCGCGTCTCGGAGAGACACGAGAGGGATACCCGTCCGAGAAGGGCGTCGTGGACCACGTCCGCCGCGTCCAGACGCGGCAACCTGACGTTGAGAGCCGCCAGCGAGAAGGTGTACTGCGGGTCGGCGAGTCTTCGTGTGGTTCATTCCACTCTGGTGCATTGGCGTGCAAGTGGGCGGAGCATCCTTGCAGCATCTGTCCTTCAGACAGCGGGGTTGATAGGCGGTCGTCATCTATATGAGCTGAACGAGCAGCTTGATAGGGAAGTTCGCTACCGACGATGCACCACAGTGGCTAGGTAGCCGCGGAAAAGTTATTCCATGTCCTTTCTCAGTCAGGTTGCGTATGGCCTCTGTGATTTCGAACACCAACTGTTCGTGCCGACCTCATAAATGTTCGAGTACCCATATCTATATACGAGTATGTCCCATTATATAGTGAAGAGGAACACACGTACATTGTGTATACGCGATCCCATCATGCGGTGTACCTACATGACATTTTCGTGCACGCTGGACAACAACTACGAAGAGAAGTTTATTGACGCACTAAGCATAATAACAGCACGGGTGACCGCACTTTGCAACAACTTACCGGTAATAGAAAATGCTGCGTCACTTCCACAATGCCAATGAGCATCATAAGTTGGGGTCACTCACCAACGCCTTGCCACTGAATAAGCATAACCAACAAGCAACTGGCGTTCTTCAATATAAAAGAAACAACGCAGCAATCTGGAACAAGTAAAGAAACAAACACTGGATATTACGTGAAGGGCACAGTAGGACGCAGAGTTCAGGGCTAGCTAGCATGTGTTGCAGTAGTGTCTTTACACATAGCCTTTATATTACTTACTCAATTTCACAATGCGTTCTGTTCTCTTTTGGATATTTTTTTCCCCATTTACCGACAGTCTGTTAAATGGCGGCGCCGTTTCAAGGAAAAAATGCGGACGAGAAACAATACAGAGTATAAGCAAAAACGAAAAAAAAGAAGAGAATATGAAGAAGAAAAAGAAGCAGGCAGATAAATGGAAAACAAAGCTTGTGGACATGAGCTTCGTTCTCGAACTACACCTAGCTTCCTCTCGCTGCCTTTCAATACGTACCGAAGACAAATGAAAGTAAACGGGCAGTAAACATAGCTACAACAGGCATCGCGTCTATGCCGAAGCGAAATCGGCCCCAATCTCCAAGAAAAGATAAATAAAACACAACGTGAAAAGGCAAGTATCCAAGCAGCTCACAGAAAAGGAACGCAGCAAGGATTCTCGACGTGTGTGTACAGCGTAGTATCTTTCATTAACCTCTAGGCAGCGGCGAAAGAGACCCGGGTCCGGGAAATAGAAAACGGAGGTGGGGGGGGGGGGGAGGGGGGTTGCTTCGCACGCGCCGATGACCGGAGGGTCGTGTGACGGGACTGCTGAAGGGAGAGACCGGCCCTCCATCATTGCGCTGTAATCACAGGACATCAAAATTTCCCGGCACGTTCGGGGGGAGACATTTTCTCCGGCGCAGCGGCCGCACCGGGCAGCACAGGACCTCGGTGGGTGTCGCGAGGAGCGCGGAGGCGTTCCGGTTTCGCTCGACGTACTCTTCTTCGCCGCCGAAAAGCCGCGTCTCTTTCCCGCTTAAAGACGCCGCGCGACCCTTCCGATATTGTCACATTCGCGTGTCCTTACCTAGCCCCTGCAAGAGAATAAGGGCAAAGCCTTCTTTCGTTTTTTGTTTTTTTAAAACGAAAGCTTTACTGGCCGCTAACTTGCGATTTCGCCGTGGCGGTGTTCCGAGGAGGCACATGACGTCACAACACGCGCCTCTCCGCGGATATTTCTCTCTCTCTCTCTCTCGCTCCGTAGTCACTACTGCGCATGCGCCGCTAGTAGCACCGAGCCTCAGGTGTTCCGCCGCTGCGCAGCGCCGCGCCTTACCGCCACCGCCGTTTGGTATGACGTCACATCGCGTTCCTCGTCGTTGCGCTCGCCTCCGCTCGCTTCGCCAGCTGCGTCCGTCGCATGCCTGATAACATGTCGGAGGATTGAAAAGGAGAGATCGCGTGCGCCGCAACCACAGTTGAGGCGGCAGTATGGACAGCGACAATTCTGATAAGCAGGAGGAGGCCTGGAATCGACATCGTAACGAGATGAAGAGGAAACGAATCGCCGAGGAAACAGACGAACAGCGCGCCGAACGACTGGATAAACACCGCAACATAGCTAGACAACTAGACCAACCTGGACTGGCAATCAAGATTAAGCGAGGCTTAGCTTTCGCTACGTATATCCTGGCATAGCCAAGCTAAGTCACTGCCAATATTTTTATACGGCACGATTTATACGATAATGTTGGAAATCGTCAGTCCGTCCATCTGTCTTAAAATACTGCTGCCCCGTATGGGGCCATATTAGGAGTGATTAATGCAGCGTAGGTGAGAGCAAATAACATAAGACATGAAATAAACGCTGAGCGATATCGTGTCAACTGAAGAAATAATACTTAAGGCGTGTTAGACGCTTCTACTGATTTGTTGAGGGGTGGAAAAAGATGTTGAATTGCAATTTACTCAACGTCACACGTCTGACTCCGGCGTCAAAAGCGGTTCTACCTTCCGCGCTGAATGCTAAATATAATATTGCGGCAGGTGTTCAGTCATACACTCACCGACGCATTTACAGATGTATTGGCGACTCCTTATATACTTTGATTTATCGTAAAAAAATATTTCTGTAGATATGAGGCATATGCTGGAATCCACGTGAAGTGAAGCTTTGGTGAAGTGGTTAAGTAAATGCTATGTGAAACACACAAGTGTTTTTACAGCAATCCCACGCAACGAGTAATCTTATGCAATTTTAAGCACCGAGTACCGAAATTTATGTGTGGTGTGAAGTTTTGGGAAATTAATTGTTGTTCTACATAGTCGGTACGTGTTAGCGGTTTTTATATCAGGTTTAGAACTGCGTACATCGATTGGGGTATGTTTCACACACTATTGTAATCTATAGCCCACGGGACGACTACAGGCAGTCTGTCGGCTCTGGGAATACCGACCATAGTGAACTTCGCAAAGAAAACGTAGAGGCCAAATAAAGTTGGCGGAAGAAATATTCCGCTAAAGCCAAGCATACGGCTTCACTGCAGCTTCTACATCAGTGCACGCCTTTCTCCGACACCGAAGTTCACAGTAGCGAAGCTAAGAAAAAGCACTGAAGACGGCAGCAAGAAATAACAGCGCAGAAGCAGCTCCTGCCTGCTGCTGCTGCAACCAGCGTAGTGGATACCGCGAGACGAATGCCGGTGACCGAGTGCTCCTGTCAGCCCGATGAGCGCTGGACTTGTCGGCCAATCGGATTAGGGCTAGAGCCCCGAGATTCGGCCAAGATCGCTCCGGGCAGCCCTTCGCTCTGCTCGCTAATGACTAGCACCGACCCCGGGCGCAAGACGAGGCGGGGTAGAACCCCGGCGAGCGAGCAGAACACGCGTGGGCCTGCTTGCAGGATGCGCTGCCGCTTTGCCTGCAGCGCCGCCTTCTGCGACTGCGACGCCCCCTAGCGGCTACCACAGGCGCGTGGCGCAGCAGAACAGCATCAACCCTTTGCAGGAAAGAAGACGAAGAGAGAGAGAGAGAGAGAGAGAGAGAGAGAGAGAGAGGCAAGGTCAGAAGGTCCGTCAGACGAGCGTACGGTTTGCTATCCCCCACCCCCAACGGTGTTAAGGAAAGGGAAATAGAAAGGTGAATAGAGAGTGAACGAACATGCATGTCCGAAGGAAGATGCACATGGTGATATACGGGGCTTTATGACGCAAGGGTATGGCCGAATCGCGACAAGAAACGGTGATGAGCAGTCAATGGGTCGATGAATCACAGAGGGCACGGCTATACGGCAACGTAAGCGTACATAGTCGCCTGAAATCAGTCGCTGGATGAGTGCGCAAAACATATATATTCATGAAATTTAGAACAAATTGCTGAAGCAGGGAGTGCTACGGACATTGATGATGCACACGGGGACTATAAACCAGCGCCAAAACGGGCACAGTGCGCATGACGGGGACAGAGAAGACAAACAGAGCGCGGTGTGCGTCTATCTTTTCCTGTTCCCGTCTTCCGCGCCGCGTCAGTTTTGTCAAGAATCAGGCTACAAAACTAGCCCGAGCCTCTGCCCTTTTCTGTCGTAAACCAATGTTGGTAACTTACCAACGAAGTCGCTAAATTTAGCGCGTTTTTAGTCAGCTTGACGAAAACTTTGTGCCTTTGTCGAACGGTCGTCCATGGAAACGGGCGCGGTATATCCATTGCATGTTTATTGTTATTTTCGTTCTGTCACTTTATTATTTTCGTTCTGTCACTTTATCACTGCCTCGAGGGCAACAACGCTGAGGAAGCAAAAAGGAAAAAAAAGATACCATCGCAAGAGAGAGAGAGAGAGGTAGGGCGCCACAACAATCGGAAGGCGCGGCCCCAAAGGAACTTCGTGCAGTGCGGTTAGCCTACACGTCGTGCTAAACCAATCTGGAAGCAAAACCAGGGGGGGGCAGGGCTCATAAGCATACATACTACACTCATCCCGCGCTCGACGCCTGTTTAACGGGAGCTTCGCAGAAGCATCAACGGCGCACATATACTGAATTGGGTTAACTAACTACGTCACACGAGACGCGCGGAAGACGCGGGCAGCGCAATGTATAATGCAGTCTTGAAGGGGACACCTAACTTGCATGTACTGAAACCAATGCAACTGGCAGCAGGGTCGACGCCGGCCAACGACCTTGCGAGAAGTCGCGCATGAGTTATCAGCTGTGTTTCAACAGAAAGTCGATTGAAGTAAGAAAACTGCCGCAAAGGCAACATAATTTTGACAGCCTTTGACTGGGCAGCGGCAGCAGTTCGATGGGCACGGAATGCTGGAGCATTCGTTTAACGACGTTCGGGTGCACGTTAAATAACACGACTGGGCGAGAACTGAGCCGGAGACAACACCACGTCTCGCAAAGCCCTCCGCCTTGAGCTAGGACGACAAATTTAATCAATAAATGAACATTACCTCACTGTTATCGGAAGAACAAGTCGGCGATAAGAAACGTGTTATGCGCTTACCTATTCGCAGAAAGAAAAAAAGTCAGCGGGCCTTGGTGCCATGCATTCACTTCAATCGATTGTGTAATACGTGGGCGTAATATTCTAAAAGCGTGCACTATTGTATCGACAAGTACCTGCATCGATTGATCCTGTTCTTCATTTTTTTCCTAACCCTGAAACGCACGGATAAAGTAAAGTCACTTGCATTAGAAATCAACTTGCTGTAACTGCTAATGCCAAGTATGTCTCGTGTTTTATACTCAATCCCTCACGAAGACCTTGATTAGGCTAACTTGCATTGTATGATGTCATTGTAGAAAAGCCATCCTAGCTTCGTCGCAAGCTTTACTGTTTAACTGCTTCACAGAGCTCGATCAGAGCTATTCTTAGCTCACACGACCGGCCCTTATAAGAATCGTGCATGTTATTCTACTGCAACTCAACAGAATGCGTACTGAAGACACAAAAGGAAAGTCAATAGAAAGACCACGTATTTTTGATGCCGACCTTTAAATGGGAGTATTCGTTGCTCAGCGGCTGGCACAACCCGTACATACCTTTGGTTACGCTGAACAGAACTATATGAAACGAAGTATAGCTCCTCACGTGAGAAAAAAAAAGAGAGACCTATTACGTGCGCAAGGAAGAATAAAAAAAAAAAAGGAAGATCAAAACATGGGCATGAACAATTGTGCAGTGGCAGCTCATATTTCTCTGGGAACACGTCCATTTTTCTCGGAACAACGATTTCTGTCGGGGCCCGCAAATTGTGTGTATATACCAACCACGACTAGGAAAACGGGAGGCTTCACTGCATAACGCCGGCTTGCGCAAATCGTGTTTCCGTGTACATTTGAAAAAAAAAAAAAAAACCCGCCATCACATTAGGCGCGCGGTTTACCTTCGAAGAGTTTTACAGCCCCGTAGCTTCAGTGCCGCTTGAGCGCGGTCCGAATTTGCTTAGAACAGGCGAAAGGGGTAGCCTGATATACCGCAACTGAAAAGGAGCAGTACCGAAAGAACGAGACCATGCGAGATATGTCGAAGAAACGGGCAAACACAATGCAATATCCCGGGCGAGCGAAGTCACTTAACATGATTGAAGCGAACATATGCTAAACAATAGATTGCGATAGCCATATTCAGCGCTAACTTGATCTGACCTACCGAGGAAGGAGAGGGGGGCGGAGGGGGGGGGGGTGTTATAGGCTATGGCGTGATCCAGCAGCTGTTCATGAGGTGAAGGGTTCGATTTCCAGTCGGTGGCATTACATCAATGGGGACGAAACGTAAAAAAAAGAAAAGAAAGAAATGACACTCACGCACTCGGCTTAATAGGTACACGTTAAGAAAACGCCATAGTCGGTGACAAAATAAGCATAAAAAAGGTTATGTGTGCGCTGTTCAACTCAAAACCAATTTGCATAGATCACAAGGAAATTTATTCACCCGTATGCGCGCACACAACTGTGGTATATGTATCAATACCAGTGCATACACTGAGTACAATGTAACGTATCGCACGTGTAATACATCGTACTGCATATAAACAATAACGAAGAAGCAAACAAAGCCGTAAATTCTGTCTTCATGATACTGGCTTTCCCCACTTCCACTTCTGAAACCCTATTACAATGTACATCCGAAAAACATTACTGCAAGCCTTGTAATTCATGACACTGCGCCAGCCGATTATCATCACTCATTTCTATAGCATCAAGCGGTTTTGCGCGTTTAAAACGTCCGTCTTCCCCGTACAGATCTGGCTTTGTGTCACAGGTTTTTGGTTGAGGCCTGAACATCTTAGCAAGCTTTATAAGTGATACTGACGACCCGGCTCAGCCGAATATTATATTTTCCCTTGAAGCAACGAGCTTTTGTTCTGCAGTTAGCTCAACCTTTACATTAGCAAAGTTATTTAACGGACTTTCAGTTGGTTCGGTTTATCTTTCAGTGGTGGAAAGGAAATGCACTGCGTTTTTTGTAAGTGGAGTTCGTACGGCATTCTGAGGTTGTCGCCGATTATGGGTGATCAAAATTAATGCGGAGCCCTTTACTACTGCGTCCCTCATTAACCACTGTGCAGTTTCGGGTCGTTAAAGCCCACAATTAATTCAGATTCTTTTTAGTTCCCAGCACGCACACCCTAAAAGAATCGGTATACACTGTAAAATAATTTACGCTTTTAAAAGTGAAAAAGGGTGTAAATGCGTCTATAACTCACACCCTTAGGTGCGAGTTATAGACACATTTACACCTTTTTCACTTTTAAGGGTGTAAATTATTGTACAGTGTAGCCCCTTGAGTTTTGTCGTTTTGCTGACATTTACAAAATCGCGCTCACCCGCCAAACGCTCGCGCGAGTTTAGTTACCGCACGGAAATTCGAATATTTAAAGAAAGCACGAACTGGGCCAGTGTGCGGCCCTAAAGAGCCCTATACATTCTAATTTTCCTACATTAAAAAAGATTCAGAGTAATACAAATGAAAATGCAGAACGCACAGCCTGGAGCAATATATTGCCTTGGCAGTTCTCTTAGACCTCTTCCTCTTAGCGCCTGATTTCAATCTGAATTCAACATTTCTAATGCATCTACTTTTGCTGCAGGACCCCACGCCACAGTACAATAACATAGGTCTCCAGATAGCTTTGGCAAACTAGGCCATCTATGCAGCAACACGTACAGAGGCATTAACCGCTCTGTAGCTTCATGAACGTTTTACACTGCCGTGGTGCTGATGTAAAAATCGATACATTTTGCCCTAGTCCATTGCGACCCCGCCTCTGTTACACAACATCGCATTTATTATCTTCAGGAGTGCTAATTATCTAGCGTTTTTTTTTAATGTTCCGTTCATCAAAACAGCTAAAGGTGAGATAAGGTAAGGTAACACTAGTAAATAGTTTCTAAGTGCTGACTGTTAGTCACCCCGTCACCTAATCTTGGATTCATTATGCATACGCTTCATTAAGTAGCGCACAGCGATGACTCTACAGTTGCGTAATGTTGCAACCGACCATTTACAAATTACGCAAGCTCCATCTTCACGCGACACTCGACTAAACACGTACATCGCCACGAGTACAAGAGCGAAAGTGATAAGGCCTGCAGAAAAACGAGGGGAAAAAGGCGAAGTAGGGGCTTCGTGCTGATGTGCGGGAGGAGGGAGGATTTGGGGGATGAAAGGAGCCAGAATCTCACCGAGCACGAGTTTTGCGGAGGGGAAAAAATGACGTCGAGTAGCTGTCACCGAGAGCGTCGCCTATACGACAACGTGGCTTCCTCAAAAACGAAAAGGCAGCTGTGGAAAAAAAGATGAAGAAACGGGAAGGAGGCATCGCTGAAAGACGTTTAAAGGGGAGTCGAGGGAAGTCGAGTGATAAATTAGGCTTGTCAAAAGAGATGAAAACTATGAAGAGGAAGCGAATCATTGGGGAAATATGGGAGAGGGGTTTCTTTTCCCGGTAGCACACTATGTACAAACGCCACTCTGGCTCTTTTCTCCCCTTTTCCCCTAGGCTTCCCCCTTTTTTCCTTATACCTCGGGGTTCGGCTCGGCTTTGAGACAGAGGAGGCTGTCGTAAGACGACGGTTGCGAGAGGAAAAAAATGAACGATATTTGAAAGGAAGAGGATATATTACGAAAAATGAAACACAATCTTGAACAGAGCGAGTACATGCGATAGGACAGCAGCGAAAAGATGTGCAGCTCGGAAAACGAGCGCCAGGAGCAACGTCGGATGAAAATCCTCACGCGTGTAAAAGAGAGGATCGAAAAACTCGACTTCCTGAAAAAAAAAAGAAGAGTGAAGCTGTTGCAGCGGGCGAGAGATGAGAAAGCTGTAAGGAAATTGGAAAATGAGAGTTCTTTCGTGGAAAAGGCAGATATGAGGATCCAAAAGTTGGCTTTTTTTTTGCCCGTTTTGCTCCACCTAGCTACTTGGTCATTGCTTGTAAGGCCGTGCCAAGAGCATCGAGAAGCGTTTTCGTTTTTCTGTTTTCCGGATCCCTTTAAGAAAGTGCAAACTCACGGTGAAGTAAGCGTTGACGCTCGAAATACTTTTTCTATTTCTATACGAAATAGAAAGAGGCAAGCACGAAACGTAAAAAAAAGGAACAGCTACTTGGATGTAATTTAAGACGACGGAGCAATAATTTCTGGAGCTTTCGTCGTCTGCTCGGTTCGGTTCGTCACTCGCGACACGAGTTTCGTACCTTGTCGTCTGCTCCCGTTTTATAGAGACAGACGGCACACTGTAACTCACAGGTAAGGAAGCGTTTTTTTTTATTTTTAGTGCGATACTGTGTCACAGAGACGAAATTGGCATGCCGGTTGACTGAACCTCTCGTTTGGAGACGAGATACCGGAAGGCACACAACTTCTTCAGAGAGAGAGAGAGAGAGAGGGAGAATGATATGTGCAGATATTATTGATAAGCAGGAGATGTTACTCTGGCTTCTCTCCTGACATTTCACTCTAGGTCCCGAGTGATATATATCATACACTGCAGTACACAGTGATAACACGACACAGAAGAGCAAAAAAAAAAAAGGCACACACATACAAAATAACGCTATTTGCAAAGTCTCGTTAAGGTCTGACGACCGTGGGAACTTGTTTTATCATTCACTTTTTATCATTCGATACCTTTGCTACTGAGTTGTGTCTGTCAAATCCCGAATGAAGAATTGCAGAAACAGTGTTCCTACATATTAGTGGATCCCCAAACACCGTGAAAACACGTCTCCTTAAACCTTACATCACGAGGTACAGAGTGTCTTGATTCGGGTATGGATGCGCCGCGCGCACATGGGGTATCGCGCCAGACGGAACACAACCGTTAAATGACGTTGACGTCACATAACGGGAAATGTACCGTGCTGTACAGATTGTGACGCCCTGTGTTGGTTACGCTCGATAACTATCACGCGTTGACGAGAGCAGGAAGACAGAACGCGATTTTCACTGGAAATGTGTTAAGGCATTGCGACCAGAAACGTTGGCGTTAGAATAGGCACATTATTGTATTGCAGGCGTCCTATACCTAAGAAAAAGCAGAATGTAAAACGAAGCTGAGTTGGTAACTAAATGTCGCCTTCCGCGCAGTTCAGAAAGTGTTCCGCAGTGCAGTGTTACGTAACTCTTACACGTCAATAAAGTTTGCATAGCCACGTGCCATTTTTATAAATAAAGCGTTTTCTTAAGGGAAAGCTTTAGCGCGGCACCAGTTGAGATTTCCCTGTGTATTAAAGAACATGCAGAACGCATAAATGCTCTTATTAGACAGACGCAGGACAGATTTGAATGAAAATTTGTTGCATATGAGAAATAAATGCTAGCAACTGTAGGAAGCAGATATTTGATTCGTTCGTGCCTCGTACATTTTTTTTTCAGAAATTGTTGAAAATCATCAAGTTAAAGCAAGTGAAGCACGGAGGTTACAAATCACTAACTTCACCGAAAACAGATGTCACTTGTCCAGTCGTCTGCAATGTTCGCCATGTTCAGTGCATTAGGTCTGATAAATCATTGTTCTTCAGAAATCAGGCCACTATGAGAAGGTGTGGAATTGGGACGTATTGGGGAAAAAGGGCACGAGGGAGGAAGGCATGATCGTTCTGAATTTTCTTTCTGGACGCCCACACTACAGTTGAACCCAGGCTTGTAGGCTTGTAGTCCTACATGAAAAGTCGGTGCCATGACCACTCGGCGTGCATCTTTCATCACATAAGTAGTGGAAATTAAGATGTTAATACACATAACACGAAGCGCTCGAAATGTGACACTCACCTTCACAGCGGAAGAGTCATGGCGCAGTCGCAATGAAGGATACGGCAGCCGTTCATCCACGAAAAACACTGCGAAAAAAAAAAGGGAGGAAGAAAATGAGGCTTGCGAGAATGACTGCGCATTTTCGTGTTAATCCGCCTGCAAGGTACAAGAAAGCGCTGTTCGGGAGTGATTCAATGCTCTGGGTAGGGGGGGAGGGGGGTTACATTGCAGCGAGAACAGAGAACAGAGTCGCGACCTTGGAGCGATGCCTTCCCACTCGATTCTATGCCACTGTTATGCGCCACTGACGGCCGCCTAATCCCACTGAAGCTGCTGGAGGAGCGTCGCTCTGACCACCGACAAAGCGCGAAAAGCACGAAAAGGAATAGCATCGGAGAAGGCATCGCTACAAAATCGTGGCCCAGAAAACTAGCTGAAAAATTACGCAGATCCAATGCACACGTTAGAATCAACGTGAAGCGAAGCTTAACTCAAGTGAATAACTAAATACTATAAAGCCAACGGCAATACGTTTGTGCTTGCTGTCATCCCTACGAAACGTCTAATCGTTCAGAATGTTTATATTCTGGCACCGCAACGGTCAAAAATTTATTTTCATGCTATTCCTATTCTTATGCACTGCGGAACTCGCAAGCTGTGTTGAAATGCGAGCACCAAACCAGGTGCATGTGCAGTGTGAGACGTGAACGCAATGTTTACGCAATGATATTTCGAGGGGTTTATGGGTTCTGTACCTTTTGTGTCATATTGGGGTGTAACCGGTTGAAGCTTTAGAATAATTTTGATTACCTGACAGGTTCATTGAACGTAAGCAGGGTAGGCGGTGCACTTCTGAAATCAGCTCCCATCGCTATGCAGCCGCTGGGCCAGGAATCGAACCCCCGACCTTGTGCGCAGCGGCAGAACGCCATAGTAGGCTGAGCCATCGTAAAAAGCCAGGTCTAAAGAAGCACGCGTTACAGTTCAATGCGAATCGAGAGGTTGCCAAATCCGTAGTCGAGGCAGCGACCGCGCCAAGCTCGTGATGGGAGTCTTCCGTGACCGCGCGGGGACCGCTTAACGCGAAAAAAAGAAAAGGTGGCGAGGAGGCATTAGAGTCGCACGAAAGAACGCCATCAGGAGGGGGGTCGATGAGGGAGAGGAGGTAATAAGAATGGAAGCTGTCGAAGGAGGAGGAACGAAACCACTTTTCCCTCTGAGCTCCAAGCCTATGATCGAAGGATCAAGGAAGGAAACCGATCGAGCTGTGGGGCGCGCAGATGGTTCGGACCCGTAGTCGTCGAGGGGAGGGGAGGGGAGGGGGGGTCAGAAGTCTCGACCGTCTCTGCCACCCACCTCCCTATGCCTATCTCCTACTCCCTCCGCAATATCCTGGAGCCAACTGCTGATCCGAAGCCGGATGTCCAATTTCGATCCACCGTCGAAGCCGGAAACACATAAAACTGGCGCCCGCGTAAGGAAAGACTGCGGAGACGCGAACTGGGTGTACCGAAAGCCGCAGTCCGCGTGCCCGTGTCCTGGGAAAATGTGCAAGATAAAAATAATGACACTAAAGTACAAAAAGAAACGAGCGAGAACGACAACGTGAAATGGATAAACCGTGATGAACAATTGCGCCTGGCGTGCACGAACGTCATCGTGTGGAACGAGATTACGCTCGATATCGATATAACAAAAACAGACGAACAAGAAAAGTGAAAGGAATTGAATGGGTATTGACATAGAAGGAGCGCAGACACTTGGCAACATGTTGCATTCATTTCGTGAAAGTTTTATAGGGAGGACCGTCAATACCACGTTTATGAGCAGCCACGCCCTGTCGTGATCCAAACAGGAAAATATAGTTCACAGAAAGGAGGAAGCTTGAAGTAATTAACAAGTAGTAGAACAATGAATGTCGCAGAAGCCAGCGTCAGCTATATCGCGTACGCAAACATCGCCAAGGGAAGCAGTTGCTGACCTGACGAAGTCCCCTGCGACGACATTCGTCGGTCAACCACTGACCAACCTGTTGAGGCATAATTCTCACAAACGAGAATAGATTCAGGAGAGAGGCTGTTCTAGTTTCGCCAGCGTTTGGGCAGTGCGTTCTCAAATTCAACACGAGCGATTCAGAGCGCACGGCTAGACAGGTAGATAGAGAGAGCAACATCAAAGGCTCTAGCTCCCAGGTGTTGATCGCATGTTCCGCGGTCGTATACCTGTGCGTCTGTCTGTCGTTGCGTCCTTTAGACCACTCATGATGATCTTCAACAACATGACCCGCACCGGGCATTCTACAAGCAGTTGTTACTCACTGCGGCATGTAATTTCGGAAAGCACGATCGTTGTCATAAGGTGAGGACGGCTCCCTTGCTAGGCTGATTGGTTCATATTGTACTGCAAAATATTATTGAACGCGAAATGAAAACGAAGGTATATACAAGTCACACGCACTTATTTCTATACCACGCTCGTTGTTCACATTTCACACTCACTTATATCTTCAATACGATATTGAAGCAAGCAGCGCGCCAAGGAGCGACATTGAGTTGGCTTTTCAATCTTTGCTCCATGATTAGATGTGACACACAAAAGGCTTGACAAGGTGACGAGACCCAGTGTTAACACTAAGCAAAACTTGCTCCCGCAGGTAGAATATCACGGTAGCAAGGACGCCACAAGCCATCGCAAGCCAACTGGCATAAGCCTATGAGAAAAAAGAAAGAACCTAACAAACAAACAAACTCTGGGTCAGCTCTGCGTAAGTCTTGCTACAATGAAGTGATTGCAAGACATTTGGAGCGAAGCTACCTGTTACAAATAGCCGCTATATTACAAGCTGCAGGTATTGCAAGAGGGCTTAGAGATAGAGAGATGGATCTCTAATGAACCCTGGTGAGATTTGCCTGGTGGCATGCCTAGCGTATTGCTCCAGATGGCTATGAGGAAAGATTAAATGATATGCGCGCAGAGGGAAGGCCGACATGCGCTGGCGTCCAATTCGTGAATAGCGCGTGATAAGCAGGTTCGGCGGGAACGACAAACGATGCACGAAACAGGCAATAAAATAGATCAAATCTTCCCTTCATGATTTATTACTCTGTTGCAAGAAGACGTTACTAAGCCCAAACGGTATTTGCACCTGTTTCATCCGGGCGCTTTCTTACGCGCTTTATTTTAGCTTCATTTTCGCGTTTTTAGCATTATCTTACAATGCGCGCTGCATATACAGTGGTTCATATCATTTAGCTGTATATTGACAATGTTTCGATTTTCCATCGATCCAACAAAGATGCCGTACGTGCGTTATGGAAACGAGCGCGGAGCCAGAATCAAACCAAACGAGAAATAATGACGCTAGATCCCCATACTCTTACACTGAGTAAACAAAGTCGTCGGGGGACGATTCGATGAAGGCATGCAAACGTCTACCAAAGTTCCCGCTTTCTCATTTTCATCCACCTCCCCTTTCGGGAACCTCCCAACACTACGTGGAAGAAAGAAGGAAATGAAAAAAAAAAGACAAGGGAGATCCAGCCGATACTGTTGCGTGCGTATATAAACAGCACATCGATCCCTTTAACGTAGGGAAATTTCGGTCAATACAGTTCGCCACATTATAGGACACCGCGCAGAACGCGTTCGCACTCATCATAAAATGATTCCCCAGTTCGTAAGCGGCGCGGCCGCAAGCCATCCCCGCGTGCAGCACATTGCCGTTCGATCATCTCTCGTCGACATCCTGAGTGGAGGCGAACGAGAGAATGGTGCAAACGGTGAACGGCGTGATACGGTCAGTCCCGCAATGCGCAGTGTTTGCACAGAAACAGAGGAGTCGAGAGAGAGAGAGAGAGAGAGAGAGAGAGAGAGAGAGAGAGAGAGGCGAATAAGGAAGGCAGGGATGTTAACTAACCAAGAGTCCGGTTAGCTATCCTTCGCTGGAAAAAGGGGGATGGGGAAGAGGGAAAGAGTCAAAAGAGGGAAACAAAGGAGGGAAGGAATAAAAGAGAGGGGAATTAGGTTCCGGCGCTTCTCGCCGAGTGGTGCGAAAGGGGAGTAGGGGGAAGGGGTGACACAGAGAGGAACATCCCGGGGCCACCACCACCCTCCTCACAGCCTGCTTCTCGACTCGGACATCGCTCGATAGCCTAACTGTTATTGGCGGCCACGCCATTACTTCGCCGGGAGGTGGCTAAAATTAAATTCGGAGCCCCGTGGCGGTCGATGGGCAGCGAGGGGTCGATGGCACGCGGGGCGAGGCAGTGGGCTGCGCTCACGCTATCTTCATACGTGGCCGCGCCGTGTATACACTATACTCGTGCAGGAAAGAAAGAAAGAAGTTCTTCGACGGAAGCGAAAAAGCTTCGCGCGTATTCGGCTGGCTTCCTCTTCGTGGAAGTCCCTGTGCCGTTAAAAATTTAGCCGTTTTATTCGGACGCCATGACGGAAACGTATATATATATGCCCCGATGTTTCCCAACTGGTGCTCACGCACCCGCACCAGACACACAGAGGTTCTGTCTGTATATATACGGACTGAGAAGAGACTGGCCATATATCTGCGAGGATAGATTTATCCCGGAACCTTTTCTCTCCATCACTAAAGTCTTTATAGAAGTCTTGTTGCGCTTTCATTGACATTGTTTAGACGTGCTGTTGGGTGCCATGGCTTGTTTTTTGGTAGGGCTAAGAGGTGCACGCCTGCGTAATGGCTGCCCCCACTGAAATTAGCACGCTGGTCCAAAAGCGACTGCATCTTCCGCACGAAGTAAGTGTTCACTTTCTCCCTCTCTTTGTCTTTATACTCCACTTTCCCTTGATCGTCATTGTGCTGTGATTAAAATGAGGTACCGGGGTTCTGTGTGCCGAAAACCACTATCTGATTATTAGGCCAGCAGTAGTGGGGGACTGAGTAACCTTGACCACCTGCAGGTTCTTTAATGTGCGCCTAAATCAATGGACAGGAAAGTTTTTTTTTCTGTTTGAATTTTGCCCCCATCGATATGCGGCGACCGCGATCGAACCCGCTACGTCGAGCACAGCAGCGCAATGGTTTATCATGCTGTGTTGAATGTATCCTTCAATTAATATCGGATACGGATACCACACGCAACACATTGTGTGTGTGAGGGATAGAGAGATAAGAAAGGGCAGGAAAAGGCAGGGAGGTTATCCAGACGGGAAGACCGGGTTGGCTACCCTGCGCTTCGGGCGAGGGGGAGGGTAAAATGACAAGAAGGAAGAGATGGAGAAAGAAAGCGAGCACAGATACACAGTCATAGTCGGTCATTGTCGCCGTCACTGCATACAGTCACCGAACAGCACAGCAGCACTTGCACCGTAAACATTAGTTCAGGCTACAGCAGCCTGTCCAATTCTGTTGTCTTTAAGCACTGCAATAGAGCCTTTGTCGCCCTGAGCTGCGATGGCTTGCGATGTCGGCAATCTAAACATGATTTCTTCTGTTAATGGCCTTTGGACGATCGCGATTGCGAGCGATCGGCTCTGTAAATTGTAGTGAGGACAGTCACACAGAAGGTGTAGTAGAATCTCTTCGCTACCACAGCCATCGCACGAGGCGTCGTCGGCGCATCGAATTCGGAAAGCAAAATACTTCGTCAAGGCCACTCCTAGCCACATTCGATAAAGCGTTGTAGCTTCGCGTCGGCAAAGTCCAGCTGGAATGCGAAGAGTCTAGGTGGTGCAGCCGTTTGGTTAGAAAACTTCCACGTGTCCCACACGGAGAACGTGATATCCTGGGTGAGCATTCGAGGTTTTCTAGCGGCATCTGTCCTTGATAACGGTATCGACTCCTCTTTCTCGTCTTGAAGAGCCGACCGAGCAGTGTTACCGATGTGCTCGTTGCTCATGGGGCAGCAGTGACTTGGACGCCACTGAAATACATTGTGAGAGAAGCACCGTAACTATATATCCATACATTCTGTTATGGTGCTGCCCACGTTGTCGCGCCGCTCTGGTCATCGCGCCATCGTCGTTACATACAGTTAGGGGCGTTCGCCAAGTGCAGCGCGAGTCGCACACAAAGTCGGGCCCGGGACGCAACGGTATAGTCGCGGAAGTAACTGCAGAGTCGCAGTAAGTCATTTAGAAGCTGAAGGAGTACCTGAAGTCTGCTGACTTCTTTTTCTTTTTCCAGTTGCTACTACGTTGTTTCAAACTTCACTTACAGCGCACACATAGACAAGGGACCAAAAGAACGACGAGGACGTCGTTCTTTTGGTCACTTGTCTATGTATGCACTGTAAGTGAAGTTTGAAACAATGGAATACCAGCTAGCCCGTACCCAAACCTCGCTACTACGTTGCCTCTACGTATAGATTGCACTAAACCGAAACCCTATGATCGCAGCTGTTCGATTCTTTTAGCGGCGGAACGATTTCTTTTATGAGGCCGCTTCCCAGCCCCCTTTCCCTCAAAGGCGTCAGGACCCAGGGCCAGCTCGCTCTGCGGTATAAAAGAGGCGTAGCGCGTGCCTTCGGAAACGCGGTACGCGGGCTCGCGAATCAAGCCGGGGGCGGTGAAAAAAAAAAAAAACCGCGAGATGGAGCATCTGGCCGATCTCAGTCGACTGTAGACCGCGGTTCGCGCGACGTATGAATGCCCCTGCCCTTTAAACGGCGCCTCGGTGACACCAGTTGACGGCGCTGACGGGTCGGGCGCGCGCCTTTTCATCCCGTCTTCGTTTTCACGGCCGTCTCGTTGCACTGGCGTGACTCGCGGCTCAGCTCGGCTAGGCTTGGCTCTCCTTGGCAGGGCTATAGGCTACGCGCTCCGCTCTGTTTAGCGACCACTTGGGTTTCTCTCCTTGATACAAAACGGCCGCATACGGTCTTCGTCGAAAGGCTCTGCTTTCTCGTTCATCGTGCGGGCGACCCCATGTTGATAAAGGCGATGCCCGTAAAACAAGGGTGCAAGTTTATGCGCCAAAGGGAGGAATCGTCACTCGTGAGAAACTAAGCATCCTCCTTCTCCTCCCCTCCCCCCCCCCCCCTTCCTTGTCCTGTCCCTGTCATTCTGTGAAAGATGAAAGCAGTAAAATGTACTAAAAGGTTAGAACAACAAAATGCCGAGCAAGTTGGCGAGGGTTTATGGTTTAAATAAAGGCAGTCACAGAAAAAAAAAAAAAAACGCGCAGTGGCAGAATGAACGAGAAGGACAACAGACACGTTGCGCATCCCTACGGGCAACACCCTCCGATGTGTATGGAGACCAAAAAACGAGCTGCATCGATGTAACGCCTGCTGCAAATGGTCGCGCTCCACAACAAACAAGCTCTGCGACCGGACACACATCGAATGCGGACTTAGACGCGATGTGCACAGCGTGAGACTACGCCGCCATGCGGGACCGCGCTGTGTGCATTAACGTATGTATTCGCGGCGGTGTGACGCAAACCTCGCCGGGGAGTTTTAGATTCTCGCCGACCGCGTTGGTTAAAGGTGGCCATTACACGGCGTGCGTCTATCACTTTCAATATTTCCGCGGCAATTCAATCGAAAACAAAGAAAGAACGTACTAAAGCTAAGCGATGCATGGGATCCGCATCTCACATTAAAGAAACAGCAACATAAATTCCGGGAACACGGAATCTAAGAGCAAAAGGGGGCAAATGAGGAAAGCTGCCACTGCTCTAGCTCACTCACTCGTTTTCTTAGCCTCAACCCACTCCGCTTATTCTCGCTCAACCGCCTGAACTTATTCATCTCCCTCACTCAACTAATTCACTCACAACCGAACAAGTCAAGCAATAACTCTATAGCTTTACGTCAAAGGCAAGATAGCCTGCTCGGGTGGAGCTTCCCAAATGATGCGCGCACACACACACACGGAAAGGCACAACTTCAGCGTTAACGGCCGTGACCCAAATACAGCAACACCATCCACGCCATCGAAAGCCCGCAGCTGCGCATGACAGGACACGGAGCAGCAGCCCAGCGTTCCCAGCTAGCCGGCTAGCTATAGCTATAGCTATAGCGCATCGTTTGCGATATTAAGTCATGAAAAATGTAAGAGAGAGGGGGCCTCTGGGCGAACGGGCCGATGATCAGGAGCAAACGTCCGGCACATCGAACGCCCCCGTAACGGCGAACATCATCTCCCCGAGGCCTGCGCTCCGAAGCGAGCTACTCCGCCATATGGGGCTGCCATGGCGCCAAAAAGGGGTGGCTGCAGCTCCCAAATACGCTGTGCACAACACAAACACACGCGCGCGCGTTTATACGGCATCCCGGGCTATCGGCTGGGCGCACAAAGCGGCAACGCCGGGAAAGGAAAAAAAAAGAGGCGATCGACCGGCCAGCTGGCTCGCTCGGTCGTACGTTCGTCGGACCGGACGGACGGCCGGCCGGACGGCCATGAATAGTTGAGCGCCAAGCGTGGAGCGCTCGCGCTCCAATTACGCCTAAACGATGCCGCCTCTCGGCGGCGCGCGAGGCATCGCTCTTTCCCGCGTTCGCTCCGTCTGTCTCGCGTGGCGAGCCGCCTCTGTCCCGCTGTCAGTCACTCTCGATGAAAGCGCCGCGCAGCGGCGAGCTTGTCTATTAAGGCGAGAGGCAGGCGGGCTCACGCAACAACAACGACAACAACACACACGCGCGCATACCAATAACCACATACGCGCACAGTGTAGGCGCAAACATGAACATAATCAGGTAGATGAACAAGCATGCATCGCGGTAGGATACCGCTGCAGCGGCGCTTTTTTTTTTGGGGGGGGGGGGGGGGGAGGCGATGGGAGAAACGCTGACCCTGTGTGAAACAGTCCATATGTGTTTACCCCATCGTCGCTATATATAACGAGGCCTGGGGCATGAGACCGCCACGTCGCGGTGAGCGCATTTGCAAACGAGTTGTCAAGAATTGCGCACACGAAATTTGGGACGCCGAACTGCTTTAGTTCTAAAATTCTACTTTAAGATTCCTTGCACCGTCAACAGCTACGCGCCGCCACTGCCGCCATCTTGTCATCTCTTACTGGCTCGCAGGGCAGCT
Organism: Dermacentor albipictus; assembly: GCF_038994185.2. Taxonomy (NCBI): domain Eukaryota; kingdom Metazoa; phylum Arthropoda; class Arachnida; order Ixodida; family Ixodidae; genus Dermacentor; species Dermacentor albipictus. The sequence goes on from NC_091829.1 coordinate 18,744,019, forward strand.
ATACGGCGCCTCTGATTGGCTCACAAACGCCAAGGTTTCGCAATTTGGCCCGTGCCAAGAATAGCATCGCGAAACGAGACCCGGATGCAAAGCCAGCAACAGCTTTTCGGTGCCGTATTATGCATATAACGCTGGCCGGTCGTATACCATGCGAAGTGCGTAACGCCATGAATTGGCTTGTAAGTGTACGCCATAACGCAACAAACAAAAACGAAACTTTGCATACGCGCTCTCTCCTTTTTCAGTAGAAACACATACGCCTCCTTACCTTATACACAAGCATTTTGTATGCATGGGTTAAACAGCTAAACCTTCCTAACGCCTTTAACGTGGTCGTTCGTATCTCTAATGACCGCACCATTAAAAAGCGCTACGGAGCGCTAAGTCTTCTTAGTAAATTTTCTATTTTTGATGCTTTTGCTTGGATAAGCACGGCGAGAAAAAGCATCATGATGCGTACTTTCAAAGATATAACTGCATCGAAAGGAATGGAACGTAAAGTCTATATATATATCGCCTCGAAAGTCTCAACATGAACAGAAGTGCAAGAAGCTTCGTGATTGCGGAACGTGTAGCTAATGAAGCTCGCACTAAGCGATTTCCCGTAGCTTCTTTGAAAGCGTCTTGCACGAGACAGGGGAGATATGCACCCCGTGTGTTTCTAAAGCGATGCGACGGTCCACTGCCTCTTCAAGTGCTATATCAGCTTCGGTACGAAAGAGTTTGGAACTGTGCCAGGCAGCCCTGATTACTCGCATTTGCAAAGCCGGTTGGTTCTCAATACGCGTGTATGAGCCAAGAGTTCGTGAAGCTTGGAACGATCATTGCCTAACGATAAACACCTGTTTCTAGCACAAACACTACACGGACGCAGCACGGAGACCTTCACGGACGTGTCCAGTCGTACGCGTGTGACATTCATGTCGTCTTAGAAAAAAGAAGAGATGGAGAAAAAAAAAAATATTCCCACGTACGACGCGTCGCATACGAAGCAGCACTTAAGCGACGGAAACACGGTGGCCATCTGTTTGAACAACGTGTTTAGAGTTGTGAAAGAGTTGGAATGAAGGCAATATGGCGGCTGCATACGGCTCGCTTCGGGATTACCCATACTGATCTCTCCTGGTGAGGTAATTTGCTGGCCTGCTGATTTACATTAAAGATACCAAGTCTTTGTCGGAACGAACGAAGCCACAAGGAGCACGAATGCCGCTTAGTCATGGTTGCATCGCGTCGCAAAGTCACGATGTCAGTGGTGTTAGGCGGGACACAATAGCAACATGCTCGCAACGCAAGGGTAACACGTGCAACCTGTAATACGCGCAACGCATACGTACGGAACCCGTTCACATTGCCCCGTTGTAGTGACTGTGAACAACGAACAGTACCCTATAGGCGTACAGACTAACTATTCATCGGGTCGACTTGTCCTCATAAAGGCTGTAGCAACACTCGAATCACAACGAGAGAGCAGCGAGCATGGTCGTAGATTTTCATGCAATAGGGCAAGTCGATACGCCTCTTAAAGGTGTATCACCGCATATTGCAGGATAATAACTATAGTACTCACGTACATTCTGCTATTTCTGTCGCGTGCACAATCTGAATCGACGCAGAATTAGCGTCAACGTTCAAGAATAAACCGACCTAACGTGGGATGATTTGTAACGCTAAGAATACGAGGAAACACAATCGACCGAAAAAAAAGAAAAGCCGCACGTGCGGCAGTACTGCACGAGAGCGCCCACCGGTGCCGCTCACTCAGGCAGCATCATCCGCGAGGACGATCATGAAACAAAAGAAGAAATCGGTTTCCACTATATCAAATCGTCGAGCAAGCTGGCTCGCTTCCGTACCTAACCTAGCGTTTTAGGTTAGGAAAAGCAAACGCGTCCCCCTACAACGCCCGGAAGAGTTGTATCAATAAGTGCCACTCCTCCAAGCACCCAGCAAAGCGCTTGTGAAGTATATAGCCTCGCTTCCCATAACCTCAGGCTCTCTATGCACCGGTGAACAGGAAACACAATCGTTCTCATCCGCGACCGTACCCAGCAGGCGCACCGGTAGCATTAATTGTTCCTTAGCCCATGCACACCAACTATACCGCACCCAAACGCACCCCATTCTGTGGGGAATCCGCCGTGTAACTCATCCCGGTAACAATCGGACGCAAATAGAGACGGGCCCGTCAACGGTGCCTAAAGACTGCCCAGACCGCAGCGGTTATCTACCCCTCCTCTTGTCCGCGCCACCATGCGCAGAAATTAGCCACGCTCCGCTGCATTTATAGACCGGAGGCTGAATGTAGAGACGAGTATAGAAACTTCCCTACCTTCTCCCCACCCACCGCGCCCCCTGCCGGCTGGGCTGAGCGCCTCTGTTACCGATACTGGACACCGATACGGATCCGCACCGTTCAGAGCGCTCTGCAATAAGATCTCGCGCTCGCATCCAGGCAAGCGCACACAGTATACGCCGCTCCAGGGCAGGCAACAACAGGAACCGGGTGGATGTCACTGTGAGCACTGCTACAGAACAGTCGCAGAGAGGGGTAGGGGGTGTATCGTGTTTGTGCTGAGCAAACGAGTGGGAAACAAAGGCGAGCGTCGCTGTATAGCTCGGTCCGAGCGAGCACAGATCCGCAGCAGCAGAAGCAGCTTTCGCTGGGTCTGCGGTGTAACATGGTCGCGCTGCTTGCCGAACCCGTGGGTTCGCGTCCGAAAGAAAGTAATCGATTGCTTTTTCGCGGAGATGCGATAAGATCGACAAGAGGATTCGGTGGGAAACGGGCAAACAGACTCCGGGGCGCGGTGGACGGTGAGTGCGTCCCGTTCGGAGGCACACGGGAATGAAGGACAACGACGAAGGCGAGTTCGAGAGGAGGAGACGGCTGCAGGTTTAGGGGTGCACCGGTGGTGAACGAGTGTTCACCTAGAGCGCGAGTGCGTCGGGTCTGTGAGACGAGTTCGTTTAGAGAGAAGGTGAAAGGGAGGGGGGACGAAGAGGATAAGAGTGAAAGGTGAAACAGCCCTGGGTGTGAACGCCTACCGATTTCGAACGCCGATGGCTCCGACCACTAGCCATCCGGACAATGTGGGCTTGACTAGAAGCCACCTCCACCTCCCTCCCCCCCTTTCCCTCCCTCCTTTCAATAAAGTTTATGACCACAAGAAAAGAAGTTCTTTAGGTCATTCAGATTTCGGCGTTCCGGACTTCCGGTTTGTTCAACGCGGAAGTGCAGCTACACTCAGAAATATTCGCCTTCGGCTCCTGGCTTCTGTTCTATACCGGCCCCAGTTCCCGTGACGTGATTTCCTATAGCGTAAAGCATGCCCGTCAGCAAAATTACTATACACGCTGTATCTAAAATAAATAAATAAATAAATAAATAAATAAATAAATAAATAACAACAACCGGGGGCTGATTGCAAGAAGTCTCGTTCATGTGTGAATACTGTAGGGGTTGGAGGACGGACGTCGGGATGGAAACCCAAACTTGGGAGGGTTTATTCTACATGATGTACAGAGAGGGTGAGCGACAAGTAACAGTCGTACAGTCATTACGGGCCGGCAGCAACTCGGACGCTGCGGCCCGCGGCAAGAAGTTCGAGAGAGGTGAATCAGGGAATCAGGGAATGTCCCGGAATGCTCAGGTCTCTCTGGAAGGCTTCTTATAAACCCTCCGAGCACTGTAAGTCACGTCATGTTTGACCAATGGGAGAGTCCGCTCCGATGACGCCACTTTCAGCCAATGGTAGGCGCCCGTGTCGCGGTGTCACACCTGGCGGCTTTCTGCGGTCTTGCCTCGCAGACTGGCAATGCACTTCTAACGAGGAGAAGGGGAGGGCTGCTCATGCTCCATTGTCCGAGGCCCACCTGCTAATCCCGGCGGCGCACGAACTTGTTGGCACGTGAACTTGTTGCCTTAAACTTGTTTGCTCGGCCGCTCCTCTGGAATGTGCTTTCCTGCTTCGGCATTCCTCAATTAGCTGTGCTGCGACTAGAAGTGGTTTGGGGAACTCGAAGTAATCGCAGGAAACAGCTCCATATCTAACAGCTCGTCCTCGCCCCGGTTGTTCTGAATGGCCGGTGAACTCAATTCGCTGGCCATGAGGAACGCTGAAAGAAGCTGCAGGGTACTGGGGTCGAGCCTCGTTTGACAACCCTCGGGATCCTGGGCCCTGGAAAACATACGTCAAACAAACCAAACAACACAGCGCTGCACCACGCGTAAGCGCAGGCTCTTCACCCCTGACTCGCCAGGCTATTACTGAGTCAAAATCAACCCTGATCTTTTAGTTCCCCAATTTTGACAAAGCAGTTCCAACCACCCTTCCAAACAGCTATCCATTTCTCCTCGATTGCCGACAAGACCAGAGTACTATTGTTGTTGCAAAACAAAAGGGTCGTTGACGATGCAAACAACAAATGAAAACAGCCGAACATAACTTAAGTGGCCTAACCACACGAACAACATGTTTCCAATCTATCGCAGTGGCGTACTTATCGCACGTATTGGTGCCACTGAACAATCTGGTCAACCTCACAAGTACGTAATCACAAGCGCACTAGCCTTGTGGTCATTAAACAAAACGCGTACTTGCGTTGTAGGCAAACTTTTCATTCACGCTTACTCACGTTTCTTCCCTGAAAGTCCTACAGGACACGTGACGTAAACGAACAATTAAACTCGCGGGACTTACACACTCCGCAGAACTCTTAAAATGATGCGTCTTCTACTAACTCTTTCCACGCACGTTCACTAAAGAAGTCAGAATACGGCTGCCATCAACACAAGCAACCCAGTCATAAATCTGCTTCCTTCCGTCCACACAGGAAGGACATGCGCTAATGGAACTAAGAACGCTTCTCAGTGCAAATCAGGCACTCACTGAAAATCTACGCGCTTAACCTTAGAAAATTCAAAAACACTTAAAGAAGGTTAAATGACACACACGCGCGTTACGATCGGCCTTTCAACAATAACCTTGACCCTCAGGTTACTCACACACACAAAAAGAAAGCCTATTTACTTATTAATGAGCATCTCGCGAGACTACATGTTTACATAAACCTCCTCTTTCAAATCACGGAGCTTCTCAAACCAAAACATAAACAAAGCTCAAACCTTACATATTGAAAGAAATCCTAGTCTCAAATCGCGAAAACATTCCGATGCTCAAAATAACAAACAAAAATTGGAGGACGCTTAAGCTTCGCCTTCAAGAGTGGAACGCGATAGCGTTCCCGTCGACCCGCCAATGGGTGTAAGACAATGGGCTACAGGGCAGTCATCACTTAGGAGGCGCCCCGCATCAGACGCGGTGAGCGTCGAGCCATATGGTCGAGCAACGCGGCGTTCGGCGCAGCAACGAAACGTGCGCCTGAGCAAGCGGAGCGAACCAAAGAACTCGGTATCCCGGAGGGGGAAATGATGCACGCCAGCCAAACGCCGTGATCGGCACGGGCAGAGAGATAGAGAGATAGTGATCTAAAGAAAGGAAGGACGCTTGATTCTACAGAGGGAGCAAGGCGAAGCGTTGTCAGGGGAGAGAGTCCGAGCCGCGACAGCTCCAATGCGCGCGTGGCGCGCCATCTGTCGGGGCAGCGCCGTATATGGAGAGGAGGGGGTCTTTTGTGTTTGCCGCAAGATGGCTCTCCATGTGCGGAAAGCGCAGAAGAAATGCAGCGAAACGCACTTCGCTACTCGTGTAATTGCGACTTCTGTAAGTTACATGTTCATAATTGCCGATATACACCACAGTATAACTTTCCACGGCTCGTTTCGAAGGCAACACCGCATTCACTAGAGGCGCGTTTGTACCTTTTGGAAGCATCGAAATCGTGGCTGAGTGGTAGCGTCTCCGTCTCACACTCCGGAGACCCTGGTTCGATTCCCACCCAGCCCATCTTGGAAGTTGCTTTTTATTTATGGAGTGCCTGCCGTGATTTATCGCTCACGGTCAACGCCGCAAAACGCCGACACCGACGCCGACACCGACGACACCGGCTTTTCTGCGACACGAGCTCCTTAACGCTGTCGCGTTAAAATAACACGTTTTACTACGGAAGCTCTCTTGGCCTCCCTTTCCGAACGCTTCTGTCTGACTCTTATTCTGAGTCGTCCTCGCGGTGGTCGCGGCTTGAAAGCTACTCTGGCTGCCGAGAGACAACAAAAGGGCTGATTCACTATCAGCTGCCCCAAGACGTTACGGTCTCCTGCCAATTTGCGTCCTCGCGCCCCGCTTTCAACACAAACTCGATTGACCGCGTCGCTACTCCCCACCTGGTCTCGTCCTGCCACCTTGCGTTTCTTCGAACTGCACGCTGAGCTGTGAAAAAAACTACGGAACGACGAGGAGTTTAACTGCCTCGTGCCCTTTGTCCGCGTCCGTGCAGAAAACATTCTTCGCGGTCCCTCTTTGACCGGTGGCTCGAACGTTCTGGATGCGTCAACATCGTCCTTGACGACCGCACCACTTTCCTCGCGCCTTGCCCTTTTGGGTTTCTCGCCATTTTTGGCGGCGCTACATTAATTACCGTCTTTCGGTCTTTACCGCGCTTCTTTTTACGGCGCTTTCTCTTTGCACTCGCTTTCATGTCGCCTCGTGCCTCGTGGTGGCCGGTACACATTTCGTCGGCCCGGATCGGTCTCTTACCCGCACAGTCTGAGTGATTTACATTTAAATCTACTCTCTCTCTGCCTCGACTGGCGGACAGCTCAACCGACTCTGGAACAATGCAGCAGGCTTTACTCGAGCTAGACAACTCGCACTCTTGCGAACTGCCCTCTACTACATTGCCCAGCGCACGCTGTGCATCGACACACAGCCCGTCGGTATCGATCGCTGTCTCACGCGCACAGTCCGAATGATTAATAACTGAACCATCCCTATCTAGGCTATCTAGACTGGCGGAGAGCCGCACCGATCCCTGAACAATGCAGTTGTTCTATCGTGGACTACGGAGCTCGCCATCCCGAGAACTACTCTCAACTGCATCGTCCAGCTCGCACTTCACTTCTGCACGCAGATCTGGCTCTACATGGGTGCTCGCGTCTGTCGCGTCAACAGTACCCTTTTCCTCGCTAGCAATCTCGCTAACCTTACTAGCGATGCACACACGCGGTAACTGTGCCAATTTGTTCGCAGCTGGCCTAGCTGTCTCCACAGTCATCTGTTGGCACAGCACCTCGTCGCTCTCCTTGCGGCCTTTAACGGCCTCTGTTGCCACTAAGGCATCGTTAGCAGCTAGCCTTTTCCCTTCACTTATGAATCGGCAGCCAATCTCACAGGCACTCCTCTTCTCGTCGGCTTTTGGCGAAAATCTGCTGGACACTTCCTCATTCTTTCGCTCTCTACTACCTGCAGAATTCTCAGACAGCCGTTGTCTCTGTGCCAATAACTGATCACAATGCTGTATCTCTTTGATCAGTGCTGCCTTCTCTCTCTCATACTTTTGCTCACGCTCAAGCTTACGTTCCTGATACTCCCGTTCGCGTTCATTCTCACGTACGTGACGCTCACACCGAAGAGTAAGTTCTTGAAGCTCCTGCTTCCGTTCATTCTCGCGTTTTTCATGCCTACTCTTACTCTTAAGTTCACGACGCTCCCGCAAACGTACACGACGCACACGCTCCCGTGGCTCCTGTATCACCTCCCAAGCAAGCTTAATGCTTTCATCATCATTGCCACTATCTTGAATCGCCTTTATGATAGCTGGCGTTTTCATCCGTTCGTCCGCCTCAACTCCCAAATCGTCGCACACCAACAACAAGTCTAACCTCGTCAACCTTCTAAGATCCATGGCAGCTGCCCCGTCAGGTGGTTAAAACTGTTTTCCTTAATTAATTTGTGCAAACACACAATGCAACAAACTCCCGATTCCCAGAACTATCAAAATTGAACACACAACCTTTGAGTCTGGCGAATCATAAGGAAAGAAACCACGCGCTCACTTACGGTTGCAGCACCCTGCCATCCGGTTCGCTCGTCCGCTGTTGCCGGTTCCTCCGGACTCCCTGGGTCGAAGGCTCGCTCCTTCTTCGCTACTCCCAGTTTCTTCGGACCTCTTTCGACGAAGGCTCTCTCTTCGTCGCTCTTCCCGGTTCCTTAGGATCTTTCTCGACGAAGGTTGATCCGTAGCGCTGCCACCAGCTGATGCATTCGGAGGCGATCCTACCGCTGCCAACCAGATGTAGGGGTTGAAGGGACGGGCGTCGGGATGGAAACCCAAAACTTGGGAGGGTTTTATTCTACATTATGTACAGGGAGGTGAGCGACAATTAACAGTCTTACAGTCATTACGGGCCGGCAGCAACTCGGACGCTGCGGCCCGCGGCAAGAAGTTCGAGAGAGGTGAATCAGGGAATCAGGGAATGTCCCAGAATGCTCAGGTCTCTCTGGAAGGCTTCTTATAAACCCTCCGAGCACTGTAAGTCACGTCATGTTTGACCAATGGGAGAGTCCGCTCCGATGACGCCACTTTCAGCCAATGGTAGGCGCCCGTGTCGCGGTGTCACACCTGGCGGCTTTCTGCGGTCTTGCCTCGCAGACTGGCAATGCACTTCTAACGAGGAGAAGGGGAGGGCTGCTCATGCTCCATTGTCCGAGGCCCACCTGCTAATCCCGGCGGCGCACGAACTTGTTGGCACGTAAACTTGTTGCCTTAAACTTGTTTGCTCGGCCGCTCCTCTGGAATGTGCTTTCCTGCTTCGGCATTCCTCAATTAGCTGTGCTGCGACTAGAAGTGGTTTGGGGAACTCGAAGTAATCGCAGGAAACAGCTCCATATCTAACAATACGCACAGGCAGAAATACGTCACGCATGAGAGTCACAGTAGGTTGCCGAACAGCCCATTGTCAAGAAAGAAAGTAAAAAAAAAAGAAAGTTTAGCGACACTATCCCTTTGCTACCCGACAGCTGACTGAGTGGGAAAACACTTGAGAAGAGCTTTTAGCCGATGAACTGATTGACTGATTCCCGGGGTTCAACGTGTCAAAAATTTATAGCATGTACTGCGATTCTACAGCAGAGAATAGCTGGCCAACATGCTGTGACTGGCTGATGACGTGCTCTGCGGCTTATTCATCAGTCGGCTCCGAGGTGAAAGAACTAAAGAAGCCAGCGATAACAAGCGACAGGTAGAAATACGAAAGAGGAGTAATAAAATGCCACGTCTCGCCACTTGTACACCCCAAGGGTGCGCCACCTCCACAAAAGAAAATGACCGAGACTAGAGTCGCTAAATGAAATTTTATTTCCGAAAGGAGTTCGCTCGAGCGCATCTGCGAGTGTTTTACGTCAATCGACACCACACGAAAGAGGGCAAGGCATACTGCGCGCAATATTGCACCAGCTATCACGTCACTGCTTCGCAATATGGCTGAAACTAAAAGCTTTGTGGAAGCATGCAATTCAGCAGTGCTAAAACCCGGAGTCCAGCAGCGCTCAGCGCGCCAGAATGAGTTCAGTTGCGTAGTTGCCATGGAGACACCACCATAAGGCATAACAACATAAAACGCGGCTCGAAGTACACTGCGATCCCGCTGTATTTTCCAAACAAATAAAGGAAAAAGAAAAAGAGAGAAGGAAGCTTCCGCGTTGTACAGTATTGCGTTAAATACCGGTTTGTTTCATTGACACTTTCGTCGCAACCCGAAAGCCACAAACCATTTAAAGCAATTTCAGACAGTTGCGTTTAGTGGAAACCACGCCGTCGTTTATAGGGCAGCGTGGTCAGCGCTCTCGAGCCGCCAGCAACAAACATCTACGATCCTTCTGCGAAGAGAAATGTTTTAGGGCCACACTCGTAAAAGCTTCCGATCTCACGCGCATACTCTGATTGAAGCAGTTATTTACAAACACGCGAAGGAAAACAAATCGCTGGAAAGGGAGCCGTATATATAGAGTTACGACTCATTTCAAATATGTATCGATACATCTGAAGGGCCGTCTTCCAACGGTAATAAGAAGAAATCAATCGAAATACAGAGATATCGAGACTCGCGGTCAACGGCCGGGCAATACGAGGTCAGCAGAAGCAAGCACGACGCAAATAAAGCGGTTCAACGAATAGCGGCGAAGTTTACAGGGCTAGCTTAGAGAAAAGAGGCTACACAGAAACGCGTAGCACATATGACATATGTGGCCATCGCAAGAAAGACAGAAAAAGAAATGCTAGCTTAAAAGGCAGCTTCTCGCTTCTACAAGCACGGAACTGAGGGCAAAGAGAGCCGCGCACGCACCAGTACAGCCGCCACATGAGAGATCGGGAAGCGCTCACGGATCGAACCAATGCAAACATCGATGCCCGACCTTCCACCTGACTTCCAGCGAGCGCGTCGTCGCCGTATATACAATCGTCTTCACCGCAAGGCACGCACGCACGCCGCTTCGCTCGAGGCGGCAGGAGCGGTCGCGGCTGCCGGGGGATTTCGTTTCCCAAGACTTTCTCCTCCCCTCTTCCCGCGCTAGGGGAACGTTGGGAAAGCCTGGACACGCGCGCACCCGAGCAGCTTGGTGTCTGCATCGATCGGCGCGCGCTTACTGTACGGCTTCGTACACGGTCTTTTTGCCGAGCAGCTTGGGAGCACTTTCAGTAGACTGTGGCCGGCGGGATTAAAAGGGAGAAGCGGTGAGGGGAGGGGGCATTTGCTATTCCCCATTTCTCCCTCAGCCGCGACACCCCAGGGGGATCGAGTATATGAAGCAAAAGCTAGCAGAAAACAGGCAAACGACGTCGACAAAAAAGTAAGAAAGGAAAAGAGAAGATGACGGAGATACCGAGAATAAAAACAAAAAAAACAAAAGATGAGACGCGCGAATGTACTACGTCGTCTAGCCAGTGCGCGCTATAGCTCCTTGGAGGAAGCGGCGGAGGCTAGGGCGATAAAGGAAAACCGCTAAAGTGCCGGCGACAACCCGGACCTCGCAGCCACTTCGCCGTTCTCCACCCCGCCTTTCCCTGGCGCCACGGATACAGCCCAAGAAGTTTTCCCGTCGGGATAGAGGGAAAGAAAATAGGGAAGCAAATAGCAGAAGCAGGCGGGAGCACACACTCTTGCGACAACTTTCCCTTCGCGCATTCTCTGTAACCACCGCCCCATGCATATAACCCGCGTAGCTTCTTGCTAAGGAACGAAGAAACAAAAATAAGAGATAAAGACGTAATAGGGAAACAACGCTCGAAAAGAAAAGACTAAGAAGAGCAGAGCATGGAAGACAGTAAGAGGAAAGGCGTCGTCCCGCGTGGAGACCCGACGACCGGCCTAAAATGAAATCAGGGATAGCGTAGGAGAAAGAGTGAACCAGGAAACGAAGGAAGAAGAAAAAGAAGGGGTGTCACTCGGTGGAGGGGAGGCTTCCCCAACCAGACCTGGACGACAGGCGTCAGACGGGAGACATTCTCCCGCCTTCCCTATTCGCAAAAATGCGTGCGTGCAGCTACGTGGTGTATATAGTAGGGGGACACATACACACACATCTAGCACACATGTGTGCGTATAGAATGCGACGAGAAGGGGCTCGCGAGAGCCTTACTCGCACATGCCAAGGAGTCGGGGGAACGCTTGGAGAAGGACAAGGGTGTACCATATACCCACCCTCACAATGCCCTCTCCCTCGGCTGGTAGAACCAATCTTGGGATGACGATGACGACAAACCGAGGGATATAGGGAAGCAGACGACACGAAACAGGGGACGTATATCCAAAGGGTAGGGAAGCAGACGACGCAAAACTAAAACGCAGAAGAACGACGAACACTGAGTGCATACAGAAACCGATGATAAAGAACAAAACACGCAGGATTAAACGTAAAGAAGCAGACGACGAAAGTAAAAAAGACAGATCTAGAAGCATCTCGAGAATAGAATGAAGCAGACGGTAGGAAAAAAGGAAGATTAAGGAAGAAAAGGAAATGGAAGGGATGTCGCGGCGTCAGGCGAAGGAGAACGCCAGCAGCGAGAAACAAAGTAAAGCAATAACGATTGTATCTTTCAAGCGATATGAGCCAGGCGTCGCGTGCGAGATTCAGAATGCAAATTTCCTGCGTTCAGAGAGGTTTGGCGGGCAGGCTGATCGTGGCGCGAAGTGTCGTGCTGCGTGGGCGAGGCAGCAGTACGTGATCACTCCAGCACCCAGCCAACTGCATCGATCACGCTGAAGCACGGACGGTACTTCCGGAAACTAGGAAATCTCCGAGGCCGCTGCAAGAAGGCGAAATGTCTCTTCGCGGTCGATTCTCGATGACACGCAACGCGTCCATGCATATTGAATGTCAATATTGAATGCAAGGCGCATACACTTGGAAAATGCCGGGCGCCTAAATTTGCAGGGCGCCTAAATTTGATGAAAGTTGACGAACTACTAAGGAGCAGGCATGCAGAGTTAATTCACCGGAAAATAACCAGGTATGTGCTAAACTGCACTAGAGAATCATACTGTTACAGTGAGTCAGAAAGAACGCAAAAATGAGAGAGAGAGAGAGAGAGAGAGAGAGAGAGAGAGAGAGAGAGAGAGAGAGAGAGAGAGACGGCGTCGCCGGCTTGAAGTTCGGCCACCATAAAGCAGTGACGTCATGAATTGTGAGAGCACCTACTGGGATGATAACTAATTACAATTAAAGAATGACTACAACGTATTCTAATAAAATATTTAAAAAAACTATTTCTGTCCAAAATGACACGGCTTCGAGGAATAAACTGAAATCTATGTCGTCACTCTAAAGTACCGAACTTTCGGCTTTGGCATGGCGTGACATTCAATAATTTCCTTGACATTCAATCCTTGTAGGAGACGGAGACAAACCTAGGCCCAGAAGAAAATACTTGAATGTTGACTACAAACATCTGCACCACCATTTCTACCAGCGGTCAGCCTTTCCTCGCCAAATGAATTCCTTTTATGTATTCCATAATGCGGACTGATACAATACAGACGATTTTCGAATAATTAGAACTGCAATTATTCGAACTTTGTTAATTATTAAACACCCCTTTTGAACTCCCGTGAAAACAACAACAACAAAAAAAAGAAGACGGTCTCTCAGGAATCCGGCTGGTGCGATAGAGTAATGCCGCGTAAGAAATCTAACAGAAATTATTTTGACGAGTCATCCTACTAAAAGAAATAATGGGATGTTGTGGTATTGTTTTTTGCTTCTTTTTCCTCGACATAAACACGATACAAACAACCACGGAAGGTTCGTTGAACCGACTGCCGAAAAATCGTAATGCCTTTTACGACTCCACGCTGGCGCACAAACACGTGGGTATTACGAGAGCGGCGATGACAAAAAAAAAAAGAAAAGAAATACGAACGTTGGGATCTTGACGCGCCGCGCGAACTCTTTATACGACCCCCGGTCGACAATAAAAACTGCGACCGACGAAAATCGTCCGTCCAGAACTCCTAGTATCGGATCAACAAACGACTCGAATGATGTTACCAGCGCCAAACGAAGTCGAACGGGGACCTTTTCTCTAGAGTTCAGTTGAACACCGTGAAACCGCCTCACAAGGCTTCGTCGAGATCTGCATCGCCGATAGAGGCAATAAAAAGGCAGCATTAAAAGACGACAGGCATCGTGAAGAAGAAACACGGCTTGTAATTCTCACCCCCCTCGGTATACATGTTAAGGGTGCGAGTACCTATAGCATGCCAGCGCACTGGCCTCAGGGTGTAAGCACACGTAGTAGTCTCGGCTAAGCGGGGAGAAGAGGTCACGGTGTACGGAGCCTGACGCGGGTATGCAATGCGGAGAGTCCAGTAAAATACTGGAGAACCGGGAAATCTTTCGCCTTGAACTTGCCGCGCGCGGTCAGTATTTCATGGTTGGAACTGTTGTATGGCACACTTGAACAGTGGTTTGGGTCGTGAGAAAAGGTTGGGTGCATAATTTGGATCTCAGTATCTAATAAATTCCTGTACTATGTTACGTCATCGTCGTATTGTGACTGTTGCATTCTTTTATATTTACTGTCCGCACCCTCTCTCCTTACTCAAGGCCCCCATGTGACTTTAGGGTAAATAAAACAAAAGTCGAATGAGAGCAATGACAGTAAACGCGACGTGGGATTCGGATCATACATGACGTGGTAGGAATAAACGTTGCATTAGAATAGCTCATGTAGGACATCACGGCCACTCGTTGTGAACCTTTTAAGAATTATTTTGTTTAACCGAATGTATTTGAAGGTCTAGCACAAACCAATAACACACGAAGATAACGGACGACGACACAAGCATTGCCTTTTAACTGAACTCGCAACAAGAACACAGGGCATATAAACAAGCGGAACGCACCACTAAAGGCGAAAGCCACGAAGAATATTACCAAAAGCGCAGATAAACACGTGACGTAACACGTGATGCAGGATCAAGTTCCACGAAAATTCGTTTACCTCGTAAGGCGCAGTCATTTTCCGCGGAACTTCATATGTCTACTAGTCTCACAGGATGTGATATTGTTTGGCCCGACTCGCAGGAATTAGTCAATCGCTGTTGGCGCCTATGACAAAAACAGACTGTTGTGAAGACAGGACGATAGAGCCTACGAGTTAATATTGTTCTGTCACCGTGGGATATACGACAGGTATTTGTGATGCGGCGTAACCTGTGCTTCCGAAAATTTGAATGAAAGAGAGAAAGAAAGAGACAGATAGAGAAAGAAGTCTGTCGTGACGACAAAAAAGACAAAAAAAAAAGAGAATCAGCAGAGTTGGCGAATTGGGTACTTATACAGGAAAACGCAGAAAAACAACAGGCACTCGCCTGCGCAGAGCCGTTCCAGTCACGTCTGCACTTACTGCCTTTAGACTGCGCGTCAACTTGTCCATCGAAGGACTGCCCCCTCTGGTCGACAGCGGTGGAGGAGCCGTAGAAATCGACGCCTCGAAGAAGCTGCAAACCTTAGAGCCAGCGACGGGTGAAAGAATCCAGCAAAACAATATAAAATGTTCTTGTATTGCGGTCACGCCGAAATCCCCCCCAATTTGGTGGGACACGGTAAGGCACTCGGGTGGCAAACGCAGCCTCTTCGCACCCATCAAACCTTGCACACCTTTCCCGCTACCGCACGTGCGCAGAAGGCATGTTCGAGCAAAAGATTCAGCTTTAATAAACGCTTTAGACGGATGATGGAATAAGGCTCCATAGCAAGGTGTCAGCATAGTTGTGGCTCAGTTTAGTTTTGGACTTTTCAGATCCACTTTCCTTTCAATACGTTACGTGATTATACATCTTGAATGAACAACATATGACACCTGCAACGGTGGCTCAATGGTTGAGGCGTTTTGTTACTGAGCACGAACGAGGTCGTGAGCTCGAATCTCGGCCGCAGGAGCAGCAGCATTCAGATGAAGGCGATATGGAAAAAAAAAAGGAGAAAAAGAAGCGGTCGTGTACTTAGATTTAGGCGAAACGTTCAAGTTACCCAGGTGGTACAAATTATTCCAGAGACTTGCACAACGGCGCGCCTCATGACCCACTGCGGGCTTAGCCAACGCTAAACCCCCCAAAGAACACGTCACAAAACGCTTACAAACAATTGTAAGCATTATGGGTATCTAGCTGCTCGAAGTAGATAGATAGATAGATAGATAGATAGATAGATAGATAGATAGATAGATAGATAGATAGATAGATAGATAGATAGATAGATAGATAGACAACAAAGGCAGGGAGGTCAACCAGACAAGCATCTGGTTTAATAATATATGGGGTTTTACGTGCCAAAACCACTTTCTGATTATGAGGCACGCCGTAGTGGGGGACTCCGGAAATTTTGACCACCTGGGGTTCTTTAACGTGCACCTAAATCTAAGTACACGGGTGTTTTCGCATTTCGCCCCCATCGAAATGCGGCCGCCGTGGCCGGGATTCGATCCCGCGGCCTCGTGCTCAGCAGCCTTACACCATAGCCACTGAGCTACCACGGCGGGTGAGCATCTGGTTTGCTACCCTACACTGGGGAAAGGGGGAATAAAAAGAGGGAACGGGTGCGTACTTCGCGCATGGTGGAAGATGTACGCTAAGCCCGGCGCGCTTCGAGCACTGCACCGGTGCGCGAAAAGCCGCTTCCACCAGGGGCGGGTGTGGCGTGTGAGTGAGTGAACAGTAAATTGTGCAGTTATCAAAGGACGATAGCATGAGGTGATGTGAACAAAACGTTGCAGGAATAAAGCACGTTTCGTAAACACGCCTAAATAGCGAATCTTTCTATAGTTGCATAGTATAGTAGTTGTATAGCAGTTGTATAGTTGTATAGTGTATAGTAGTTGTATAGTATAGAAAATCTATAGTTGAAAGTGAAGCGCTGTGTCTGTGTATCTGTTTCTTTCTTCGTCCTCGTCCAGTCGCGCTTATACACTTACCATGGAATGTTTGGAATGTTCACCGGCGATTACGATACTCCCTAACGGGGAATTCTTTGGCGCAGCTCTATACATGTTTTCATTTCGCAATATATTGGCTAGCGAAGACAATCTGTCTCGTGCGGCACGTTGCAAATGGAGCGAAGTGCGGCGCGACTGCCTCGCTAATCTGGGGATTGCGAAAGCCAGCGCGAGGGTGACACGTGGGCGCGATTCAGAGCAGACGACGCGCGCTACTCTGGCGCCATCTCGTAGCCACTGTCACCTCACTACGCTTTTCTCCGCACACTTTCGCCATCCTCCTCTCCGCTTTCCGCCACTTGGTTCCGCTGCACCCTCCTCTCCGTTTTCCTCCTCACGTCTTTCATCTCCCGCTGCGCCGCGCGCTCGCTTTCATGTTTCGCAGTGCTCGTTCGATCGGTTACGCCGAGGCACACCGACGCTCGCCGCAAGAAAAGGGCGCCTAAGAGCTGCGCGTTAAAACAGCACGGGGCATTCCGCAGTTAAGCGCAAATCAATCAATCAATTCAACAGAATAATACAGAATAAGTGAACATGCAAGTTCATACTAAGTGTTAATGCACAGGCCCACTGTCACTTACAGCCAACAAGGTTATTAAAGCTTGCAGAGATCACCGCTTTAGTGATGCGTTAACCCGTAGGAAACTTTTCTGTGCCACGGTGCCAGTATATGTTTTGCTGAGATCTCTGTCTGGAAATCCAACCGGCTTGACAGTAAGCTGCTCGAATGTAGCGACAGATATACAGAAGCACACGTCCACTTTCGATCGGGCGGCCACAGTGAGAGCTTTATATGACGCATTACAACTTCGCCCACAGCGATCACGAATGTCTCGAAGCGGGAAGGCGCGCTTACGAAACAAACCGACAAAACGCTTTACGAGTCCTTGGAAGTGCAGATGGCGACACAGAACGACAGCATAAATATGCGATGCGGACAAAGTGCGCCGCGCAGCAATCGGGACGAGACGGGTGGAGAGGCGGGTTGGACACGACGCCTTGGGAAACACGCCCGGGCAATAAATATAGCCCCCGATGCGATCTCCCAGCGCGCAAACACGCGCGCCACAGAGGCGACATATGGAGTTGCCGCGGCGGCGCCCGGTCGGCCAGAACCACTGAGCGAACCGAGACATCCACTTTCTTGTTGTTGCTGATCGAATCAACGCGCCGGCCGCTTTGCCGCACGGCACGTTCCACTCGGGTAACACGGACGACTCGCGTCGGATGTCCAGACTCACTTGGTTTGTGCGGAGTTGCGTGAGAGTTAGCGAGCCAATACAGCGGCATGCTTGCCGGTGTGAGAGGCGTTCCTCGGGCGAATATTGGTTTTTCAGTTAGACTTTTCTTTCCTTAGTTCTAAACGGAAATAGCAAAGAGAAAAAAAATCCAGAGAGGTCAGTAGACGCGCTCCCGGTTTGCGACCCTTCGCAGGGGGAAAGTTGTTAAGGGATAAAAAAGAAAGGAGATAGATAACACTGAGACTACCGCCCCATCTGGAGGCGCACGTCGACACTGCAGTTGTTTAGCGAGGTCTGCAGACGTGGTTGTCTGAGCTTGAGGTATTGGTGGTCGGCATGGCGGTGCACCGCATGGGGCACGTATATGCGAGGTCCACGCAGATACATAAATTAACCCTGATCTGGTAACCCATTTCTCGTTTCTGCCGTCAAAGCGTCAACATCACCGAGAAAGGTACCATTCAGCTCTTATCTGTTACATTTGGAAAGAACCGAAACAAGTTACAGTGGGCGAGAGACAGCCTGGCACTGCCATTTGTATACATTTAGGTCGCAGTTTACGCTAGATAAGCTGCTTTGAAAGTGCGAGTTTTATGGACGTCGTAGAAAGTGCGTAGAATGTCAATATAAAACTTCCAAGAAGTATTTGGATAAGCCTACAGAAACCCAAGTATTAGGCTCTATATGATATATTCAGCAGACATGCACCAATTCTAGGCAGTTGTGATTCTATTTCATACTCTGAGTAAGGAGTAAGGGCATCGCGATAACCACGCTTGAGCGCTTTTATTGTCTTTGTCGCTTGTTTTTTTCGAGCGCAGCCCGTTCTTGCGGCGAGCGTCGGCGTAACCGAATGAACAAGCACAGCGAAGGATGAAAGAGCGAACGCGCAGCGCAGCGGGAGATGAAAGATGTGAAGTGGAGGTAGAGGGTGCAGAGGAAACACGAGGCCGAAAGCGGAGGAGGAGGGTATGTGGTGCGAGAGGCCTGGTCAGGCGACCACTAACGTCGCCTTTAGTCTCCTGCGTCACTACAATCCCGTGTTGTCAAACAAATAAAGAATGAATTAATGAAAACGGTGGCGAAAGCGTGAGAAGAAAAGCGCAGTGCGGCGACGACGGCTACGAGGTGGCGCCAGAGTAGCGCACGTCGCCTGCATGGAAACAAAGCGCTGCATGAGCGGAGGTCTGTCTGCGGCGGCTTCTGTGAATCGCGCCCGCGTGTCGCCCACGCGCTGCCTCTCGCGATCTCCCGATTAGTGAGGCAGTCGCGCCTCAATTCGCTCCATTTGCAACGCGCCGCACGAGACAGATTGTTCACGCCAGCCAATATATCGCGCAATAAAAGCACGTACAGAGCTTCGCTCAAATTTTGCACTAGAAAGCATGGTAATCACCTGTGAATTTATTCTTTCCTTTAATGGGCGGTTAAACACACTGAGGTCCTGTTCGAGTCAAATGAAGGTCAGTGAAGGTTATAGCATCAACAGTTGTTATGCCACGTTTTCGTTTACTTGACGCGCATCATGGGCCTTGAAATGTTATAGAATTTTAAGTTAGAATTCAAGAAGTCTGCTAAAGAAACTGTAGTAACGCTCACTGAAGGAAACACAAGCTAACACAAACAGCAATTTTTGTAAAGGGTTATATCGATAAAATATGCCCTCACCACTGGGTTCTCCAAATAAAGCCTATGCAAGATTACTGAACGTCTCTACAGACTTAATAAGACGTCAACAAAGGTTACTGTTATGCATAAGCATTAGCAACCGCTTTGATCACGCGTCACAACACGGTGCTCTGTAATTCTTGAAGCGACACGAGAGCTACGATTAGCTGAGAAAACCGTACTAAGTAAACACCAATGTTCTTTCTTTTTTTTTTCATAGGCAGCCAAGCGAATGCTCTATAACAATTATAAAATCTGGCATTGAGGCTCAACGAATTCTCCCGGGACACCTTATTAATTCTCACCGCAAGCAAACGCCAACTCAACAAAATGCCAAGACCAATTTTTATATGCTATTCTACATAAAGTAAGCCTAACGCACATGAGAGAACACAAGTCAGGTCAACCCCGATTCCGTGAACAATTAGGCGAGATCGGGGCCACGAATACACTTGTACAAGTGTGTACTAAAATGTTGGAAATGTTCGATTTTCCGTTTGTCAGAAAATGCTACCGAATGCAAAGTAATCATGCAAAACCCTGCGTTCATATTAAATACTGCAAAAAAGCTATATTAAATTTCACCACAAGTAACTGCAAAGTCAAGAGAAACTCAACAGTCGCTTTTATACGAGTATCCCACATAAAGACAAGCTTCACGTACTTGCGAGAACCTGTGTCGGGCCAAGCCGCACACAGGAGTGCAGTAGCAGCGAAACTATAGCGGACACTTCGCTTCTAAAAGACCGCACTAACGATGATCCAAGATTTAGTATTAGTAAGATATTGTGGAAAAAAAAGAAAGCCAACGAAACGCAAGCACCATAACCCTTGCGAAAACTTAGGTTGAGATTAAATGGGTTCTTCCAAGAAATTATCCAAATTCGCCGAGTCTTCTCGTGCTTTAATTACTGCTTGCCCGGCGAAAAAGGAGAAACAGCTATTTCAATAGAATGGCAGCAATGATTTCAATCAGATTTCTTGTCTCTAACCATTCTGAAAGCATACAGCGAAATTCAGTAGGTTCCCCAAATACACACTATCGAAGTTCAACGTATGTAAATGTGTACTCGATAAAAAGTCAGCAGCGACTTCTACACTTTTCGCATCCCTCATAACGATGCGCTTCAGGTACTTAAAAAAAAAAAAAAAACACGGGTCGGCTAAAGGCAGACTCCGGAGTCCGGCAGCAGATCGAGAGACCACAAAACGACACTCGACTCGTAAAAGACCGCATTAACCACAAGCCTCGGCGATTTCCCTTCCTTTTTTTTTCTCTCTCAGTCACACACTGCCGAGCAGGAGAGACAACCTCTCACACGTCTCGCCCGGGCCACACAGCCACGTGGGATCGTTAAAGAAAAGCACAACGGCTCGTTTGATCAAACGCCACGTCACAACGATGGTATATGTAAAAAAAATATATATATATATATATATTCGAGAAGAGGTCCACGTCTCGTTTCCAAACGAGCACTTTCACTTCGCCCTGACTACATATCCGTTCGCCGACGACGACTGGTGCTCGACGAAGCCGTTAAAGAGCCATAAATTGCGCGCTGCGTTTCGACTCGCAAGTTTCTTTTTTAGCAAATGTCGCGCCCTCGAGCGGCACGCCCGTGTACTAAGTGCATACAGACGAGACACACCCGCACGAACTCCGCGACAAGCAGTATCCCAGGCTACATTTCGTCTCGTGAAAATGCGTGCAGCGTGGTCACAGCTGTGGCCGATCGCGTAAGCCATTCGATAACGAGAATCGAGTGAAAGTTCTAGTCCACTGCAAAAGGTCTTTCATGTGAAACACTCAGATGCATCGCGATGTCGCTTGAATTGTGTTCGAACTTCGGCACATCTTGTGAACGGTGTAATGTATAAACAGAAAACATTACACGATATGAGAGTTCTTTTTTTTTTTGCGCTGTAGTTGCTTCCTTGCACATGGTATAGATGTCACCTGATAACAGAGGAACCCTTTTTTTTTTCTGTGGAATTTAAAATTAGTGGGGTTTGACGCGCCGGAGCCGCGAGCAGATTATGAGGCACGTCATGGTAAGGGACTCGGGATTAATTTTGACCCTCCCGGGGATTCTCCGAGGTCAACCCAAAGCTAAGTGCACAAGCGTTTTTGCATTGCGCCTGCATCGATACACAGTCCCCGCAGGTGGGTTCGAACCCTTGAATCTCATGTTCAGTCGCGCGACATCCTAGCCACTAAGCTAACACGGCGGATTACAATTTTGTTTAGTCACAAGGACCAGAATAAAGAGGGAAGTAATGGAGGCCATACATATTGGAATGGGAGGGGACGAGTGCATTAGAAAGGCATCAGTTGTCGTTATACAAGAGGACGAGGAGGAGGAATAAACGTTTATTTTTGAAACAGTATCCCGGGGTAAGCCCCCGTTCTACTCTAGGTGGGAGGTCTCCTCTTTCAGGAACCCTCTGGTCCTCGCTGCGCTATCAAGTACAAAATAATTTCAGGTTTTTACAAGCGAAAATTTTTCTTCACCCTGTATTGCGTTTGCGATAGCTGCGTCAGTACCAGTACTCGTGGGTGTATTTTCACACAGTGTTGATCTTATTTCGAACTGTTTTGTCAAGCATAAGACCCGTAACTACGACAGCGCTGCACGGAATTGGCGCGACGGTGTATCTATGTCCAACCACGATAGCCAGCATAAAGACTCCTCCTGACCGGTAGTGATTCCGGGAACACAAGGGCCGGTAGCCCCTGCGAGCTCGCGGAATCCTCGCTGAGCCGTCAAGCGTGCGACGTGTTCTAACGAACGCCGTGAAACGTCCGCTACGCCGCGGGGCCATTGACACCGCTGCTCCGCGGCTGGATTATACACGCGCTGGTCAACCACAGGCGAAAGCCTCATTAGCATATCATTATGGTTTACGGTTTCTTCGGATGTAATGTTCGGGTGCTGCTGCTCCCTGACCGGACGGATGGGGAGAAAGATGTTAACATATCTGAGTTCATCGAGCATTATTAAAAAAAAAAGGGAAAACCCAAAGAGCACACTGTCGAGACGGTAAGGCGACGGGAAGTTTGCCATGCGAGATGTACAGTCGCGGACAGAATAAAATGGACCACGGGATCTCCGAAAACGTTCAATTCCCTAGCAGCCTGTAGCAGTAACCAGTAAAACTGCCCACGACAACGTTTTTAGCATATTCTAGTCGAGGTCCAAAATGCAAATACTAAATTGCGTTGTGAGGTTGCGGAAATATTCAGCTTTTTCTTAGATTTGATGGTCCATAATATTCTGTCCGCGACTGTACGTAGCCGAATGAGCAGCAACAATCGACCGTCTGCATACCAAAACGGCTAATCGGGAACTTCGTCTGCGTCTTCCGCATTTCAATGACGTCAAGGGAAAGAAGTCGGAGATTAAATTTATACAAAGAGGCTAATGAGGTAGGCTAGAAGGCAGATGTGTAATTAAAGTGATACGGCCGAAGTAAGTGGTTGCACGCAGCATATTAAATTTGATGCATCGCTATCACAGGATGAACTCAGTCGATGTGTGGCTCTTCAGTTAATATTGCGTGCGATAATGTCTCAGTTTTGTTATTCTTTCTGACACGAAAATGAAGACACGATATCGGTTACGCTATAGCTCAGTCTTCACGAAATGAACCAGTGATCCACGTTAAGTAAACGAGATCAAACGTTTATTTCGATGCAGGTTTGCATATTCAAAGACCAAGAAAACACGCGGAGGCAGGACACATCTCGCAAATAATTCATTCATTCATTCATTCATCCACTCATTCATTCATTCATTCATTCATTCATTCATTCATTCATTCACTCATTCGATCGATGAATCAATGAATGAATCAATCAATCAATCAATCAATAAATCAATCAATGAATCAATCAATCAATCGATCGATCGATCAACACACTGCAGTGGCTCAGCAGTTACGGCGTTCTGACACTAAGCGCATCATTAATTCAAGCCGTCATTCATTCATTCTCAAAAATGAAAGGCATAGTGGGCGCAAACAAAGGCGAACAACATTGAAAGAAACACACGACAGCTGGTGCATCACTGCACAAATTTCCATTCAAAGTGCGCTTCGCAGATAAAAACGTGACCGAGCAGTCTCAATTCACGTACTTATGATTCATTTTTCGATTCATTCATTCACCTCGATGAGACTTCACACATCGGATTGCTTACCAAACTGGACATATGCATGGAGAACTTTGACGCCCTTTCGTGAGTAGAAATGACGTCCACGGTCAAAACGCGCGGAGATGGGCCAGCGAATTGTGATCTTGGGTTCGCGGGACGCTTCGTCAATCGCAGGATTCCACCGACGAACACATTGAGCGACTACTGCAGGTCCAGATTTACACAGTTTTAATGTTTCTTTTCGAATTGGAAAATCATCGCGTATAGTTCACGGCTTCAGACAAGCTATAGGAAGAAAAAGAAAGCCATATACCTTAGACAAATCGACAGATGGAGATTGAACAAGTCGTTAGCGCAATCGGAGCGTCACGTGACATTGATTAAGGAGCAGCATACGTGATTATGAAGGAGATCGAAAATGACGCCGCGGGTGGCTCAACGAGTACACGTCCTCTGCGCGTACGCTCGTGCTTCTCTCTCTCTCTCTCTCTCTCTCTCTCCGCCATCCACGAGGTTTTGTCACGTGACCCGCCCCCTACGCGCACGTCTCAGGGTATCTTGCATGCGTGCGTGCCTTGGCACTTTAATCAATTTCGCTCGTTTGTCATCGAAGCCGCAGTCTCTCATTCTCAATGACCGCGCAGCGCTCTATAAGTATAAAGCCCGGTGACTGAAAAGTGCCGGCTCTTCCTGTTTCCTCGGGTTGCGCCTAACTATTAGTGCCCTCGCCGTTAGCATAGCTCTCCGGGCGTTACCACAGTGGATAGAGTCTCCATCAGCGTCCCCTGAATAGCGAGTGTGCTTTCCTTTCCAGCTTAGACCTAACCGACGACGTCTTCCCGGAAGGACGAAGGCGGGGCAGAAAGGAAGAATGATATATATAAAAAAAGAAGGAAACAGTGATACATCGTGTCTGTTTTGCCGCTATATACTCTCCTAACGGTCGTCCGTTTTAATAAGCTTTGGCGGGACGCGAAGAAGGCACGGAAAAAAAAAAACGAAAAACATAAAGCCCTGGAGGAGCCTTTGTCGCTAACGACGCCCTAGGGTGGTTCATTCCTTGCAAGAGCGTTAGAGAGAGGCGTGGAACGTCTCACATTGAGTACATTTACTCAGAAATTAAACACATCCGAGAAATTTTAAATAGAAAAAGGCGGCGGGAGAAGAGAGGTAAAAACAAAAACAAAAGAAGAAGAAAGACGATTGATGTGTATTCCTTGCTGCCGGGTCGTACACGTGGAAAGCGAGCACCATAAAATCAGGCATACATCACATTTATTCGATTATAATGAACACCTTTTTTTTCAGGAAACATTTATTTGAAAGTGACATGCTCGTTTGATTCCAGTACGGAATGAAGACTGCAATGACAAGCTAACCCCACTGACATTAAACAATTCTGTAATCCACTCCAATCCACACTACACTGCAGCTGTACGAACTGCGGTAGCCTTGTGCCTGTTCAGTAAGTTCATTAGGCTAAAATCTAAACACTGTATAGTTAGGATGGCATAGTATGTAAGGCATTTAAAGCGCGTTATACTTCGAATGTCGTAGATGCCATCACTGAGCTGGGCAGCTGATAATCACAAGGAGGAATCTGCAGCTCGTTCCCGCGTATACAAAGCTCTTTCTACAAAAAAAAACTTCAGTAGCTGATAGTCCGGAATACAGATGAGGAAACGCGGGTGAGGATGTGCAACATACACTGCTGAATGTCCGTGGCACGACACGAGGAGACAGCATTTAGCACGTGATTCAATGACGTTGGACCGCAGGTCCTTCAACCTCCGGAAGATCTTGGGGCCATGGCCAACATATTCAATGCAAAGACGAACGTTACTGGTCCTCCCAAGATTTATAAGGGCGAGCAATATTCTCCGAAACTATTGAGTGGAGTGTTCAATCTGTGATAAGCTCACAGTATGTGATTGATTTGACCCTGCTTTGGCCCATTCAATGCCTGGATTCACACCTTCATGTGAACCTAAACCACGTTTTCTCTTGTGCTCTGATTTTAGTGTAACTATTGTGTGACGGCACTTTGTGTTGACATTAGTGTACTTATGTGACTGGAGTTTGTGTTGCTGCGTTTCTCAGTTGATTTTCAGTTCTCGTGTGGCATTAGTGCACTTCTGTGACTGGACTTTGTGTTGTTTGGAGTTTACTTTTAATGCGCTCCAGGGATTTCTTTTTGATACATCTATGTGAAAAAGAAGCATCCGGCGTCAACATCTCCTAAGCACCATATAATAAAAAAAGAAGGTAAGACAATGTCCAACACTACTAAGGGTCAAAGTAAAAGCCCGGAAAATCAACGCTGAAAGGCTGATGTGGAGAATGTACAGTCGACCAAAAAAAGTTTACGGACCACAGGATCTCAGTAAATTCAAGATACCCGAGCGGCCTTTAAAAGCAGCCAGTAAAATTGTGTATCACAATGTTGTTCGCATATGCCACAAAAGGCTAAAAATGGGAATAACAGGCTGTGTTTTGAGACTGAGGAGGTATTCAGCTTTGTGTCAGATCTCTTGGTCCGTAAACTTTTTTGGTCGACTGTACGTCCAGAGTGGCGCGGTAGATGAGTGCGCAGCGTACGCGTATCGACTAACAACATACAAATATTTCCACACATCGTAAGAATTCGTAATCGTCTACACACGATGACAAATTGGAACGTTAGCTTGTTTGTTTGTTAGTGTTTTTTCTTAGTGAACTCATTATTGACGGTGCGCGCGTTCAGAATACGGCGCTGGTGCGCAGGCATAATTAAGTGCCAAACCAGGTGTACGGCAGGGTCTAGCGCTTGTCAAAGCAAGGTCGACAGATCTCACTTGGTCGACCGATTCCGTAAGATCAGTCTGTCTCCCAGCGTTCATACTAGGTCCTAACGATAAACCTTATCTCAAAGAACAAATCTTGGCGAGGGCTGAGCGTGTCTCTACACACGCATGCCAAACAAACAAACAAACAAACAAACAAACAAACAAACAAACAAACAAACAAACAAACAAACAAACAAACAAAAACACCAGCCCGAACGTTCTTTCAAAGACGGGTGCATTTTGTTACCGCGGACGAACATCGTTCGCTTTCCATCGGCTCGACCTATTCATCAGGAACCCCTCTTGCCGTTCTATGAGGCCGCGGCCATCATTGACCAAACCATCATGACCATCCTTTCCGCCGACTCTCTTCCTCCGCCGGCTCAAAAGGACTCCGATTGAAGATGCTCGGCCGCATTGAGCACGAACCGGCAGAGTAGAGAGTGCGCCTCCCGCCGAGGTTTCTTCGAGACACAGTGCCGGTATGTGAAAAAAAAGAAAAAACGACCGAACTGTTTCGGGGCTCGAATAGGAGGCAAAGAACGTCGCCCGAACACACCTATGTACCTGTAACGGTCCGATGCCGCAGTAAAGGTGAAAATAGGACCGACACGGCTGCATGGAAGTCGTGCTGGGGCGCTCGACGTGCAGTTTCGCGATGCTGTGTGCTGGTTAATACCGGAAAAATGTGCGAAGCAGCGCAGACAGAAGGAACAAAAAAAGCAACGTCACGCGTTCCTCGCAGCACTGCAACAGCCCCATATAAACTAAGAACAAACAAAGAAACTATAAGGGACAGGACAGAGTGCTGACGTTCAACTAACAGTTTTATTGATGGCAGCTCGCCAGTTTGTGCCAAGGCCCCATCAATATAAGACGGGGCCACACAAGGAAAAGAAGGTACTAGACAAGATTCCTGCTGCCATCTTGTCTTCTAGTGACGGGTCCTTGGCATACATTGGCAAGTTGCCCTCAACAAAACTGCTAGCTTACAGTCAGCACGCTGGCCTGTCCCTTCTAGGATTCTTTTTTTTTCTATGCTTATGTGCGTTCTGCAACACAGCTATACGAGGACTCCGTCACCAAATGAAGCGCAAACAAACATTGTTGAAGAACACTAGACGGCAGCCCTGCTTATGTACAGGACAGTGCAGTGTCCAGTGCGTATTGCTTCGCAGTCAGACGACGTTCTTTGTTTTCCTGTTCATTCCCATTTGTGTCCTTTGCACTTGTATGGCTTTCAGAAACTTGAATGCCTGCCAACTTGCTCAATGATCAGTTGAGTTCCGCTATATGAGCACTGCATCAAGCGATCCGCTCTACTGCAATTAGACAGTGACTCATCATTTCAACAGCGCGAAGGATGAAGTCTAGAAAAGACGCAGAGACGACAGGACCCTACACTGTCAGGTCGTTGCTGTGCCTCCTGTAATCTTTGGCTGCTCACCAGTACAGACGGCAGGACTGTGAAAAAAAAAAAAGCCCGTCTCTTGACAGCTTGGCAAAGCTTACAGCCCTTGAAATCGATGCTCGGCAGCGACACGATATCACCTATAGCTATCTGCTCCATAAAGCGATAAAAAAATAATGATGCAATGAACAAAGACACCCTAAGAATCCGATCGCAATGCATTTTGGTTTAACAGATGTGAAGAGGATAAAAATATTTATTTCATGCAACAAAAATTTTCCTTTCATGAAAGCTTCTTTCTTAAAAACCAATTGTGGAAGCGCGAGATTTTCTTCGTGGTTTCTTGAAGTTACTAGGGGAAGCACAAAGTTCTTTCATGAACTGCCCCATGTAATTAAACCATGAAAACAGTGAATATGTCACTGGCGGAGCATAAAGATTTGTTCTCTAAGCAAAAAATAAAGAAAGATTATCTGTTCATACTACCAGTGCTAGTCGAAATTTTAGGTAAACTCAGAAAAAAAGTGCAACAATAACAGCTCACTGCCGGTGTATAATGAAGCCGTTATCTTTAACCTGGCAAATTATCAACTCTGCGTTAGTAATGCAGAGTACTGCTACAAATAAGTTAGCGACAAGAAGAAAGGCTGAGTAAGGGCGAGCGTAGTTAGAGCGCATCATTTTAGAAAAGACGGTCGCGCGCATTAAATCCTGCGACGACTGCATTCCTGTCTCGTACTATATATGCATACACTGAAAGTAGCCGTCGCTCGGCTTCCCGCACCAAGACGCAATCAGAACCGCAATTACCGTTCCCCAAATAGCGCTATCAAGCGCCTGAAAAAAGTGAAGGTTCTTCAATGCGGAATCAGCACATAAGCACGCTAACGGACTTGACGTAATCACTTCCACAGACAACAAAGCCTAAATTGACTCTGTATGGAGGGAGCATCCGCAAGTCTACGCGCTTAGTGTCGATTCTGCACACTTGGTGACATTTCCTATTTTCTTCCTACCGGCTGAGAACAAGTTCCGGACAATTACAGCGGGCCAACTCATTTAGTATAGGCCTTCTTCAACATGTGCGCCAGCAGTCTTCCTCGGCCAAATTTACAACGAAAGCGCGCAATCTTATGTGTGCATAACCTCACCCTCTCTCCCGGACCTGGAAACGTGCCGAATTCCTTCCGCGTGTCCATTCCCAGAATTGTCAAAAACCTCCTCTTTACCTTATCTAACCTTCTCGGCGCTTGTAGTGTATAGGCTAGAGAGAGAGCTCAAGCGTGCACAAGAAGCTCGGCTTTTCTAAGAAGCACGAAACTGGTCCTCTGCTCGAATCAGCGCAAACCCGCGGCGCCAGCTGACTCAGGAGCGCCGGTAACGACCGCTGTGCGCCGTCCCGTTATAGGCGTCGTGCAGCGCAGTCGTATTAGTCGTCGTATAGTCGTCTTCAGGAAGCGGAGTTTGCGGGCGCGGGGGGGGGGGGGGGGGGAGCGAGACTGGAACGGCGCGGTTTTTATGCCCGGCCATCGAGAAGGCGAAATTTGCAAACCGCAATGCCGCCTTGCTCGAGAAGTAAAAGAAAGCATCAGTGGAAGAGGAAGAGGGGGCGAGGAGGAGGGTACGGCAAAATCTTCGTTTATCTCCTCGAACTTCGTGCTTGAGAAGCATGCAGTGCCATCGAAGCTAGCGTCACCGTGTGGTGATCAACGGCGAAATCAGGACTGTAATGCGGCAGTGTTGCTCAGTTTAAGGTTTCTTGCTCAGCAGCAATGCCTGCCTATAATGTGCCAATTAGGTGGCCATAATTCGTGGATGCTCGAGTAAATTATTACTCGTTTACAATTAATGTAAAGCGTTGACAGCCTTCGGAAGTTCAATTAGCTGCGCCTTTCGAATTATGCAACTTCACATGAAATATGAGCATCAGATGATACGGAATGCTGTACTTCTAAAAGGTGTTAAAGACCTGAACTACTTTTCAGGTGCGAATCACATATAGACCCATTATCAAAATATGTAGATTCTATTAAAATTAGGCAGACCGACAACGAAGCCATGACGTATCCCTTTTTGTCGACTAGTGACCCTATAGGCTTTCAATTACAAGAAGAAAGTTTGGAAATTAGTTTACTTTAGGTTGGGACAAAGACAAAAAAAGCTTGTCGACGTCATTTGTCTATATGTGTACAATCTTTACGGCCAAGGGAACTCTTAATATTGCAAAACAGTCTCCTTGTAGCTTATAGACAACGTACAGATTTAAGTTAATGTAATTAACTCTTGTGAGGACAGTGTAGGTTGGAATGGTTCGGGATTGTTTGACAACCGTGTGCAGCCGTGTGCATTGACTTAAATAAACGAGTAATCGGCACCATTTCATGGCTTCAGCATCTCCTATCACCGAAGCAAAAACTGAAAAATGCTGTCTAGAAACAGTTTCTATAGATCTCTCTAGAAATACGTAGACAATGCCTGAATATTACTATAAGCAGGGAGGGAACTATCTCTAACGCTATAACACCACAGACTGCACCATGAGGCATGCACTTTAAGGCTTACGCGTGCCTTAAATGCGAACAGTAAATCGACAGCTGTCACAGATAAAGATGGCAATTCAGCAGGAAGGCAAATAGGCCCATGAGACGTATACAGGTCGTATGCAGGCTACTTAAATGTGCAGCTAGAAAAACCACGGCACACAACGGATGCTACGTCTGGAACAACGACACTTCAGGAATCGTCTGCGTACACACACAAACTTTCTTCGTGATTTAAGCTTCCAGAATGGCTAAGCATCGGCTCTGGCGGTGACAACGCTGCATGCTTTTGTAGCGAGGCAAAAAGGAAAAAAAAAGGCGCTGTAATGATAGGGAATAGCGAGAGGCGAGAGTTCCGGCCAGGAGATCCAAACTGCCGCGCACGCAGCGCGCGCGGTCGGCGGAAATTCCTCGACTCGACTACTGCTCGAATGCGATTGCTCCGGTCGGCAGCAAATTCGCCTCTCCCTCCCGCCACAGATACTCCCCTCCCCCTTCCTCCGCTCTCGGCTTTCCTCGCTAAAATACAGACACACGCGGTCCTCGGGAAAAGCACATAACACGTATACCAAAGCCTTCCTGCCACCCCCAAGTTCCCGTTCGTCTGTTCCCCAAACTCCCGTTCGTCTGCTTCCCCAAACTCCCGTTCCTCTGCTTCCCAAGCTCAAGTTGGTCTGCGTGCGTGTGAGCGTGTGTGCGTCTGCACGCGCATGCCTACACTTTCGACCTGGTTTTTATTATTGTCGTCTGCTTTTCGTCTGTTCTCCGGAACAGACGACCGGAGAGAGTAAGGCAAGCCGGGCGAGCCAATGGGACTCCCTTTCCACCTTTTATTTCTTTCTCCTTCTTTCTCTGGCAACCGAGAAAACCGCGGAGGAACGCTCATTTAACCGAACGCTGAATGTGCGATTGCCTAAGCAAATGGGGGGATATATGGCGCCCGTGCGGCGCCGCAGTGACGGCGACGGCACGAGTGGTAGATTTGCATAATTGCGATTGGCCTTCTCGCCCTTTGTGGACAGTTAGGCCCTGTGTTTTCCTCTCAAGTTTCGTTACGTATCACATTTTTTTTCTTTTTTTGCTTTCGTTGTTGTTTTTTTCTCCTCTTCCATTTGAGTGGTTTTAGTCGGTTTTGCCAGCGTCGGCGTGTGTCCGTGTCACCGCTCGTCGGGGCGACCGAATGACTGCGAGATTTTGCCTGGCGTTGCGGAAAGCACGAGAAAAAAATAATACAGAAGTCCTTGCGAGCGCATGTGGCAGAAGTGAGAGGCGTGACGACACAAAGCGACAAAGCGAATTGTACGATTAGTAGCAACATGCTGTATAGTATACATCTTCCTTGGTTGGCATTATCCGTGTATCTCCCTTCTTTCTTTTCTATTCCTGCATCAGAAATTTAATCGCCG